>NC_137899.1:76402274-76860508 GCF_963455335.1 Martes martes | reverse complement strand
CAAGTCCAAGGACATTGGGCTTTGTCAGTGAGAACAGGGAAATCCCCCCGAGTTGTCACTGGAGATATGATAGCACCTTATAATCTAAAGGCCCTTGACCAACATAACTTGAAATTACTTTTATTCAGTAGAATTTACATAATCTTTAACAAAGTTTTCTGACTTGGTTTCTCTGAGTAATGTAACATTTGCATGACTCAATTTTGGCATCTTAAGGTCTGCATCAATATGCATCTTCCATTGAATTTATGATAAAGCCATGCAGAGCATATCCTTGACATCATGTCACCTTCTTGGTCACACATTGACATTATAATGTTATTTACTATAAAATTGCATTGACAGCATCTTAGGAACACTGTGACAGCATCTTAGTCACCATCAACATGAATAATGGAAGCACATTCTGAGAATATTCACTGGGAGGAAAAAACCCATTACTGATTTGGCTTCAAAATCATCATTATAGTGTATACATACATACATACACACACACATATGTACATACATACATGCACACATAAAGATGGAAAACAATTTAACTATTGAATGTCAATTAGCAGTTTATTGTGAATCATTGGCAGATGAGAAATTGAACTTTACTAGGAAAGTCTTCCTCAAAAAATCTAGAAGAGAAATTCCTCTATCCCAGGAAGCAGGACGGAATCCAGAACCTCCTGCTTTGACTTGCAAGTACAAGACAATATTACTACCCCCCCCTTCATAGGTTTTGCCAGCTAATTGTACTTAAGATGATCATCCATACTGTAATAGGTATTTTGTAAGTGTGCACTTAAAAATACATGTTTCAGTATAGAATTAAGCAGCATAGACTACATCAAAGGTAAAGTCATTTTGTTTTCATTGTAGAGTGGGTCAACAACTCGTTTAATCGCAGTGACTCATTTTGAACAAGTTTCCAAGTTTAAATTGCCAGTATTCCCTCTTAGACTTATTTATCAGTCGCCTTCACACCACGTGCTAAATATTTTTTTGCAGCAGAGAGGAAGAAGAAAAGGCAAAATAATAATAACCAGCATTTATAGAGAGCCAGCTATATCCTAACCAAGTGCATTGCATGCAAAATCTCATTTATTCACAGCAAGAATCTCATGGGGGACTGCAATTATTATTCACAAGCTATAGATGAGGGCGTTGGGCCTTGGGAAGGAGAAACTTTCTCAGAAAGCATATGTGCTTCTAAAGGCACGTGGCTAGTAAATAGTGGAGTTGGGATTTGAAAAATGCGGGCTTCAGTGCCCCTGCTATCATTTCTCTTTGAAAGAAGAGAAAGGGGGGAAAGTGAGGCCAGAAGCATAATTATGGTTAGGAGTGGCTGAGCACACCCACAAATGCTTCCAGCCTGTGGGCAATGTTGCCATTTCTTTTTCCAGAGGCTGGTGAGGGGAAAGCTCTCTGACCCACAGCAATGCTGGGTAAAGCCAGAGTGGGATTTACCAGACCATTTCTGAAAAAGGGATTGCTTAGGGTCATCACCTGAGGTGTGTATCCAGAACAGACCGTCAGAGCAAGGGAGTGCAGGGTTCCTACCAGAAGCTTAGTGAATGGTCTGATAGTCAGGAAAATATGGGCAGCTGGACAGGAGTCCCTCTAAATAAATATCAGAGACAGCAGCAGCTGGGCCTCAGATGTTGGATCAGAGTCAGTAAATTATGCATATCTATTTAATGCTAGATTATGGGCAGCCATATTACCCTAAGGACTTAGATGAGATGTGATTTTAGTACCAAATTCTTCTTTTCTTACTGTTAGCTAAAATATTTGTCAGGACCTTCTGTCCACAGCATGATTCTGTCAAGTACCATCCAGTTTAAATTATGAACATCAGTGATTTCTTTCCTAAGAATGTCGTTTGCTGAGTCACCAAGGGACATGTGAACAAGCATTTGACCTGAATCTACTTAGGGCAACAATTATGTGAACTTCTTTCTTGTTCACTTATTCAACACTAGGTTGTACATTAACTTCTTTGAAAGATTCAGCCCATTCAATATTGTTAAGATGGTTGATAAGAGCTTGCAATATACTGTCAGCTTTCAAGTCAAATTATCCTAAACTATTACTCACTCATCTGGATTATGTTTCAATTATAAACTTAAAGGATTTCACTAAAACAAGTGATTTTCAAGTGACTTTTAAATAAATGAACTTGTTAGTTGTGTTCAAATAAGCTCTAGACATGGGAGCTGGGTGATTTTCAATTTTAAGAAAATGTGCTTCCATTTGTTGCCTTCAGGTTAGAAATGATGTCATTGCCTAAACAACTGAAGATAGCTGCCATTTGAATCTCTGAATGTATTGCTAGAAATCAGTCATGTAATGTACTTTTTAATGATAACATAACATATAAGAAAGAGAACATATAAGATTCTCTTTCACATAAGTGTGTGTATATATACATAAATAAATGCATATGTATATCTGTGTATATATACATAAACATAAAAGAAAGAAAAAAATATATATATACATTTGGTTATAGTTCATTTTGGTCATGGCTTTATGGCTCTAATAGATTATTATCTATATTTGGTATTTGGTCATAGCTTTATGTTTTGGTCATAGTTTTGTTCATCTCTTTTTGGCTCTTATAGATTATTACCTATATTGACAGTTCAGTAAAAAACAAATAATATATATGAATATGTGGGTGAAGGTCATAGAAAGGCTTATAATGGAGAACTAATGATAAGGCCCTCTCTCAAGTAAAACTCTCCCTTTCTTTGCTAATCCACCCCACACCCCCTATTAATTTTTTTAAAATACTTTTTCTTTACTAGTTCTTTGGGTGGCTAACTTTCCCAAATAATGTGACTATAACTAAATTTTGCTGTGCAATGAACTTTATATATTAGCTATTGACTTTGACAGATAAGTCCTCATCTATTCCTTCTGCTAAGATTGTTTAATCACATCGCTTCTCGGCCTTTTGGCTAAGATCAAGTGAAGATTGTTTAATCACTACTCTGATTGGCCAACTATGCAAATTCAAACAAGATACTTAAGCCCTCATTTCTTATCCCACAAACTATGGCCAGTAGTTCTTGACTTCACATTTGGTGAGGTGAGGACACCTGCAAGGGTCAGGTAGATGTAGATGGTTGATAAGTACTTAAATTCTTTCCTTATCCAAGAAAAGTGCTAGAATTCTATTTCCTACTCTATAGGCCAAATGCTATGACTCCTGTGCTCACAAAGGGGAAGTTTTCATTATAATATTTAAATGGATTATCCATTTTTAATGGCTTTACCATATCCAAAATAGTTTTCTGACCTCTCGATCATTATATATTCTATAGAATGTCCTTTTATATCACTGGCTCACTGTCTTCAAAAATCTGATCTTCTGAGGATTTTTTGGTACTTATATTAACTCATCTCATTATTTCCTAGATACCTTAGAGTCCTCTTCAAATTCTAACATCTTTGACAGTTCTTTTGAGGTGTAATAATTGACATACAGTTACTTTCTGATTTTGGAATATTTCAGATTTAGATTTTTTAAATTTAGAGAAGAGCTCTAAAAATAATACAGAATATCCCTATAGCCTTCACCTAGAATCTCCTAATGTTAACATTGTGCAATGATCAAAATTAAGAAATTAGCCTTGGTATAATACTATTTACTAAACTGGGACTATATTTGGGTTTCTCCAGTTTTCCCCAAAGTGTCCTTTTTCTGCTTCAGAACCCAATCCTGGATCCTGCATAGCCTTTAATTGTCATAGTTCTCCTTTAATCTGTTAATAGCTACTGAGACTTTCCTTGTCTTTCATGACTTTGACGTATTTTTTTTCTTTTTAAGATTTATTTCTTTGACAGAGAGAGACACAGCGAGAGAGGGAACACAAGAAGGGGGAGTGGGAGAGGGAGAGGCAGGCTTCCCATTGAGCAGGGAGCCCAAAGTGAGGCTCAAACCCAGAACCGTGGGACCACGGCACGAGCTGAAGGCAGATGCCCAACAACTGAGCCACCCCGGTGCCCCATGACTTTGACATATTTTAAAAGCAATTGCAGGTATTTTGTAAAAAATTCCTCAAGTTTTAGTTTATATGATGTATCTTTTAGAATACAGTTATGGTTTTTTTTTTAAATGAATACCACAGAAGTGATATGCCCTTCTCAGTGCACAATTTGAGGGAGTACATGATGTAAACTTGGTCATGTGTTTAAAGTGATATGTACCATGTTTTTTCATTATAAAGTTATTTTCCCCCTTAATAAATAATATTTAGTGGATATACTTTGAGACTATGCAAACACCTCATTTCTTCTTAAATTTGCCCAACTGATTTTTAAAGGTCTTATCTAGATTGTGATTATCTTTCAGCTCAATAAGTTGGTCCTCTTGGTATATCAAGTACTTCCCTGCCTCTCAACCATGGATAGATTTCTCTGGTTCTGTTCTCCAGCTACAATCTGTTTTCACTAGTTGTTCTAAAAGCAAATCTCCCCACAGATTAGGACTCCTGTTCCAAAGAGGAGACAGAGGTAAATGTTCTTGCTGGAGTTTAATGCCTCTTCCACAATAGCATTGTTCCCCATCCAGCTTTTCCCTAGGAGAGAGATTTCTCAAGCTTCTTCCAATCTTTGCTGTGAGTGCTTTGCAAGATTCACAGAGAAAAAAACCCGCAGTAGGAGGCAGATGTCCTTTCTCCTGCAATTTGTTCTCTAGTTCTGACCTTTCTTCTCATTATTTTTAAGTTCGCTCATATTCATAGTGTATTTAAGTGTCTGATTGTGCACATTTAAGACTGAAGAAACAGAAATGTTTTTTGCCAGCTCAGTCTATGGAGAAAGGGCTTGTGGATGGCAGGCCCTACCTCAGCATGAGCTTGTTGGGCACCAGGGCATACATACTCCATGCTGAGGAAATCCTATGTAGAAAAAATGAAAAGGGTTTTGTCCCTCATTTTTAGAGGAGGGTTGGGAAGATGACTGGTTTTCATTTGGACTTCAATCTCTCTGTTTTCCACCTTCCCGGTATCGGCTCTCCCGAATTCAGAGGTCTCAGATTCTACCAGACAGGTCAGGCCCCTGTTAACCAACATAACTCTGAACATATTCTAGGCTTTGACTTTCTCATACTGTTTCATTTGTCTGCACCCTTCAATCACTTTTTTACTTCAGAAATGTATTTAAATCTATTATCTACTGATTGCTTACATGTACATTTTTGTAAGTTTGTATGTCTTCTAAAATATCCTTTATCATTTTTATGATTTCTTAAGAAAAAAAGTGTTAAATAGGAGCAACTGATCATGGATCTTGAAGCAAAGCTAAAAGTTTCATTTCTGACTTAGTAAGACTGACATCTTCAAGGATGAATTCTAATCGTGAATGTAGTGATTAGTGATTATTACTCATCAAATCATAGATTTTACAAATTCTTAACCTTTTTTTTTCTTTTGGGCATTACTGTAAATGGAGTCATCCAGCAACAGATATATAGTATGAAGGACTTTAAACTATGAAACAAGGCAGAAAGTTTCCTTTGGAAAGTGTTATGCTGCAAATACTTTTCTTCTTTCATAACTTTGCATAAGTAGGCAGTGGAGTAGAGTGAAATGAGCAATGGTCTTGGAGTCAGTAGACCTACATTCTTATATCTACCTCAGTTGAATCTCAACCTTCACATATTGGTAGTTTGCCATGATAATTACTAAGATCTTTTCCATTCTAAAATTTATTGTTCTAAGCCTTTGATCCCCTTATTTTGTTGTCTTCAGTGAGGTTCCGAATCCTTGAATCCATTAATTCATCTTCATTTGTCAAAAATTTCTTTTTTATTTTTGGTTACCTAACCTACATAGAAAACACAATTTTAACTATCTAAGCATTGTGCATGCCTTCCTATATTGCATAGCATAACCATAAATGCCTCCCACTTCCATAGTCCTTTTCTAAGAAAACTTTCCCTGTACATGAAAATTTAAGGCAGGATGAGAGCGTAACTTCAAGTAGTTCATTACCTCCAGGAAACCACATTCTATACTATGGCATCCTACCACTTGGGAAATGGACCAGGAAATAACAACTTACTGAAGGAAAGCAAACCTACAGATTGGCCAGCACTAGAGTGCTAACCAAATGTGCATGACGGTAATTAGATAGCTTATCAAATTTCTCTTTTAGGAATCTAAACAAGTGCTATAGAAAGAGTTGAAGAGTTGGTAGCAAGAGCAGGAACTGAAAATATGCTCATGAGTGGAGGTCATGAAGGATCAGCGGTCAGAGTGGGCCACAAGTAAGAACATGGTTATAATCATGGTAAAAGTAAGTTAAAACTGAGACCGATTAAAGATATTCATAATAGTGAAGACAGTGATTAGAGAAAAAGGAGAAACTAGGAAGAGTATATATTTCTGCAGCAGGGGATGGAAGATCTACTGATAAGAGCTAAAGCTTAACTGGATTGGCCTAAATCCTGAACTACTTTCCTATCTCTGTGATCTCTGAACTGTTTCTTGATTCCCCTACACTGTCTTCATTCTCATGTGCAACAAACTGTCATCTTACTATTAAAGGTAACCTGAGTGAATCTCTGTTTCTAGCCACCAGAATAACCTAGCACATTTTTCCAAGTAGATCATAAGCTACTCGAGTATCTGACAATGTCTTCTTTATACCCAATGCGTCATGTGGGGTATAAACATCAGGTCTTCTTATCGTGGTCTGTTGAGGATTCTAGAGACTGGAAGAAATTTGATACTCCAATCTAGGCACTAGAGAAGCAGTACACATACCTGCACTCTTTCATACTACTATCAAGTATCAAAATATTTACTCTTGATATACACACTACAAGAGTAATTGGAGTTTACTTAAAGTACAAAATGTGACAGGCCATAACTTGCACTGGTTATCACAAAACTACCACACTCTGAGACATTCTAAAGCATTCCTCCAGTGAATCAACTGAAATCTATAAATCTAGTTAAGATGCTTGGATTTGTCCTCCCTCGGAGGACGGTAATGCAAGACAGGTTTCAGCTTGAGGTCATTATGCATTTGATTCATAACATTTTTCTTGTTAGGTTATATCCGTTAAGAATGAATAGTCTGAAAGTTTCTTACACAGAAGTAATGAAAAAATAGGAAAGGAGATGTTCAGACTAGGAAAGGAAGGGAAATGAAAAATAGTAAAAGAACTTGTGGTATAATCTCATGATGCTAAAATGCTTATAATAAAAAATAACTTATATGACACTTTATGATGCTTGGCTGAAACATAAAAGCTTTATCTTTAATATTACTTCATATTACTAGTGTCAGTGAAGGGTTATCTATATACCCAAGTCTACTTTACTTTAATAGATGAGTATCTAACATATGAAAAGAGTTTTATTAATAATCACATTAATGTAATCATAAGTTTTGCTTGTTTTCTCAATATTCCACATATGTAATAAGAAAGTTACATAGAGTCTACATAGTTTCAAAATTTAAAAAATTCTAATGAGTATAGGAATTTTGTTAATATTGTTATTAATGTTGTTAATATTATCATTTAGAATTTAGGACTGAATTTTCATTTCCAATGAGATGAGTGAAACAATAAATAGACCCCATCTGTTTCTTCAATAAGGTAGTGTTGTATATAAGCCATCTTACTTCCACTATTATTAAGAAGATAAAAATAGAGTGCTTTAATATACATTTATAAAGTTGAATTAATATAAATTGTCAGCTGTCCCCAAAATTTATTTTGATAGCAATAGTTTGACTATAACATGATTTACTCTCTAAGAAAATGGCCTTTTCCTTAGACTTTGAAATTGAGAGCAATTCACTATGAATGAAGATACTCCCCAAGAGAAAAGTGGGAATGACATTGATTGAACTGCTACATGGCACACATTTGATAGGCTTTTTCACAACCTGTATGGGGAATTTCAAAATTAATATTGTGACCTTGTTCCTTAGAGAAAAAGAAACTGAGAGTCATACTTAATATATTTAAGTTTAGATGTTATATTTTGGTACCACTTGAGGTGAGTAATTTAGAGATAAATCTACACTATCCATACCTACCCACAAAAAAGTGTCAGTTCAGAATATTTCTAAGTTTAGTCAGCATAAACGAGATGAAAAAGTTTAGCCAATAACAGATTCCTTCTTCTTTAAAGAAAAATGTTTCAATTGAAGGCTCCACTTCTAACATAACATTGGGGGAGACGGACCCTCTTTCACATACATAAGACCAAAGGGTAAGGACTAATATAGGAGCCTAGTCAAGAATTGAGACTACAGCTTTTTTAACACCCTTCTATTTAGATGAAATTCTGAGATCATAACAAGCTAAACTATTCACTGTTCTAATATTTAGCTCTAGACTGATACCAAGCCCAGTAAAGTCATGATCTTAAGATGGGTTAATAATATTCCAGTTACTTCTATCTTGAAGACAACAGACCATGAGGCTATTCTGCTTTTAATTATAGTGAGAAACTGTGTTGGAACAAGGGATTAGTGCAAGTCCTTCTCTCTCCATAGTACCAATAAATCCCCCTCTTACCTTTTAAAATCAACACATGTAAATGAGATGGAGTTGATTAAAATAAGATCTTTCCTAGAACTGTTAAATCTTGAACCAAATTTCAGGGACCGCATAAAATAACAGCTTCCGAAATATTACTCACAACCATCTCATGTGGGTCCACTGACAAAAAGACTGAAATAAACTTCCCAGCAGGACACTTTCAGGAAATGGCAAGACAGAGGCTATGGAGCCCTGGCAACCAATTCCAAAGTTCCTGCTCTAACCCTCTGCTGAGCTTCAGCCCTACCGTCAGTTATAAATACAGTGAGACTATGTAGAGAGGAAACAAATTTCTACCTCTCCTGCAATTCCACAGAGTTCTTTTTTTTTTTTTTTTAAGATTTTATTTACTTATTTGAGAGAGAAAGTGAGTGCCAGAGCATTAGCAGGGGGAGGGACAGAGGGAGAAGCAGGCTTCCCGCTGAGCAGGGAGCCCGATGCAGGGCTTGATTCCAGGACCCTGGTATCATGACCTGAGCCAAAGGCAGACGTTTAACTGTATGAGCCACCTAGGTGCCCCAGTTCCACTGAGTTTTTTGTGGGATGCTCTTCTTGACTTTGAAGTATTGGGCTTGGTCTGGATGCCCTGCTATGTTTTACACACAGGCATACATGCTTGTATACATGTATGTCTTACGAATGTATGTATGTACGTATTCCCAATATGTGCCATTCATTGAGACTATTCAGTATGGATAAATTCTCCAGCAGAGCAGCTCTTCTTATTCCACTCTTCTTTCTAAAGTCCCTCTGAGTCTTGAACAAAGGAGAGGACGGCTCCTATGCATGAGCTAGCTAGAGAAAAAGCTAGAATAAGGATACTAAGATAATAAACATTTCTGTTTTCAAATAAACATCCTCTCTAAGTAACTTCAAAGCATAGAGATACTTCAGATAGTGCATAAAATGAGAAGGGTAAACCTTTTATAATTAATCATTCATAACCATATGAAAAATTAAATTCTGTAAGTATGCATCTTAGGTTTTACATTCCAATATTGTATCCCAAGTGCCCTTCCAGAGGAAAGGAAGAGAAATGAAGCATTAAGCAATGAGAAAAGAAAACTGAAGGACATTGGGTGTATTAGTGATAACCAAAAATATATCCATCTCCTTGAAGTCTTGGATACTAGATACTAGACTTTTATAGTAACTCTCCATTTATATTTAGCAAATAATCTTGGTTTTAAATTTAAAACCTCATGTTTGTGCCAACAGAACTAACAAGTCCCACCAAGATTAAAAGGAGAAATTACTTCTCCCTCAAGACCAATTTTAACTTGGCTATAGGAACATGGTAATATTATAGACAAACTACTAAAATTTATATTTAAAGAAATCTATTGATTCTAACAATATTGCCTTTGAGTAAATGGAAAATTGCACAAACTTTGAAAATCCTCAAGAATGAAAATTCAGGAACAATCACTTGTATTGACCATAGAAATTCAGAAGTCATCATGGAAGAGTTGACTGGCTAAAGCTACCACCTGCCATTCTGCTTTCAGAATTTAAACAAAGACATAAAATAAATAACACCCTCAACTCTCCACACAATGGGATAATTGTGTTATTTAGTTCTAAACTTCAAAACAGGAGTTAAGTCTTTAAGTAAAATGCTGAAGAATGTAAAGAACCCGAGAGTCTCATTCTGTCCCTGCGCGAAGAACAGAGAATAGGTCGGGAGCCTCAGGAATGCTCAGCAGAGGCTGCGTTGAAGGAACAGGAAAGGTATGTAAGCATATCCTCTAGCCTCCTGATCTATGAAGAAAAGCTGTCCTTAGCCATTCTATGAAGTCTGGAGTGTAGCACTTTAATATTCATTTGGACATTAAGTTGGGACTCTGGTAAGGGTCTATCTAACATTTTTTGACTTCCTGTTATGAACTAAGGCCAATGCACACCCTGAGCATCAGAGATGACTACTGTCTTACAGAAACAGGTAACCTACTAGGGAGACAGACACCAGGAAAAAATAATGTCTAAGTAATTTGGAAGATGTTATAACAGTGATCATTACTAGTAATTAAATAATATTAAATTACTTAAATTAATTAAATACTAAAATAATTACTGATAATGTAAATAATATTAAAATGTGATTGATCATTGTAATTGTAGCATCTATTACATACTTAGAATGTGCAGGGCACTATGCTAAAGTAATTTACAAGTATTACCTCACTGAATCCCATACAAGATCAGAACTACTATTATGAATATCCCATTTTACTGATGAGGGATGGGAGGCCTTGGGATGTTCATTCAGGTTACCCAGATAGTGAAGGGCAGATTGTAAGATCAAACTTGGCCTGAGTCAGGATTATCAATCAAGACTATCAGATCCTGTCAACAACAGAGAAGTTCAGAGTCCTGCTCAGAAGCCTAGAGTGGGAGCGTGTAGCCTCATTAGCGCTCTGGGAAAATATTATAGGAAATAGGAACAGATGGCAAGAATGTGGAGGTATGAAATAGTCCCAGAGATGTCTCATGACCACAGCATGAACTGAATGAGGCTGGAGGTCCTAGAGGGTCAGAAAGAGGGGGTTCTTTAGATGTTTGACCTCCTTCTTATGGGCTACCAAGAGCCTTTAAAAGATTTCTAATAGGGAAATAAATATTGGGTTTGCAGTAAGAGAGATCTACTCAGGAACTGTGTGTTAGAGCAATGGAGAAGGCTTTGTAGGGGGTGAGACTGTGGGGGGAGGGGCGCGGGTAAGTGAGATCCCAGTGGACAGCAACAGAAGACAGTGTTGTTAGCTCATGTTTGCAACCCAACACATAATAAGTGTGGAGGACATGTTAGACTGTTATACTTCTCCCCCAGATAACTCAGCCCTTAATAAATTACCCATTTCCTCCCTCTGCCCTCATTTGACAGTAACTTAAGTTCAGCATAAAGGTTAGGATATTCTTCCAAATAAGCAAAGTATATTAAATTTGTCTTCTGTTACATTTCCAGAGGAAGAAGAAAAGAAGGAAATCCACATGACCGGTGCCCTGATCTGCTATCTCAATGCTAGCTCCTGCCTCCTCTACAGAAACAAAGCTCATAAGCATCCAGGGACGCTGGATGAATGACTAACCACATGAAAGTAAGTTAGAAACTTAAAGCGCTAGATATATACCAATGAATACATAAAACTCTGCATATTAAAAATTTATATTTACCCTCTCTGTTTGATCATTCGAGTTGTGGCTTAAAAGATTAACAGAAAAATGAAAAAAGTAATGTCTTCAATCAGCCTGTGAATGCCATAAGAGCAGCCTTGGAATTAAAAACACAGAAGTGCTATAGCAAGAGAGGATCCCTTTGTTGTTGAAATTCCAAACCTGCTTAGACATTAATAGCATCTCAAGACTCTATTAAAGTTAAAATAAAACTTGTGAAGCAAAGCTATCTTTTATACATGTATTTGTTTCATTTATGGCAGTCAAGTTTCCATTAACAATAGAAGAATGCACACTCAGGAGTGAATTCTTTCTAATTTCACTGTTGTTTTAAAAAACACCAGCATTGCCTATGGGGCACCTGGGTGGCTCAGTCATTAACCGTCTGCCTTCTGCTCAGGTCATGATCCCAGGGTCCTGGGATGGAGCCCCGCATCGGGCTTCCTGCTCCACAGGGAGCCTGCTTCTCCCTCTCCCACTCCCCCTGCTTGTGCTCCTTCTCTCACTGTGTCTCTGTCTGTCAAATAAATAAATAAAATCTTTATTTAAAAAATCAGCATTGCCTAGAGTAAGTATAATTTTTTCATTTGTTTATATGACTGAATAAAAAACATTTGAAGTTATTATTATAAATATAGTTCTACCTAATAATAGATGGGGTTTTCATAACTTTAAAAATACTTTTAATAGAGAAAGTTAACTACCACAATTATTTCACTTCAGATAAATGGATATTTTAGTGTATATCTTTCTTGTTTATCTTAAATTATTATTCCTATTTCTGATACGTAACTCCTTCTACTGAGGTTCTTTAACATTTAATTCAATAGATAATAGTTATACTAGATAAAATATCTACTAGCTTTATGTTTCCACATGGTTAACAATATAGATTATGCCAAAAGCTCAACATCAAAGCATCCATATATTGGAAACTCCCAGGATATTTTGCTTCTGAGGTATAACAATCAATTGATGGACTGGGTTTTTCATTCTCTGATTAAAATGTTACTCCATGCTGTGTGTACAACATGCTCACAAGCTCCAAATCAGAGCCAGGGATGGCCCCACTGAATAATTATCAATAAATCGCCTGAGTCTGATATCAGTGAGGCACCAGGTAAAATCTTCCTGTCTTCTTTCTGTGTGTTTATTACTAATGACATAAATACAATCTGTCAAATCCTGGAAGCAACAGTAGGAAAACAGTAAGAATCAAGAATCGGAAGTGTAAGGAAATCAAATCTACAGCTGTTTATCAAACACCCAGCATGTGCAGCACCCTGATAAGACCATAAAGTACATGGGAATCTGGGATGGGGGAGGACCGAATATCAGAATCTAAAAACCACTAAGTAGGACATCAGAGTAAACCTGAATCAGAAACAAAGCAAGCAATTCCCCAGCAAAGGCAGCAACTCAAAGTCAGGAGAAAGAACTGGATTATTTACCAGTAAGAGGAGCAGGTAGGAAGTCAGGGAAAGTGATCAAATAACCGGGAAAATTCCCCAGGAACAAGGGTACACAGAGTAACCGAAAATGTCAGGCAGATTGGAAGGTGAAAAAATGTCAGAGACTAACAAGGGCAATGCATATGTGGAGACAAATACTAAATCCAGAGGGCAGCCCCTAAGGCAAAACATTCTGAGTGCTTGGGCTTTTGATTTCCTGCCCTAGCCTTTCCAGAAAGTCCTGCATAGAATTTTCTTGGGTAAATGCATACCAAATTTAAATTTTACCCATATTGGTGACCAAAAGTTGGAAAATAATAACTCAAAAGATAACATTTCATGTCATCTTAGCTGAGTAATATAAAAAGCACAGTAAAACCAACTGATTTAGCAAAGCGTACTTACCAAAAAGGCTAAAAATATCCTAAATATGAATTCAAAGTTTGCATAGCCATTATTATTTTTTCTGCAGCCATCAAGAAAAGTTGTTCTTTGTTGTTTTGTTACTTGTTTAAAAAACCTCATCAGCAATGGCAAAGGAAAACTCAAGTTTATTTTGCCCCTACTAGATGCCAGAAACTATTTAAGGTGCTTTACATATGTTATCCCATTTAAGAGGTCTTACATTAGAACTATGAGGAGACTGTGTCTCTCACTCCATTGAAGCTGGGTAAAGATGTTTTGCAACAGTTTATAGTGCAAGAAGACTGGAGGTCATAATTACAACAGACACTTTTGTTTGGTGATAGACAACGCATACTTCCTATCTGTTTCAGTCACAGCTTCTTCTCTTGCTGTGTTTAACAGTGATACTCCCCAGGCTTTGGCAAGATGATGCAAAACTAAGTAATATCGCTAATCTCAATCCATGACCAGTTACCTCAACCTAAACTCATTTATTACATACGTATTCCTATCTCACATTTAGCTGATAAGAAATGATAGCCTAAATACTTTGAAAACAAGAGTAGGGGGCTAGTTAACAAATTACAGTTTGCAAGGCTTTGTACCACAAAGAATATATAAACACAGAGAAATTTCACCCATCAGTTAACTGGCCCAGATCACGCAACCTGTTTGTGAAGTTAAAAGACTCTTCTCCCTAGCCACTGAAGTTTAGTAAGTTGACTACATTCTCCCTTTAACACATAAATTTCTTTGCTATCACAAAAATAGCACCTTTAGTTTTCTGCATACTTGAGAGAATGAACTTTGGCCAGGAATGAAAAAAGTGAACCAGAAACCAGGGTTCATTGACCTTGTTTTTCAGCTCTATCCATCCTATGATATCAAGTTGAGAGTAATTCCATTACTCTGCATTCTTGTTTATTTGTCAAATAGGAACAGTACACCCACAGTTATGATGGAAGGAAAATTCTTACTGATGTTTTTACCAAACGTTGTTTTTTACTGTAGACAGATTCTGTATAAATTGTTCCTTAAGTAAGGGGGCAAGAAAACATTTCTAGAAGCCATGTAATTAAAGAAAGACGCTCCCAAGAAATAGACCTCATAAAATTCAAAAACATCTCTTTATATGTCTCATGTGGTTCCAGAAATAGCTCATCTCTAAATCCCAAGTTCCTTGTGCTAATATCAGAGGTCCATTTTATTCCTCTCGTCTATAATGTAAATTTCCTTCCATCCTTCAATCACACAGATCATAAAATATAGATGAACATCTCAGAACACTCCCTGTAGGATTAATGCTTAGGAGAGCTCTTATCCTTTCTTAAGTTGCCAAATAGGCATTGTTATCTGAGTAGAGTCTGAGGATAAGTTCAAGGTTCACTAAGATCAAGTGTGGAGTGGCTTGATTTTAAGGGAAACGTCAGTACTAATCTGAGGTGGTGTTTTTCTTGACTTTTTTGTCTGGAAAAATACTTGAATAGACATCTTTCATCATGAAAGATAATTGCTGTATTTATAGCTCCACTATTGTTCAGGGTGTGATTTGGAAAGAGAGGACAGAACAAGAAAAATGTAAAGGTTCTGCATAGCAAAGAGGGAAAAATATGAAGTTTGGGGAAATAGCTCAAGAGAAAGGAAATAGTGGGAAAACAAAACTATGTCCAGCAATATGGTAGGAGGAGAGGAACATCCACAGGGAAATGGCAAGTGAGAAAACCCAAGTGTTAATAATGGCAGGAAGATTCTAGGAACAGTCATAAGTGATTAATTGTTAAGTTTTTTCCTAGGCTCTCTGCAATCACCACAACGTCAATAAAAGACTGCCAGGTGTGACAGTTATGGGATGATTCTGTGGCAAATGAAGGAAGAGGGATGGTATCCAGCATGCGATGAAACCAGACAGGGAAGAAGGACAGCAGCTGCTGGTGCTGGGAAGACAGCTAAGTCATTGACTGACAAAGCTGAAGGGTTACCTCTACTTCCTATTAAGCAGGAATCACCAAAGATATGATTGCTGATAAGGGCACCAGTGGACTTCCCCAAGTAAGCACTATGGATACCAATATATTCTTCTTGGATTTTAGAATGAGGTGGCCTTAGGACAGTAGAGGACAAGGAGATAACAGAACCTAATGTGATACCTTTCGATTCATTTCTCCTGCTGCCATGACTATTACAAATATCCACATGGAATCAAGAAAACATTTTGGTAGAATACTTTATCATACCTGCATATATTGGGATGAACAAATCATGTCCATGAGCTGTTTAATTGAAGAGAATCACTTTGGATATTAACCAACTTTTACTGCATTTCCTTTTTTGCCAGATTATTATCCTTCCAAAAAATTTCAGGTCATTATGTAAATGATGGCTATACTAGTGAATCCTAAGTATAATTATAATCCTAAAATCATTTGTTTCATTTAATAAGTTTGGAATATATGATAATTAAAAGATGGAACAAAGTAAAGTTTATATTTGCCTATCAATATTAAAGAGTCACCAAGAAACTGGTCATAAAATATGTAGATAGAGCAATTTTTATTTTGTAAACAATTTCATATATAATAGCTGTCTTTGCAAATGCAAACAACTAATTAGCAGGGGTGGCCGAAGCTGATGGCTTAATATATTGATTTTACTGGGTTGATAGTGTTCCTCCAAAACTGCCCTCCTGGGTCCTCAGAAAGTGATCTTACCTAGAAATAGAGACTTAGGACATGTGATTAGTTAAGATGAGATCACAATGGAAAGGGGTTGGCTCCACTCCAATGACTGGTGTCCATATAAGATGAAGGAAGAGGGAAATGTGGACACGTGAGACCCATGAAGAGTACCATAGGAAGATGGAAGCAGAGACTGAGGTGATAACATCGACAAGACAAGGAACAGCAAGAATTGCCAGCAGCAACCACAAGCTAAGAGAGAGGCATGGAACAGATTTTCTGTCAGGGCCTCCAGAAGGAACCAATCCTGCCAACACCTTGATTTTTGGACTTTAAGCCTCCAGAACTGTGAGAGAATGAATTTTTGTTGTTTTAAGCCACCCCATGTGTGGCACTTTGTTACCAGAGACCTAGAAAGCTAATACATTGATCATGAACCATTTCCATCTGATAATAAATAAGGACATTTAATAAGGACATATTTTAAGCTTATTTGAGAGAATTTGACATGAACTAAACTTTCTTTATTTAAATCAGTTTTGAAACTCAGTTTTTTTCCAGTCATTCAAACCAGTGTTCTATCAATTATTCTTGTGAGTAAAGTTCTATTAATATTTTTAGTTTTGAGACATTTTTGTTTCCTGGTGAAATAATCCCTATCATTTTGACTTTTGACCTGACTTTTTGACTTTTGACTTTTAGATGAACTTCTAGGTACCAGTGATCTAGAAATCAAAAAAACAGGAAACTATTACCTACTTAACTCTCTATACTGTTCATTTCTGGTTTAGTCTTCATGAACGTTATCCCTCAGCTCCCTTCTTCAGTAACCAAAATAGTCTCTTGGAATAATAATGTATATACCTGGTGTTGGGCTGTCCACTTATCATATCTAACTAGATGGCAAGGGAGTAGACAGATTGTTTCCTGGTGGTGTCTAGTCACTTGCTTTCCTTGTGAAGTTGACAGAACTTAAAAAGTGTTGCTCAGGAATGCTTTTTCAGTGAACTCTTTAAGAAAGCAAAGGAAAAAGATGGTTCAGTGGCTTTTGGTCTTTTTATGCTCCTCGTGGGGCCATCACGATAAAAAGGCAATCACACAATTCCTGAAGCCTAAAAAAATTTATTATTACTAACGTTATCTGGCTGTACTCTCTACCTTCCTCACATTGTAGAAAATAATCATGTTCATACAGCACACTAGAGTAACCAGGAAAGGCCCCGCTGTCCTCTTCACAACATGGTAGTGTACAGTGATGTGTGGGAAGTTCTGGTCAGGACATTCTATTAGAAGTATTGAGGATAGACATTGTTTTGTGTGTGTGTGCATTTACTGTAGGATTATTAAAATCTCTCGAAGAAAATAACTAAAGGAAAATTCTCTCCTTTCTTAAATTCAGCATTTGCTTATTTAAAGCATCATCTGATTATCTATTAATGACATATCACATATGAGTATCTTGATATAATTTTTTTACCCCTTTTTTTCTCTTCTTAGCTTACGGCATACTATACAACATTTGGAGGAAAAAATGTGCACATACACACATACATATTCTAAAAGATTGTAATGCATCAAATCTTTTTTTTTCCTCCACATTTGATGCAGTGTAAAGTAGCAAATCCATTGCGGGATTACAAATCTTGCATAATAGTAATATAGACTTTAAAATCAATCTTGCATAAAAACAGTAAATCTTGACAACAATGTAGTCAACATAAGAATGACCCAACACAGTTATAAAATGTTCTTTCCAAGCATCTGTGCTAAATCCTGGGTGATTTAATTTATTCTGCTTTTATTATAAGCAAGTTCCCTATCATCTTTATTACCTGTAGGAAATGGGAGAAATTAACCTTCCTTCAACAAGCTTTCATCCCCACAGAAGTCAACTAATTTACTAATTCACATAATTCATTTATTTCTTCTAACTATATTGACTGGTTCTTGTTTTGTCTTCATGACACTATTTTAAGGAGCTAGCAATTGAAGGGAAGAAAGAGGAGGAACTGAATATGAGAGAGATTGAATTTAAGAATTAAAAAAATTAAACATGAAATTCCTGATATTCTTAAATATTTATAACCAATTATATATTCCTAAGAAAAATATATTCCTAACAATTTACTTTTAAAGATAAATTCTTCTTATACATATATACATTTAAATGACTGTATACATGAAGAATATATCATAAAGAAAAACAAATATATTCATGAGGAATATATTGATAAGAATTCTTTATAACAAAAAACATGCCCTTAAAGGAGCTTGGGAAGATGGCAGAGTAGGAGAACCCCGAGCTCGCCTAGTCCCACATTTTCAACTGGATATAATCCACGTCCACATCAACGAGAAACATGCCCTTATGCCTACCAGTCTTTCCCTCTCTCTGGCATTTGGTCTGCAGCTCCAGTAGAAATAAAAGGAACATATTGGGGCAAATTGGAGGAAAAAATGAATTCATCATTACTTAAAAAGCTGTTAAAAGCAAAATCAAAACTATTTGACTAAACGTAATATAGTTTAAAAAAAACGTGGTCATTTTAGTGAAATTGCTTTTGGTTAATTGACTTACAGCCCATTTCTGTGTAAGTTTGGCTCTTCAAAAATGATGTCAGCCAACATTTTAATAGAAGCTAGCTGAAGCTAGATTATGCTTCATTTACACAGATAAGAGTCCTCTCATCTGTTCCCCATTACACTGTGTTTTGATATAATTTTCATTGGCGATCAGTTTACTTTCTTCATCTTTCCCTTGCTGCCCACTTTTATCTTATCACCCAGATTTACTCTGCTCATTGGATATAGAGAGACTTAAGGGGAGCGTCAAAATGAATAGCCCTCTATTCAAACAGCCTGATAGCTCCAGAGTCCCCAGGAAAACTGTGTTACACCCATTCTATTTTCTTTGAAGGGGATTGGACCCACACATTAGGCGGATAGATATGTATTTATAGAATTAAAATTTCTTTGGGGTATTTAGAAGTTCCTCATAATCATTTTCTAGTCTCAGTTTCCTGAAATTTTGCTTTTAAGTTGCCCATTTGGTTGTTCAGCAGAAAAATCTGCTGATTTGTCATGGCACACAATTTCCATTATAATTATTTGAACATTTAGATGTATCCTTTCTCATTTCCTCATCTCTGCCATTCTGATATATATAATAGCCCTAACAGGTATCCTTGTGAGGACCCCTCCCCAGAGTGGATCCTTTTAAGCTTGAGTAAACTGTATCAATGATAATGTATTTTGGGGATTCTCCAACTGATTATATAATAATCAAAATTTCTTTTTATTTTATTTATTTATTTATTTATTTATTATTTTAATTTTATTTTATTTTTTCAGTGTTCCAAGATTCATTGTTTATGCACCACACCCAGTGCTCCATGCAATATGTGCCCTCCTTAAAAGCAAATTTCAAGATTATATTAATAATTACCTTTAAAAAAAAGTATCACAATTTTTTAATGATATCTCACATTCAAATCAAGGTGATAATGTTGTAAAACAACTTTCACAGTCGCAGAAAAAGGCAGCAACATCTCTATCCTTTAAAAACGCATTCTATATTTGCACCTAACATAAATAAATGACATCAGTAGAATATTAATTTAAGAAAATAAATTAAATAAATAACTTTAAGTATTTCTAATATTATAGTAAATAAAATTTCAAAGTCCAGTTTGATGTATAGCCTTTCTAACATCAGCATCATAGTGCTTGTAGGGTTTTTACTGCAAAGTATTTGCAAAATTTGAAATATCACCAGGGCAGAACGGATAGCTTCTTTATCTAATCAGAATAGTCAGAGCTTCTGTTTGTTAAAAAGCATTTCAAAATCCTTTTGTTCAGAACCTCTTTCTCAGAATTTTTCAAACTGGACTAGCATCTATGTGCTTCATTTTTAATAGAAGTACCGGTATTTTAAATTTTAATATAATTTTAAAATTTAAGGTTCAAATAAAATAATAAAATGCTCTTATACATATTTATAACTCCTACATATAAAAGAGACATTGGTTATCTTTTTAATACTCAAATCCTATCTCCTTTCCCTTGATCTGATTTGCTGCCACCTCATTTTAGAATATATATATACAGCTAGAATAATACCAGAACTGAAAACAAGGAGGCAACTACTAGACATAGTTCATTTAAATATCTCTATATTGAATTCTTCCTGGATCTGTGGTAGAAAGACTTGTTTTCAACACAGAACTATTACTGAATCACCATTTTCCATTTATGCCCTAAAAATATTATATTTGTGGATATGGGAGGGTGACATTTTCCTGTTCACAGAAACAGAAAGAAAAAAACAATGAGAAGATCATGGTTTGAGGTATTTACTGAAGACAGATCTGAATCTAGAGTTGTCAGACTGTGGACAGCCTACCCTCCAAATAAATATTCCTTAAGAATATATTCAGTCTTTGTTAATGGGAGCTGTTTAAGTTAATGGAGTGCTATTCTGGTTGATTGGCACAAATGGAAAAATAAAGGGAGGTGGGAAAGTGGAGCCAGTGTGTAAAAATGCCTCTTAAAAGAAAGTGGCATTTAAAGAAGCAGGGGAAAGACAAGTCTTTGGCAAGGCATTTGATGAAGACTTTTCTGATATCACCACACACACACACACACACACACATGCACACAGGCAGCAACATAACTTAAATGTAGGTATAACCAAGTAGACAAATACATAGGTAATTGTTCATACCCAAAGAATACTGAATAATGTGTTATATGTCATTCTAGAGTTTTTTAGTCAATGCCACATGGCTCTGTCTTCAGGATTTCCTATGAACATTTTAAACCTTGATATGAATAAATATACAAATTTTATCGCTTGTGCTCACGCAGCCAAGTCATTGTAAATGCACTGGATAATGGAATCAAAATTTCATAAACACCTTAGAATGTTAAAATAATATGCTGTATATTTCAAGATGAAAATTTTAAAATGCTGAGTCTTACACTTAGATAAATGATAATTATGATACTTCCAGGTAGAGACTATGTTTTAGTGACAGAACTTATGGAAAAGAAGGAAGGTATTCATTATTAAATATACTTCTCTAATGTGTATTTTTGTTTGGTCCATTCACTGTTTTATTTGCCTAAAAGAGACTCCAGTGTATAGTAGGCATTCAATAAATATCATTTGAATGAATGAGTCAAGTGTAAATTCTAACTACAAAGAGGTTCATTAAAACCTTAGGTTGCTTTAATAGACATGGACATGAAATAGAACAAGAGAAGATACACTCCTATTTGTGCTCTACAGCTAGACCATAGCTATAGTAGGATTATGTCCTTTTCTGAACAACAGACTTCAAAGTTGGATATATAAAGCCAGACTATTCGGAGGGAAGTTGCGAGAATAATGATGATGCTCAAAACCCAGCAGAAATTCCAAAAATAAGAGGTGAATCATCAGCGTAACTGTCTTTAAATGTACAAAAAGCTGTATATATAGAAGAGGGGTGAGATTCATTCTGGATGTGTCCGTGTGGAGGACTGAAACAAGTGACAAGAAGAAAGAGTTCAGCTTCGTATAGAGGAAGGATATTCTAGAAGAAAGACCTATACAAAGATGCCAAAGATGCCTTAAAAAGTAAGAAGTTCCTGCATTTTGAGGTATGCAAGAGTTAGATGGACAGCCAGTAGTCAAAAATGTTAGAAGGAGGAATAAGAACAGCATAAATTACTGGACTTCCAACCTTTACGATACCTCCAGTCCTTATTCTTTTAATGATTTCTAAGTAAGATTATATCAAAGGTGAAAAAGTGTTTTTACAACTCACAAAAACCATGAAAAGATTAAACAGAAAATATAACATCTATTTATCAGTAAGTTACACACACACACACACACACACACACACACACACGATCCTGGTGTTTTTATATGAGGAAATTTGATGAACTAGAATGTAGTGATATAAATATATTTTATTTTCAGCTGTTGTTTTCTAGAAGCAAAGTTATACACTTATAAATAAGTGGACAAGAATAAAAATCATTTTATTCTAATGTTTTCACAGTTAACCTATGATGATAATAAATGGTAATAAAATGATAAAATTATAAAATATCGATGAGAGAAGAGGCCTTAGCAGTTAAGAGATAATCTAAGCCAATTCTTTATAAAATTTCCCCAAAGCATCTGTCTGGACTCTGATTAAACACTGACAGTGTGGAGAAATTCATTACCTCCATCCATTTTGAGGTCTGGCCTAATAGTTGGAAATTATCTTGTGTAAAGTCGTATGTTCTCTTCTCATAATTTTACCTATTCATCCTGCTTCTGTCCTTCAAAACTTCGTAAAATTAGTCTATACCTCTGTATACATGAGCATCCTGCAAATGATCAAAGACAGCTGTCAGGTCCCTACTTCTTTCATTCACCAAGCAAAATATCTTCAGTTCTTTCATGTCTGTCACCAGTGACCCCAAACCATGCTCACTGCTTAGCCATGTACACGGCTCAGTTTTTTAAAGATTTATTTATTTATTTATTTAGAGAAAGAGAGAGAGAGTATGAGCAGGAGGGAGAGAGAATCTCAAGTAGACTCCATGCTGAGCACAGAGCCCGATGCAGGACTTGATCCCAGTACCCCGGGTTCATGACCTGAGCTGAAACCAAGAGTTGGACACTTAACCGACTAAGCCACCCATGTATCCTGACACTACCTAATTTGATTAAAGGATGGCCTTAAATTAATTAAAAGGAGGTCTTTTAATCAAACTAAGGCATTCCCATGGCTAGGCAATGAGCACAGAACACAGTGGTCTGATGAGATTTGCCCAGCATGGAGTTGAGAAGCTATATCCCTGCCTTTACCATGGGTATTCAACTCCTATTACTTTCGACTACAGCTAAAATACCTTTCACTACTCATATAAATCATTACCTTACCTACCAGTGGTATTGATCAGGACAAGGAGTTATGTAAGTAGTGCCACGAGATTCCCACATATTATTTCCAGCCATGTGTAGGGTATAACTCAATCAGTCAATAATGTGTAGGAGGTAAATATTATCCCCATTCACATATATAAAACATGAAACCCAGAGGCTGAATGATTCAGTGAAGGTCACACAACCAAGAAGAAAAAGAAATAAGTTAAGAATTCTCTGCGTCTAGTATACTGCACTTTCCATTGCACCATGCAATCTTCCTGTATATTTGCCATAATCTCCATCTATAGAATAATTTATGACAAAATTATTCATATATTAACATAGATTTGGAGTACAAAATAGTTTAAATATACAACTCTATTATTTGTCTTTTATCTTCCTGTGAACATTTGTTTCTGAACAAAAAGTTTCAGCTTGTTTGGTACTTTCAAACAGCAAGGTTTTCTTATAATATTTTTTAAAAGAGGTTACTTTTAATTCAAACTGGCAGGTAATTTTTCTTAAGGTTCTAGAATGATGAAAGTAGCATTTTATGCTAAGGCTCTTGAGACTATAAACAAAATAAGAAGAATTATGTGTTTGAACCAAAAATTATGAACTATGGATTCAGAATTTATTAGCACAGACCTAAAAGCCATTTAAAAGATTGAAAATGATACAGTTTTCACTAGCTTTTCAGTTTCTTTCCAGGAGGGAATTGACAATTCCATTAGAGCCATAAACCTATGCCTACAGAGAAGGTTCAGTTCAGGTAGGATCCTACTTAACAAAGTGTAGCAGACTCCTGGGAAACAAAAAAGCTCTCTGAACTAGAAAACCAGAAGAACCTGGTATGTTTAATTTACACACCACCCAATGGCCCTAGAAAATCTATTTTTCATCAGCCCAGAGACATGTAGATGCATCTATAATGATTCTTTTTAACTGCTGTGGCATATTCTGGGATGATGTCAGAAAGTTCCTTTGACAGAGAACCACAGTCTCCCCTAACTCACCGAGATTTCTCTTCCTAGTTCTGGTGCAGCTTTGGGGAAATTAGGTGAAAGTCTGCCGTTTCTACTTACTAAATTTCTCTCGAGAGTGGGGGTACCCTCGTCAGTTTTGTCAGGGTGACCATAGTGGTTTAGCAAAAGATGCTTATTTGTAACACATTCAGTTACAATGACCACCTCCCAGCTGTGCACACCATGATACTCTCCATGGTCGTCTGAAGGTCAGGCATTTTACTTTGTCAAATTTTACTATATTCTCTTACCTCTTACTCTCAGGCATTTCTTTTGTACCCATTTGACCTTGATTCACACTCCACAACCCAGAAAAGTTTTCTCCTATAAAACATTCATTAAGTTCTGAAAGAAAAATTTTCCTTATACTTTTATTCTCTCAAAAACAATCGAGCAAAACATCCTCTCCCGGAAGGATTTAATCACCTTTTCTCTAAAGATGCCTAACTTGTGACAACCACAAACTTCCAACGTACTGTGATATATTGTAAAATCATGGAAAGAACATTGAACTTAAAATCAAAATATGTGACCTTGAATGCAATCTCTGTTACTCAGCGTGGTAAAGTTACTTCATCTCTCTGATTCTGGGTTTTGTTCATCGTTGGGTACAAAAACAATGCCTACTTCCAAGCTATTGTGATAAAAAAAAATTAGGCAAATCATCTAAAAAATAAGCAAGTATCCAAAATGTGCAAATTTTCTAGCTAGAGATAATAAGTTTTCCTACTAAGGCTATTGACTTTTTTAAGTCCTCAGAGCTCCAACTACATTGTAAACGTTCATCAAACAAAAATTATTATCCAGGGAAATAAAAACCAATATAGTAACAGAAGGTGGTAAAATCTCTACTGAGCAAATTAAATGTATGTTACTGACTATATTTTACATATTGAAAATATTATTAGAAAAAAATCACAAGGGTATTATTACCTCCCAGACTTTTTTTTTTTTTTTTAAGCCAGGAAGATTTATTTTCTAAAGTCCATATTTTATATTCTATAAGTCAGAAATAAAAGTTCGGAACCTATAGTAATCAAAGACTTAAAGTGCAGAGTTACATCTTTAGGTCACAGGAAACTGAAATTTGATTTTAAAAAATACTTTCTTAGCTCTTGCTTCCTCTCCTATGCCCCATCATTTTCTCTCTAATAACTTTTATCATAGTTAGGTCTTGTTGGCTATCTGATGGCGTGAATCAGGTCTAATTTTCTATGATTAATTGTCTATACATTTTTTAAACTTGTTTTAAAAGATTTTATTTATTTCTTTGTCAGAGAGAGAGAGAGAGCACAAGCAGGGGGAGTGGCAGGCAGAGAAGCCGGCTCCTCACTGAGTAAGGAGCCTGATGTAGGGTTCCATCCCAGAACCCTGGGATCATACCCTGAGCTGAAGGCAGTGCTTAACCAACTGAACCACCCAAGCATCCCAACTGGCTATATATTTTAAATATAGAATGTTTTTGATACCAAGAGATGTTTGTTTTATCTTCCTTAAAAGAGATAAGGTTTCCTGCAATTATGCCACAAACCAACACTAGTGGAAAAGAGTTGGGTTACTCTGATTTATTTGCTCTAAATTAACAAATCTTCTGCTGCAATTAGCTGCTCAATACTTAGGAGGGATGTAGCTATAGGGTTATTATTATTAAATATATAGATATTTATTTTCATTTTCTATTACATCATAAAGAAAAAAAAGCGTTTTTCATGGAAAAATCTACATCAGGTAATTCTGCGTCTTCTATCAATCCTCAGAGAAGCCATGGCTCTTAATGCTTAATGGGGTTAAGAAGAGCACTAAAGACCTTTATGTGTAAAATTTAAATAATGGAAGACTTATTCAGAAATCTTGTAGGGCACTCATGTGTTTATAAAATGAATATACTGCCAATAGAATGGGGACATTTTCTCATTATTAATATGAACTGTTTTTCTCCTGTGGAATGAATGATAAAGCTACTGATGATTTCCAGGTGTTTTAAAAGAAGCCCACAGCAAGCTTGATGCTTATGAGAGTTTAAACTAAAATGAGGCCATCTAAAGTTTCTAAATGGAAACACTTTGATGTGTGTTGGCAAGGGGGACCAAGAGCCCGAAATCTTAAAGTAAACGGAATAAAGATCCCTGTGGGATATATATCCAACATAGAATTTGTTGTATCATCATCCTGGTCTTCCCAACCACAGGGCTATTCCTTGAAGGCCTCAGTATATTAAACACAAAGAATGAAGCAAAATTACCATTAACTCACCTGAACTGGCATTTTCCTTCAAATCTGAAAATAATTGCTTGCTTTCCTCCCTAAAGAAATTTGGTACTACTTTTATTTATTGCTATGGGTAGAATTGGATCACTTACCTATCAAATAGTACAGAGAGGGCTCTACAAGCTGTTACTTGACTTTGACAGTTTCTCTCAATGTATATTCACATTACTTTAACAGCTATGCCTCATGAAAAAAATTACTTTCCTTCTATTTCTCTTAGCATATGTTACTTTGAAATGAATCCTAAGTAGTCTACTTCTCACCCAATGTGTATATGATTATGTTCGGTCATTAGTATTCTGGCTTACTTCATGTGCTATGCCTTGTTTTTAAATATTAGTATATATTTTTCTATTGAAAACTGGCAAAATATTCCCAGGGAAGCATGTAATCACAGTTCTTTTGTACTTGAGAAAACTGAAATACTCACTATGATTTTAGTGACCTTTTCTTTGAGTTTGCATACTAATTTTATTATTTCTGTCCACATAGTAATTTTACATTATGTTTTGTCCCCACTACAGTCTTTACCAAGGGTATTTGTTTCAAACTATTTTCTGTCCCTATTAAAGCTTTGTTTAAAATGTTGGTAAGTTGTGCTCCATATCTTTTCTAATGCTTGAAAGATAAATCCAACCCATTGAAAATTCCTCAGCATAAAATGGGTTATTTCTACCAAAGATAATGATTTTTGAAGATGCTAGAATTTTTTTCAATTTCCCAGGTCATCTCCTTCAGAGATGTGTCATATATATGCAGCTCAATCCTCATGTTATATCACTAACAAAATTGGCATAACATAGCAAATCACGAGCATATGCAATTAGAAAATTTGTCAGATGTAAGACAAGATATTTTCTTTTCTAAATATGTGGAGCTCAGCTCTGAAAAATCTGTGTCTTCTTTAAGGATATTTTTTAAAATAACAGAAACCAATTTTGTTTGGTGATGTGGTGGGAGGGGAGGAAGGACAACTAAGAAGAGAAAAATATTCATTTATGTGTAAATGGATTGACCACATTGTCCGAATATAGATAACTGCAGACAATAAATACTTCCTCTATATTTTCCTAAGGAGACTTCCTGGAACATCTACACTTTTGAATTACCCAAGATCTGGAGAAGAACTCGAACTTTTATTCTACTAATAGATGTGGGGGAGGAAGAAAAGGGCACAATTAATGACATTTTGCACTCTTTCCTCTGGCCCGGCAAGTAGTCAAGCGGTCCCTGGGCAGCAGGACAGGGGCTGCTGGGCTGGCTTACCACCCTCCCATAGATTTGGCTGGCAGGGGGATAACTAGTTCAAGTGAATTTAGATAGTTTATCCCTTATGGCACAGCAGACAACATGAGCTTCCTGTTGGTATTGGTTCCCTTCACTCTCATCAAGTCCACAGGGTGATGAAAAGGCGGACCCAGGTAGCTGTTGCTACCGCAGATCTGTGTCACAGTTGAAAAACGCTGTATTTAGAAAGTGCCCAACCTGCTGTCCTGGCTCCGTCTAGCTCTGTTTATTTAAGGCCAACAACCTGTAGGCTCAGGTCTATCCAAGGCCTAAAATGATCCTGTCTGACTGGTCCAGCAATATTTCCTTGATTAGGTTTAAATTTTATTTTCCTGCCTCAAGCCTGGTATACCTAGGGAAAGCCTCAGAACCATTTTATCAAAAGGTTAAAATGAGCTACTATATGTAAATTACCCAAATTATGGTACGTATCATAACATCCTCTTTAACCCCAAGAGGTTTTGTTTCCTCTTTCCTTATGACAGTTTTGCCTTCACAGATTTGGTTGCCCTCCAGTTTCCCCTATAAAGCAAAGCAAAACAAACAAATACAAACCTGGAGACCTACATAAACCCCGGTCCATTTAGCTGATATACTGGTGTCTTATCTCACTCCTCTCAGCTCCACAGTCCTGTATCCCAATCCCTGCAAGCTGGAAAGCTTTTATAATGCAGATATCTTCCAAGTTCAGACCATCATCATATAGCTGACTAGAACCACTACTTTTTCCTAATATGCCTCTTACCACCCTATAGTGGTAAGAGGCAGTTGGACCAGCTCCACTGTGACACTGACATCAGCCAAGCCCGTAAACAGATTGCATCTCATGCTGGGATACCACAACTTTATGATCATTCTGTAGAGGACTAGAGGATTAAAGAGCTTCCCCAAACCCAAATACATCCCTGCCCTGCTCATCATTTTTCTCCTCCTTAAGTTATAGCACATCTCAAGTGCTGACCTTTTACAAAGTCTAAAACAATGAGAAATAAGACAGGTCCTAATTTTTTAATGTCTTCTACAAGTTCCTCTCATCCATTTAGAGAAAATTTTCTTTTCAGGAAACAGGTATAGAATTTCTGCTTCAAGTATTACTAATTATGCTCCTATTGGATCAAACTTCCTACAGATTACTATGAACACTGGCAGGAAAAAATCTTTGAAGGCATTGGAAATTGAACACTCACAGATTTTGAAGGAGAGTCAACACATAGAAGAAGGGAACTTCACAGGGTGAGTTTTCCATTTTTATGACTTCAGTCCAACGATAGCCACCAATAGGTTCCTGGCCAAAAACTTACATTCTCTGTGGCCTGAAGAGCCAAGAGACAGAGTTTGGGACAACCAAAACTGCTATAAAGTGAGTGAGGATTCAGGAAAGAAGAAAGCCAGAGTGTGAACCCAACGTTTGAGTAAATACTCTGCCAAAATCCCTTGTTGCATTATAAACCATGTATGAACAATTGTTCTGAGAAATAAAGAAGTGAAAAAAAAAAAAAACCAAATTAATAGAATCTTATGTACCTGTATGAGAAGACCAAGTCTAGCATACATGTAATGCAAATCCCAGAAAAAGAAGACAAAGGGGGACAGTAAAAGATTTGAAAAAATAACCGTTCAAAACTCTCCAAATTTAGTTAAAGGCTTAAGTTTATAGATTCACAAGATTTAACAATATAAATATGAAGAAAATTATGACTAGCCGCATCACAAAGGCCTTAAAGCAAAGATAAAGTGAAAATATTGAAAGCTTCCAAAGATCACATTATATACAAGGAAACAACCTTAAGAATTATGGGAAAATGAAGACATTTTCAGATAAAATAAGACTAAGAGAATTTGTCACCAGAAATTTATTATAAGATATGCTAAAGGAAATTCTTGAGGCTAGAGAAATTATTCCAGAAAGAAAAATGGATGTTCAGGAAGTAATGAAGAGGATCAAAAATGATGAATATTTGAGTAAATATAAAATATTTTACCTGCATTTCTTAAAACACATATTACCAGCTTGGACAAAAATTGTATATTATCTTGTAGATTCTTTTTTTCTTAAGATTTTATTTGTTTATTTGAGAGGGAGAGAGAGAGACTGAGAGAGAGAGAGAGAGAGCGCATATGCACATACATGAGTAGGGGGAGGGAGAAGCAGAGCAGGGAGCCTGACATGGAGCTCGATCCCAGGACCCTGGGATCATGACCTGAGCTAAAGGCAGACACTTAACTGACTGAGCCACACAGGTGCCCTATCTTGTGGATTCTATAGTGAATATAGAGGTAAAACACATGAAAAAAGGATGGGAGGTTGGCAAATTGACCTATAAAGTGGTAAATTTTCTCTACTCCATGTTATGTGAATAGTTACAATATTAACTTTAAAGAAAAGGTACTAGTGTGGCGAAGGAGGGAAGTTATTAGTCCACATGACACAGTGGCAGACACAATACCAAGCACTCCGTGTGTAAACTGTTTGGTAGAAGGATATTTTTTTAAAAATCCTTTTCTTCTTGAATTGTTTTATATAGCTAGACCATTCTCTTATTTGGTTAACCAATGTATCAGAGAAGAAATGGCAGAGAAGAAAAGTTGGAGATAAACTAGTCTTTTAAAAAATTTTTCTAGGCTTTTTCAGTCACTATAAAGACTTTGGCTTTTACTTAGAGGAAGTCACAGGAGATCCAAGAGCAGAGGAGGAAGATATGCCTTACCTTGCAAAAGAGCTCTCCGGATGTTTTGTTGAGAATAAACTGAAAGCAAGACTAAATGCAGGAAATCTGATTGTGAGGGTATTATAATAATCCAGGTGATCAATGGTGGGAGTCGGACCAGGGTGGCAGCAGTAGAGAGAGTAAAATGTAGTTGCATTCTGGATATATTTCAGGATGGTAATATATTAGTGAAACGAAGTCTAGAGATGAGAGAGGTGGGTGAGACAGCCCAAGTTTAGGCAGATAAGCTAGGGATGCTCTAGCTGCCTTTGACGTTGGCACCTGAAACTGTTGGGGCATTTCCTCAAGGATACTGTTTAATAAGCAACTTCTTTAACTATATCCTGCTGGCTGACTATACGGTGATTAAATGAATCACTATTACTTTATTTATTTGAAGATCTGTATTATGGTTTCCCTTGAGATGAGCAGCATAGATAATTTTAAAGTCGATGTGAACTTCAGTTGGATCCAGCTGCACAAATGAACAGTGTATATGTATATACATGCTGGACTATGTTGTACTGAATTTGGTAGAAATATGGTAGTAATTACAAGACACGCCCCAAATGGTAATGAGATGCTTCATGGAGAAAGTGTCCTTGATCAGTAATCTAAAGATGAAATGATACATGCAGAGATGGAAGGAAGGAAAGGCTTTTTAGGTGAACTCAGCAAGGACACTAGAACCATGACAGTTTCAAGGGACACTTAATGCTCTTCTCTGAGTTCCCAATCTTCTGTATATTGAGATGAGTGATTTCCAATGGGGTGGAAGTTGGAGGACTTTATTGGGAACTCCCTCTGAAGGAGAATGTTCCATAATTTGTGAAGGATGGGTAATTGGAAGAAGCCCTCTGCCAAAGATCCCAGCTGAAATCTAAAACTCTGGGTTGAGGTGATTTGCAAGGTGGTTCAATGAATGGAAATATGAAGTTAGAACTTTTAGTTTCTCAGGTCAAGAGGAAGGATTTAGCACAAGTGGTGCTATGCACTCCAGGGAAGGAAACATAATCTGCAATTTTTTAAAGAAACTATCATGTTTGAGACACTCTGTTAGGTGTTTATACTGTTATTTCATTTAATCCCCCAAACAAGTCAAGAATTAGGTATTGTCACCTGCATTTTACAGATGAGGAAATCGCGTCTCTGTAAGATCATGTAACTTGTCAAGACCTGAGGCATCAATTCAAACTCAGGGCTACCTGATGCCCTTTCAGAGTGCTACTGCTTTTTCCACCAGTTCTTGTTTCTCCTAGCAGCCCCAGCCCCTACATTAGAAGTATTTTTCTCCTGCTTTGCTTTAAAGTGTTTATACATACACACACACACACACATACATACACACACACAATGACAGAGATATGTGTTGATATAGATAGATAGATACAAAGGAACTTGCTGCTCATAAAAAAGTTAAATGATCTGTAACTTAAAGTACAAAACATTTCACACCATTGCTTTCTTATACCCTAACATCTAGTAGGACATAGTTTCCTGTTATATTTTTTAAAGTTTTATTCATTCATTCATTCATTCATTCATTTACTGGGGGGCAAGGGGAGGCAGAAGAGAAGGAAAGAATCCTGAGCAGACCCAGAGCAGAGCCTAACACAGGACTCAATCCCATGACCCCAAGACATATTTTACTATTTTAAATGATAACTGAAGTTTTCAAAGCACTTTGCCCCATAAGCATACACTGATTTATTAAATTTCATTGTCTATCACCTTTATTTTATTTTTACAACATATGGTTTGTCTTAAATGTCACTAATTATAACACAGATCCTTCAGGGGGAAATGTTCTCCTTTAGAAGTCGCTGCTTCAAATGGTAGGTTCCGGGAGTACAGCAAGGTTAAAAAAGCAGGGACCGAACATAGTTTCACTGCAGAAAACATCTGGAAAAGGAATGTGATAAGCAACATTAAATTTCTCCAAGACAGTTCCTTCTGCAGGCAATGTAAGTTTCTTTCTTTTATGTGCACAGCTCCTGCTATCCTTGCAGTATATATCTTTGTCCTTAGGAGAGTGCTCAGAAATGGGACTGCCATCTCTGGAAACACCCACAGCCACAAGCTGCCACTTGTGCATATTTCTTTTTTACCACCTCGTTGTCCTTTCTCTCCACCTCCTTCATAAATGCCTTCTCATTCACGTCCCATCTACGGATCTTTTTATGCTTGTTTCCCAAAGCCTTTAACATCACCTGCCCTTATAAGCGCCTGGTGATTTATGATTTAATTCTGCTCAAATTTCCATTCCATTCTCTGTTCTCCATTAATATGTTCAGCCTTAAGACAACCAGGAAATCACGTGTCCCTCCCTCCCACATATTTTGTGAATAATGGCATTTTGGTTGATCACTTCTGTGACCTGGCTTCTTACATCTAAAGCTCTCCAAATGCCAGGGCTCATGCTTAGATGCTCTCATATTTTAAATATGTGTAGAAGCCTTATAAATGCAATGACCTCTTTCTTCCTCTGTTAAATTTTTGTATTAAATATCTTACTCCTTTTTCATTTTTTCATAGATCCATATCTACCAAAATCTAACCTTCCCATACTTAGGCATCCTTCCAGTTTCCATGTTATTTTGCATTATTGCTATAGCCGTATTATAATGTTCCTATTATTGTTTCATTTCAGAACAAAATGTAATCCTGGCTGGCTTAACAACATTACCATTCCATTTCTCTAACATTATCTTCCTTGTTTCAGGGCAAACCCTTTCTAATATAATTCAAGGATCAACTTTCTATATTCTGGATACAACATGATGTTCAAATATTTTCTCCTAGTCTGTGGCTTATCCTTTCATTCTCTTAACTTCTTTTCAGAGAAATTGTTTTTAATTTCAACGTAGATGTGAATGTTTATATCAGCACTCTTTACAATTGTCTAAAAATTAGAAATAACCCAAATATACTTCAGTGAGTGAATGAATAAGCAAACACTGGTACATCCACAGAAAGCAGTTCTAGTCATCAATAAAAATGGATGAACTATTGCTATATACAACAACTTGAATCTCTAGGGCATTTTGCTGAGTGAAAAAAGTAAGTCTCCAAAGGTTACATACCAAATGATCTCATTAATGTGACATCCTGGAAAGAATAAATATTGAAACAGAGAACAAATCGGTGGTTTCCATGGGTTAAGGGTAGGGGAGAGGTTCTGATTTAAGAAGTCAATAATAGGGAAGTATCCAGGCATGTTGCAATTGTGCTATCATCGGGTGAAAAATCTATGCATGTGTTAAATCTCATAGAACTCTGTGCCCCAAACAGTGAATACTACTGTATGTAGGTTTTTGTTGTTGTTTTTTTTTTTTTTTTTTTTTTTGGAGAGTAAGATACTAAACTCTTGAAAGGAAATCAAGTTTGACTCTGTGCACAGGCATCCATCAGCCCAACATCATAGTTATAAAGTCCAAGAAAGGAAGCACTACTAGCTAAACAGTTTACATTGACAATTGTGATTATGTTTAAATTAATTACCAAAAGTCATTCCATTTGAAAAACAAATGCCTATAATCATTATCATAATCATATAATAATTATAATATTCAGATTACAAACAATATATGACTGACTAGGATGGTATCCACATGAATCTTTCTTTTCTAAAGTCTTTGGCCTTCTACCTGCAGACTTAGAGCTGTGTATCTTTACTAACTTCCTTTAGCCTGTTTCATCTGGATTTATTGTTATTTTCCCATGTGTATATTCCAAAATTCAATAATTTTTATTTCTTTCTTTCCATTAAATTGTAAACTCAGAAAATAAACAGTATCTTAAAATTCCTTTTGTATCTACCACTTTACCTAATACAATGCTGGGCACACCAAAAGAACTCTGTAAACACTTGTATTTAATTATTTATTGTATATTTCTTTTGTGACAAGACGACCCAGTCCACTTCTGGACCTTGTTCCCAGGTGGAACCTGCTTGTCTTTAAAATATAGATTGGATTTTTTTACAACATACTTAGATATTTACATATTAGATACATGATGGAGTCCCTTTAATTTTTAATATTACATATTCTCCAAACTTAAACCAGGGTTCTAACTAACGTGGTAGTATAATACTCTTATTCTCATAAGCTAGCATTTATTAAACAATGATTTTTGTGTCTGACACTGTGGTAAGCAACTTATAGTCATTATTGCTTTTGTTTTGTTTGCTGCCTTCTGAAGTCTTTTCTTTTTTTTCTTTTTTTTTTTTTTAAGATTTTATTTATTTACTTGACAGAGAGATCACAAGTAGGCAGAGTCAGGCAGAGAGAGAGGGGGAAGCAGGCTCTCTGCTCAGCATGGCTGCTGAGGCAGATGCGGGACTCCATCCCAGGACCCTGAGATCATGACCTGAGCCAAAGGCAGTGGCTTAATCCACTGAGCCACCCAGGTGTCCCTGAAGTCTTTTCTTAAGAGGATGACAGTCATACTGGTGGACATTTGAGTTACTAATGGAAAGCACCTGAACAAAATAAGTTGCCATTGGTCCCATGTGCAACTTTCCAAGCATTGTAATTAGCTGGCATTGACTTTTGAGTAAAAGTCACTGGTCATGAAAAGATAGATACAGATACAGATTAGAGGATTTGGCTCTTTTTTTAAACTTTGTTTTTGTTTTTGCATTTCCCCATTATGTAAACTCCAATGCACATCTCAGTATTTCTTTCTTTTTTTTTTTTAAGATTTTATTTATGTGAGACAGAGAGAGAAAACATGAGTGGAGGGAGGAGAAGCAAAGGGAGAGGAAGAGTGGGAAGCACATTCCTTACTGAGCAGGGAGCCCCAAGTCGGGGTTCAATCCCAGGACCCTGGGATCATGACCTGAGCCAAAGGAAGATGCTTAACTGGCTGAGCCACCCTGGCACCCCTCAGATATCTCTTTTAATGCTTTTGTTTATACATTTATGTAAATAAATGTTTTTATTTATTTTGTATGAAAGGAAGAAACAGCACATCAAATTAATGGTGTGGTGGTCAGTCCTCATTTATATGTTTACTGGAATACTAAGGTGTCTAGCAATTGGTGAATGCCTAACAATAGGAATTGTAATTTAGTAAATTTTGTATTGATCATCCAATTTCTAACCTGTTTATTCATTTAACAAATGGTAGTAGTCATAATGAAGGGATACTAAAACATAAAAATGGTTGCTGCTGAACTTGAAAATAATCTTGAAAAAGTCAGGAATTAGACAGTAGCTATATTTCACCTGAACTTCATGGCATAGAAATAGAATTAAACCTAGGAACCTAAAAGTCTGGGGTTGGTGCTGTCAAATATAGCAGCCACTAAACAACATGTGACTACTTAAATTTAAATGAACTAAAATGAAACATAGTTCAAAAATTCAGTTCCCATTCACACTAGCCCCATGTTGAGTGCTCAGTAACCACATGTGGTAGTGGCTCCCTGTTGGAGAACACAGATGTAGAACATTGCCACAATTGCAGAAAGTCCTGTTGGTACAAAAGTAGGTAGTGTGCATGATAACGCATGAAGGAGGAGCTACTGTTCTTTGGTGCAAAGCTGTGACTTAATTTATAAAGTAAGTTTAAGATAGTTCAGATTTAGAATTCTGTTAAGTAAATTTTGGTTAAGTAAATAATAATTATACTAAATATTGTGCAGAAGTACTAAAACCAAAATTAACTTCTATACTCACTAAATACTTATGGAGTACCTCATAACTAAAATATTTTCAAGGAAAAAAATATTAAGCACTGAAAAGCATCTAAGACTTCTAAGAATTTTTACCAATGTAAAAAATGTCTATCTTTGTAATTAGGTAAAAAAGCCCTTTTCCCTGTAAATAAGAATGCTTAAATGTCACAAGATGAACTCACACTTTTATTTTGGTCAAAAATAATACTTGGCTACCTTAAAACTATCTTTACCTGTAAGTTAAATTCTTCCTCACTGATATAGTGAATTTTCCATGTCAAGAATTAAAATATGAATGCTTCTACATAAGCTCTTGCCAAAATCAAACATTTGCTGTATTTGACTCTTGAGTAATGCAATATAATCTTGGATGTTTGATCATTCATTCAAATGGAGCTGAAATGTACCAATGCACTCTCTATACAGAATGGCTTTGCCAAATTGATTTCCCAAATTGACAAATGATCTCCAAAGTCATTTTTAGCACTAAAATTCTAAATCTTGTTCTACTTCTTTAAAAAAAAAAAAAAAATCGTATGGACTTTTAGAAGGCTTAGTGCTTAAGCCAAAGTAGACGCAAGTATTTACAAATGTAATTCATGCATCTGTTTATTAAACCAAGGACATTGAGATTCCTACCTGGAATTATGTTAGCAATTAAATACTGCACGTGCTTGAAATAAAAAATAGTCTTTTTTATATGATTCCTTAATTTACACATTTAGCATCATTCTATAAATGAATCCTTCCAGCCACATCCTAAAATAATGAGTTTTTGCTGTAGTGTATATAAAAACAGGATAAATATTAAGGCAGCTAAACATAATTGAGAGTACTTAGAATATTATCTTAAATGATACCTATAAAGTAATTTTGTCCCGATAGGGCAATCTGCAGAGTTCCCAGAAAACTGCTGGTTATTTTTCAAGTTTCAAAATGATTTTCCCCCCAAATTTGGGTGTTGACATAGCTATACTTCTCCAGTTGGGAATGATGATTACGGCCAAAGAGAACAAAGATTTAGGACATGATTTTAAATGTTAGTGCTGGGTGTTAATATTATAAATGTCAGGAAGAATATTGAATGTGATTTCAATGTCAGAAAATGGTTGCTGGTAACTTTATATAACTTTATCTTTTCTGTATTAAATTATCTCTCAAGTAGCATAATTTCGAAAAGCCTATTGCCTCTGTTATTTATTTAATACCTATTTTGTCAACTATGAGGAATTATCTTCGCAACAAAAAGCTCTATCATTTGTTTTTGGTTGTTCTTAGGACTTCCCTCCTTCTGCTTCCATTGCCCACCTGTCCTTGTGTGCTGTCTACTTTATCCGTTAGAGTCCTGCGTATTCATCATGGTTATTTTAAATCTCCAGTCTGATAATGGTATGGAGCACGGACTGGATCCTGGCCATAGAACCAAGCAGCACTCAGAGACCTTGGAGGATCGGAAGTTTATTTCATACTGGCAGGCCCAGAAGAGAGTAATCTCAAGGTCTGAGCCCGGAGCACAAACAAAGGGGGTATTTTATACATTTTACTTCCTTATCTGTGCCACTCTTGCAGCTGCCAGTAAGGCTAGGGGAAAGCCTGGAATGGCCTTGGGGCCAGGACTGGGATTCCCCTGCGGGATTGGTGAGCCACCTCAGAACACAGATTTTCCTTATCAATAATTCCAATGTACCTGCCATGTTGTTCTGATGCTTACTCTGTCTATTCCGATTATGTTGTTTGCCTTTAGGTATACCGGGTAATTTTTTCTTTTTTGTTAGCTTTTAGAGAAAGGGAGACAGGGACAGAGGGGGAAGGAGAGAGAGAGTCTTAAGAAGGCACCACGCACAGCATGGAGCCTGAAATGGGGGAGGGGAAGCAGTTGATCAACCTGTGATTAAATCTCAGTCTTCTTGTGAGCCTTTGCGCCTGGACTGTAGACTTAACAAATTAGTTGGTTTTTTTTTTTTTTCTTTCTACATTGGTGGGACAGGAAACTAAAGTGGGCTGGAGTTGGGTATTTCTCTTCTCCAGGTCAGTTACCCTGGGATAATAGCCCAGCTGGTTAGGCCAAGGTTAATTAGTTTACCCTGAGGGCAGGCCTCTTTAAGCAGAACCAAAGCCTCTGCCTCATTTCAAAATGGTTCCTCCTCCCCTCCCTCCCCCCACCTCCAGAAGTAAACTAGAAGTACCAGGGGATTTTTTCCATTATTTACCGTGAGAATCCCGTTGAATTCCCGGAGATAAATATCACAATATTGTGGGGGTCCTATGACTGGGTCTCCCTGGAGTTTTAAACTCCTTTGACTTGTCCACACGGAGCCTCCAGCAATTTGCCGACGACAGTTCCGGTTTTCCTACCCGCCATGTTTGTTCCAGTGCCAGTTTCTGCTTGTGAATCCGGTAAGTCATGACTCCCTGAATTCAACTCTCTCTAATCTTGAGGAAAGAGGCTTGTCCTGTGTCCTCCTCTCTCTTAAGGACCCCAAAAGAGTTGATTTTTCAGGCTGTTCAGCATTTTACTTGTTTGACTTCCAAGCTCTTTATGATGTAGATTTGGAATATTTGTGGTGTTCAGAGCTGACAGCCAAAAAAGAATTCTTGAGAAGTCTTTCATGCAAAAAAGTGTTTATTAAAGCACGGGGAGGGGGAGGGGGGGGACAGGACCCATGTGCAGAAAGAGCGGCATTACAGGTGTGAGGGGTGACTAATTACATCCTTGGGAATCGAGGAAGGTAAGGGAAAAGGGAGGTTTCCAAAAGGATTTTCATATGCAAAGACTCACAGGATTCCAGAGGCCTTGCTGTTGTCAGACTAAAGTTGTCTTCCCCTCTAGCAAGATATTAACATTAATATAGTTGGGAGTTTCCTGAAGGAATGTTCTACTCTGCTTATCTCAAGTATTTGTCAATGTGAGGTTGCAAATTACAAGGAGATTTATTTTACTTGCATTTCCTTCTGCCTTTGTTTTAGGGCATCCAGGGGTGCCTGGGGAATGTCACACACAGCCCACCTGGGAGGGGAGACATTGTGGGGTGGTGTCAGACTGTGCTTTATCCTCAGCTTGCCTTCTGCTCCCACATCACTTACATGCCAGAACCTGGAAACCAGAAATTTATTCTTCGTACCTAAAAAACTAGAAACTGCTCAGGTATCAGTTAATAGGAAAATGGAATACTATTCAATAAGAAAGGGGAAAAAGTCATAATACATGTGATGGCATTGACGGATCTTGTCCTGAGCACTCTATGATGGAGCACACATGAGTTGTGTCTTTCCACAATGTGAGCTTTATTCAATCGTGAAGCAAAGTTAAATCATAATATGAAGCAGGCTCGGGATTCCAAACTCCATGACAAGTCACCATGGGACAAACTTGGCTTCTTAAATAGCACACAAAGCAGGACCGAAGAAAAGCCACACGACAAGACACCAGAAGGGTGCAGGAAGTTCAGAAACGAAAGGCCAAGTCAGTCTGGGGCTGCGCAGCTGAGATAAGGCCTAGGTCTGGTCCGGGTCAGCCCTCGGCACTGACTGCTGCCGATCTTCAAGCAGGGAAGGATATCTGTTCTGCTCAGAGATCCACAGGTCTTTTTTAAGTGATCAGACATGGAGGGGTCAGGTCTGAAGAGTCTGATAGTTTACTGCCCAAATTCTTCCCTTCTTAAAGGGATTTAATCGGTTTGGGGTCTCTGCAGCCCTCCTCTGTTTCTGCCCGTTATCCGCTCAGGGCTGTCCACTGATGTGGGTCCTCCAGGCCACATCTCCTGACTGCAGCACCTTACCTGGTTTTGTCATTGTTCGACACAGGCCCCTGCTTGACAGGAGAGACTCCATATCGCTCTCTACAGATCTCTGAACAGTATGCTGAGTGGAAAAAGCTTTACTGAAAAGAATATACACTGTATCATTCTTTTTATATAAAGTTCTAGATTAAGCAAAACTAGTCTAGAGTAGAAAAAAAAATCATAATGATTCTGATGGAGGAAGGGTATTTACTGGTAAGAGACATGGGGAATCTTCCTGAGTGATGTTCTGTATCTTGATAGGGGTTTGGGTTGCTCTGGGGTATGCATTTGTGGATGCTTACCCTGGGGTTTCCTAGAGAGCTGAGCATTTCGTTGTATATAAATGTTATCTTGAGATATAAAAAAGTGCTAATCTCTAATTAATATATATGCTGGCATATTCAAGGGAAAGTGTACTGATGTCTGTGACTTACCTTAAAATGCACCAATTAAAAAATGGATTTGATAGGGAAAAACTGTATTCTAAGATGGCCAACCAAACCAGCAAGGGAATTCCAGTCCCGTCTCAAAGCCCTTCCAAGTTCTTCTTTCCTACCCCATTTCCCGCGCACGCCAAAAGTACCAAGTATGCGGAAGTAGAAGTGTATAAATTTCCCTACCTGCTTGTGCTTGGGGCTCAGACCTTTGGAGAACAACCTCATCTGAGCCCACCGGTGTTAAATAAACCTCCAATCCTCCAGAGTCTCCACGTGCCCCTTGGTTCTTCCGTCAGGATCCAGTCCAGGTTCCGTAACAGATTGATGGATGAATAGCAGTCTGGATAGATGGGTATGTGATAATGCAAATATAAAACACAAGGATCAAGGTAGAGAGAATATATAAATTCATTCAAGTTAGCTCAATGTTTGAAACTTTCTTCCAAAGTAAATAAGGGGAATTATAGAAATGTGATTGAACAGGTAAAGTTTTGGCCTCAATTACTTCCCATCTGTGAGCTCATTGAGTTACTTGATCGTCCCTCAGCCATGGTTTTCTGTTCTGTGAAATGAAGATACTGACACTCGACAACAAGTTTTTAAAGATGTTTAGCCGAGAGAAGATACTGGCCCTTAACTTCAAATGCCTCATCATTCCCCAAAGTTCCTCATGAGTTACAATTCCAGGGATCACCATGCCTTTGGGAAAGTTGTTTTTTTTTTTTCTTTTTCTGTTTATTTTTGTTTTGTTTTGTTTTGTTTGTTGCAGTGAGAATATTTGAACTTGGGGACCTTTCCAGGTCTCTCTTAACTAGGATTTCATGTTTGGACAAGTCCACGATGATATAGTTTTGGGAGTAGTTTTTGGAGGCCCATAGCTGATGGACAAGAAAAAATTCTTGAGATGTCTTTGATACAAAATGGTGGCTTTATTAAAGCTCGGGGACAGGACCCATGGGCAGAAGGAGCTGCTGCTGCCCCTGGATTATGAGGAGCAACTGATTATATACTTTGAGGTTGAGGGAAGTTTCAAAAAGAGTTTCATCTGCTAAAGAAGACTTACCTGTAAGTCTTACATAGGCCTTGCTATTGTCAAACCAAGGTTATTTTTCCCTCTAGCAAGGCATTAACATTAAGGCAGTTGGGAGCTTCCTAGAGGAACTTTATACTCTGCCTGCCTCAAATATTTGTCAAAGTGTTGCAGGTTATAAGGACCTTTAATTTTGTTTACATTTTCTTCTGCCTTTGTTTCCCATATCAAGTGATTCCTAACTGAATTTTTAAATATTTTTTAATGAAGGGGCGCCTGGGTGGCTCAGTGGTTTAAGCCTCTGCCTTCAGCTCAGGTCATGATCTCAGGGTCCTGGGATAGAGCCCCACATCGGGCTCTCTGCTCAGCAGGGAGCCTGCTTCCCTTCCTCTCTCTCTGCCTGCCTCTCTGCCTACTTGTGATCTCTGTCAAATAAATAAGATCTTTTAAAAAATATATATTTTTTAATGAAAGGACTCTCTGCATTTATTTTTCTTTATATATGTGCACAGTTTACTCTTCAGGACAGTATGAAACTTACTGCTATGTACCCCTCCTACTCACTCGTAAGATAACGTGCCACACTCTACTTTGAAAATTCGCAGCAAAATTGTAACAGCCCCCAAAAGAACATAGGAAGTTTATTTATTTATTTTTTAAATATTTATTTATTTATTTGAGAGGGAGAGAAAGTGTGTGCACAGAGGGAGGGGAGGGGCAGCGGGGAAGGAGGGAGAGGATCTCAAGCAGACTCCCTGCTGAGCACAGAGCTGGAATGGAGCTCAGTCTCAGGACCCTGAGATTAAGACCTGGGCTGAAACCAAAAGTTGGACACCTCACTGAGCCACCCAGGTGCCCCAAGAAGTATATCTCTTAATCATTGACTTGATTTATACTTTTTTTCTCAAGATTATTTAAGTTATCATAGTGATGGGAGAAACAAAGGAAAAAGGAAATGTAGATAAAATTAAATGTCCTTCTCATCTGTAGCTCCTTGACAAATATTTGAGGCAGGCAGAGTGTGAAGTTCCTCCAGGAAGCTCCCAACTGCCTTACTGTTAATGCCTTGCTAGAGGGAAAACCACCTTAGTTTAAGAGCAAGGCCTGTGGTAACCCGTGAGTCTTCTTAAGCAGATGAAACTTCCCTTCTCTTTATTTCCCCCAACCCCAAAGTATATAATCAGTTGCTCCTCACTATCCAGGCGCAGCAGCAGCTCCTTCTGCCCACAGGACCTCTCCCTGTGCTTTAATAAAACCACCATTTTGCATCAAAGATGTCTCAAGAATTCTTTCTTGGCTATCAGTTGGGGCCAAACACACCAACATTGAAAAAATGACATCAATAGCACTTTGAAGAAGAAATCACTGACACAGTGGGGGAAACTCAAGTCCTGAAAAATAAACCACTTTTAAACCTTCAAAACAAGAAAAGAACGTTAAGATTTATAGGCAAGCAAAAAACAATAAACAAACAAAACCATGGTGTTCAAAATAGAGGATTTCCTTTTTTTATGATTTTGTTCATTCACTCTAAAAACTTAAGACTCTGCCACAGAATTGATTGCACAGAACTTGAATGAGCATAAATGAGAAGTGCTCACTTCATGCTTGGTCATAGTCATTGCCACCGTCAATTATAGCTCATTATACTGACTCCAAAAAGAAAGAGCTTGCCTTGAAACACCAACACAGCTGGGAAACACTGAAGATTTGGCATGAGAAAGCACATTTAATTTTTGTTGCTTTCTATCAGAAGAGATTTTATAGCAATAAGTAGTGTAATAGATGTATTTAACATAGTCATAAAAAAGGTTTAAATTTGAGATTGCTTATCTTTTGGAATGAAGCCTTCGGGGAGATAACTGAGTTCTTTATTATAGCATGACTTTTAGGAATTTTTTTAATAAAGAAGAATTTTTATTAGCAAATTAAGTGTGTTGAATATAAAGTTTATTGTCTTAGAACACAAGAAAATTGTGTTTGGGTACATCTTTTAAAATATTACCTTTTGAGGAAAACTGATTTCTCTATATCTAAAACAAACTACTTCAAAATGCTGATATTTTGAATTTTATTACAATTTTTATCTCTCCTTTTTCTTTGATGCTGAAGTGGTAAAATATTTCAGCTGTGTTCGTTAAGCTAAGCTCCACTTCTCATTTGAATTTCTATTCTCAGATATAATAGAACAATAAATTTATATATAAACATACTCATGTAAAAATATATAATAAGCTTCATTTGTATATATTTCTGATTTTTTTGGTATATATTTCTGTTTAATCTAAAGGTTGCCTTCTTAAAAGATCCTCCTGCAAGGTTTATATCTGTAGAACTAAGAGAAATTGCTGTAGTACAGAACATCATCAATGCATTTTTCAAATGGTAAATGATTCTTCATATAATAAAAAGGGAACACAAAACTTTCAGTATGTGCAGTGCATATTAACAATCTATCCCAAAGAAATTTAACTCTGAATTACATTAGCTCCTTCTAGAAGGTAGTTCTCATTGGAGGTAATTTTTGCCCCTATAGTACATTTGGCAAAGTCTAGAAACATTTTTTGTTGTCATGATGGGGGCAGAGGGATGGTTACTGGCATACAGTGGGTAGAAATAAAGGATGCTGGTAGATATCCTATAATGTACAGGAAAGTCTCCCAAAACAAAGAATTATCCATTCCAAAGTGTCATTAGTTGTCACAGTTGAGAAAACCTGATCTAGAAAAAGAAAATAAGTCCAAGTCCAAAGCCCATGTAGTCCATTAAATATAGACAATAAGACACTTGATGAAGGTGAAAGTATACATAACAAGCTACAGTTGCAGATTCTACCAGTTCCAGTTTACCTTCCCATCAGCAGTATACAAAGGTTTCCTTTTCTCTGTATCCTCACCAGCATTTATGTTTTGTCTTTTTGGTAATAGACACTCTAACAAGTGTGAGGTGACATCTCATTGTGCTTTTGATTTGCATTTCCCTGACAATTACTGATGTTGAGATCTTTTCATTCCTGTTGATCATTTATGTCTCCTCTTTGGAAATACATCTGTTTGGTTTCTTTGACCATTTTTTAATTGGGTTACTTGGGTTTTTTGCTAATGAGTTGTATGAATTTCTTAGATATTTGGATATTAGCCCCTTGTCAGATTAGTGGTTTACAAACATTTTCTCCCATTCCATAGCTTGCTTTTTCATTTTATGGATGGTTTCCTTTGCTGTGCAGAAGCTTTTCAGTTTGGTGTAGTTTTGGTTATTTGTTTTGTTTTGTTTTTACTTTTGTTGCTTTCTCTTTTGGTGCCAAATCCAAAATATCATTGCCAAGACCAAAATCAAGAAGTTTATCCCCTATATTTTCTTCTAAGAGTTTTACAGTTTCAGCTCTTACATTCAAGACTTTATTCCATTTGAGTCATGCATTGTGTGTGGCATTAAGATAGGAGTCCAATATCATTCTTTTGCAGGTGAATATTCAGGTCTCCCAGCACCATTTTATGGAAGAGAGTACCCTTGCCACATTGCGTATTCTTGGAGCTGTTGTTAAAGATTAACTGTATACACATGGGTTTATTTCTAAGCTCTCTATTCTGTTCCATATCCGTGTTTGTTTTTATGCCAATACCATATTATTTTTATGACAATACCATATTGTTTTGATTACTATAGGTTTGTAATATAGTTTGAAATCACTGCAAGGTTGTGCAGAGGTCCTGGAAGGCCTTTGTCATTAGCACTCAATCTGTACTGACAGTCATTCTTCCGGTCAGCCAGCTCTGCTGGCCTCAGCAGCCTCCACACAACACATGGGACATGGGAACCTTCAGGGACAATGGGAACCCTGGTTGTAAGGGCCTGCTGCTTCTCTGAGATGGCAATAAGGGAAAATGAGCCACTCCCTAACCCACAAACCTCTACCCCTTCCCAGTCCCTGGGCCGTTATCCTGCCTTTCTACGTTCAGCAGCCTTCCCCTCTAGCCTTTCTTCTTCAAAAGTCTTACTTGGGCTTTGGGGGGTCCAATTTCATTCTTTTGCAGTGGACATCCACATTTTCACACATAATTTTTTGGAGAGACCATCCTTTTTTGCTTTTGTCCATTCTTTGCTTTGAGTTCAGGCCCTTGTGTTTCACAATTTCCCTAGTTCCTAAGTCAGGATACCCCCAAGCCTAACAAACCTACTTAAATTGGGGAGGAGGGAGAACTCCAGGGAGGACACATACTCAGATTAATATTTCAGCAGATTGTCCTTTACACATTGTTTATTTATGATTTCAGTATGTGAGCTTCACCAGGTGGTACATGCAGATTTAGTCATGTCAGTATTCAAACCGCAGTGTTCAATTACCCACCTGCTGGCTATGGGGAATTCAGGCTTTGTCATAGAACTCCAACCACATGTTGCTGTGCTAACAAATCAGGACCGATTTCACTGGTCCACAGTAAAGATAACTGAACTCCACAGCAGAATCTGGAATTCCCCTTTCATCTTCTTTGTTGCCATACTACAGAAACTGTTACCAAGTGAATCTTGAAATCTATTACATCAAAGTTGACAAAAGTAGGCTCTACCTTTGAGACCACTGTGACTGTGGTTACTAAGTAGAAAATATTCTTTACTGCTCTTGATAAGAAGAATGAACCTTCTGTGTTACATTTAATAGAGATAGGGAACTTATCATTTGTTTGAAATATATGTTTCTGAAATATATGTTTCTGTTCTGGTGACTAGTGGTAATAGCTTTCCCATTGGTCATGACAGCAAACCAAACTGGGAATTCAAAGCTCAGGATAAGACAATTCTGTAGAGTAGCTCTGCCCCGTATAGCACACTACTTCCTCTGATTCCAGCACCACCAACAATGCCACAACAGTGTTTCAGCAAAGACTTCCCAAGTAGTGAGCAAGAAGTAGTAAAATTGCCCAAAATCAGCTGTGTAGGTTTGAGTAGAATCTAAACTCCACTAACCAAGTCTCTATTGCTCAATCACCAGACTTCATGTTCCCTTTTTTCTGCAAACTAGCATTTATTGGTACCCCTTAACCATCAAATTGTCTGAATCTCATTGATGAACACAGGTTAAGACTTTTTCTTTCTGAGCTCTGTGACCTCTGTGGATGTTAGGACATGCAAATGGGTATTTGGAATGAGGACACCACCAGAAGCCACTGAGCCACAGGATGCCAAGTTCTGATTTCAAGAACCTCTCTCTGAGTATTGTTAAATGGAGACGCCTTGCAATTTGGGTTTGAAGTCCTGCCCAAAGTAGAAAAATTCATATAAGAAGCACCCATTACAAAAAGTTATTTTAATAAAGTTTATTTTTGTCAGTTTGCTGAGTATTCAACTTTTGTCCACTTATCTTGCACCAGATAAATTCTAAGATGCTGAACCCTATGGACTGCATCTGTGGACTGCATGTGGCCAACTGGCTCCGAATTGTAGGCAGCCAGTTGGAGACATCAGTAAATTAGAGGGTGCTAGAAAGAGGGTTGTGTGTTACCCATTCCCTATCTTCTTCTCTGAAATACGGTGTTTCACATCCCCTACACAGCTTCTGTCCTGCACTCCCTGTCTAGCTTCTCCTGCTTGCATTGGGCTCCTACCACATCTCTGTATTTCTAGTCTCTAAATTTGGTTTCCTTAATCTTGCCCTAATTCCTTAATTTCTCTATTCATGAAATTCTCATGTCATTTGGGTTTGATTCTATTTCTTTGTAGGGTTCTGATTGTTACAATGACTGACTGCTCTACTTATTACACATATTACATGAGGTTTTTTTTTTTAATCACTCCATTCATGTTATAATTTAGTCTTCTTGAACTACAAGAGTAGCTGAAACTCTTCATAAACAGCACTTACCAGAAAAGGAGGGCGGGGGACCACACTGCCACCCACCACCAAATACATTATAACAGCTATGATTTAGCAGTTAAAGGATTAGCTTCCATATTACTCAGATTACTAGGGAACATGAAAAACAAGATCTACTTAAGACTTCCTACAATATAGAATGTTCACTAATGCCACTAAAATTAAACTATCTTAGCAGTAGATTATTTTGCATGGACAGCTGTTTCCATTGCTGATGTATCTGTCAGCATTGTGTTATTTTCAATATATAGCTGGGCTGGAGATTTATTAGACAGTTTATGGCACCAACAGGTTATGCTGAGCTCAGCAGTGTTGCCAAGCAAAAAGAAATATTATATGAGGGCAGCATTTATTCTAAACAAAAAACCTAAGCATATTTCTTCCTTATTTAAATTTGCTCATGGAAACCATTTTCCACAGGTAAGTGAACAGTGAATGTGTTTGCAGTGTGCTACTGCATTCCTACCCACTGCAGACAAGATGGGAACCATGTTTTCATAAATAAAAAGCGACAGACCATGTCATCGGCCTCCTCTTTAACTCTTCTCCCCATGGGTATATAGGTGGTAGGGGAAGGTTCTGCTTCACACCAGGCAGGGGAATTGAATATTGATGGCATTTGCTGACCGTTTGTGGATAAACAATTCAGCAGAGAACACAAAGGTCATGTTTGCTCTAAATTTAGTGGGTTTAATTTGATTTGGCTAGTTAATTATAAATATAGTGCTTGCAAAAGTAAATCAGGTTTAAAAAAGAACCATACTTCAAGGAATCCATATGCTAATTTTCAGCCATGTTCTTCCAGTTACCCAACTTTTTTGGCATGGAATCCAAATTTAAAAAGTTAATGTACTTTACTTAAAAAAAAAATCTGGGTATAGTATTAAATCATTTGTAAATGTCTTTGATAATTTATAGATAGCATAAACTAAGGAGCAAAAGGAAAACCATTGTTGAGACATGATTCCTTAAGTCACCTAAAATTTATTCTTTATTTCCCACATAAGTCAAATTCACAGTAAATTCTGAGAAACTGCTCAAATAAGCCATTGTGTTACCTCCCCTGCTCTCAGGACTTTTCGTTCACTTATGCTCATTATATGCAAGGTCTTAGGCAAAATATTTGCCTCATTACCTAGACCTGGCATCTACAAATATATTTTAAAGATACCAGCCATTTCATGTAGGAAATATGGTTAGGGCCTCCTCCCTATCTATTAAAATGGATTAAATTTATAGAAAATAAATAACTCGATTAAAGATGTTCAGCTACAGTAAATCCTTGAAGAGCATAAGAGTAAAAGCTGAAATAAAATACAACGTCAGAGTTAAATAAAAACCATTTTTGTAATCTGGATGCAGAGCTGAAGAATTTGCTTTTACAGGTGAAAGGCTAATTTAAGTCCTTATCTATTATATAAACAGATTATTTGTAATAGCGCTTGACACTCTAAGGGACACAATGATATAAAGCACCACCACTCAAAAAGCCGTGCTTACAGAGATAAGATACATTCATATATCCCCACAAAAATTATTCAATATCCGACAGTATATAATAGTGATGTGATAGTATATTGCTGTGAAATGATGTCTTAGTTTAGGTTTTCAAACCATGCATTCACATCCTCCATTCAATATTGGTATCAACTCCTCCTGCAGTGCTAAATCAGGTGCCAAAGCCCTTCCAGCTCCCTCGTCTCTCCTAAGGCCAACTTTACCTTCTCTAGTGAAAACAAGCCCTCTTCGTGACAGCTTCCGCTGGTCCAAACTCCCAGCTCAAAGATCTTATAGCAATGTTTTGATCAAGCAAGGTGAGACTGACAATACAGAACATTTCTACCCTGAGTTCTAAATTCCAAAGTGAAAAGAGGAAGAAAAAAAATTGTTTTTACCTTTTTGGTTTTGGAGTTCTTTTTCTTCCTCTCTCTCTCCTCTCTCTCTCCAATTTAAATTTCCTATGGCTGACAACTGCTGGCTAGGTATTACTGGCAATGTGTGTGTGTGTGTGTGTGTGTGTGTGTATATATGTATTTTTTATAAAGATTTTATTTATTTGACAGAGATCACAAGTAGGCAGAGAGAGAGGTGGAAGCAGGCTCTCTGCTGAGCATAGAGCCCAATGAGGGGCTCAATCCAGGACCCCGAGATCATGACCTGAGCCAAAGGCAGAGGCTTAACCCACTGAGCCACCCACGCTCCCTGGCAATTTATATTTAATACTCTTCTAACATATAGCTTGAATTTATACATTGAATTCATTTTTTAAAATTTTATTTTCTAATGAGCACACACACAAAAGAAGAATAAGACCCCTGTTATAGGTTACATATATATTATTTAATTTAAAATAATTCTCATCACAGATCATGTTGTAGATGAAACCAGGTTTGGTGTGGAGACCTACCCATGAGTTTAGAGGTCAAAAATGGCTGGGCATAGATTCAAATCCAATCTCTCAATGGAAAACCTAAATTTTTTTCTACCACTCATTGATTGAATCAGGGTTTAGGATTTTATCCTGTTATGATGGGAGCTAGAGACTGAAGTCAGGACCCAGAAAATCATAGCAAGGCTGGAAAGTGGACTTCTTAATTGGTCTCTTTTGAAGGGTTATGTGCTGATGGGCACCGTGAAAGAAATGACAACATAAAATATACATTCAGAATAATATAGCCTAGTGGTTCTTAGGGAAGAATAAAGTCAACAGCTCTGAATATGTATGTGAGTTTACAACCAGATACATAACACAGAAGACTAGTATTTTATTATTATTACTATTATTTTTTTAATTGGGGTAGAGGTAGCCCACAAAGAACAAACATCTGAAAGCAGTAAGAAGTGATTACTCTCACCTAGGTGGTCCCGCAGGCTTTGAATAGCCTCGTCAATAAGTATCAAATCCTAAGGGAGAGGAACAAGAGAACATTTGGTGTCTAAGGATATAAAAGAATGGTCAGATTTCATAGAGGTGGGAGGCTATTTCCAAATAATGGAAACTTTATTAGAAAATGAAGTTATGAGGCAAAAGCTTATCTTGATGAAGCCCTGAGAGTTCATTTTTGCTTTTGTTTCCCTTGCCTTTAGAGACTGTTTCGCAAAAAGTTGCTTTGTCCAAGGTCAAAGAGGTTGCTGCCTATGTTCTACTCTCAGATTTTGATGGATTCATGTCTCACATTTAGATCTTTTACCCATTTTGAGTTTATCTTTGTATATGGTATAAGAGAGTCGTCTAGTTTCATTCCTCCACGTGTGGTTGTCCAATTTTCCAGCACCATTTATTGAAGAGACTATCTTTTTTCCATTAGACATTCTTTCCTGTTTTGTCAAAGATTAGTTGGCCACAGAGTTGAGGGTCCATTTCTGAGTTCTCTATTCCGTTCCTTTGATCTATGTGTCTGTTTTTGTGCCAGTACCATACTGTCTTGATGATCACAACTTTGTGGTATAGCTTGAAGTCAGACATTCTGATGCCCCCAGCTTTGGTTTTCTTTTTCAATATTCCCCTGGCAATTCAGGGTCTTTTCTGGTTCCATACAAATTTTAAGATTGTTTGTTTCAGCTCTGTGGAAAATGTTGATGGTATTTCGATAGGGACTGCATTGAATACATAGATTTCTCTGGGCAGCATACACATTTTAACAATGTTTATTCTTCCAATGCAGAAGCATGAAATATGTTCCCGTCTCTTTGTGTCTTCCTCAATTTCTTTCATAAATGTTCTGTAGTTTCTAGATACAGATCTTTTACTTCTTTGGTTAGCTTTATTCCTAGGTATCTAACGGTTTGGTGCAATTGTGAATGGGATTGATTCCTTCATTTCTCTTTCTTCAGATACATTGTACTTCATCAAAATAAAAAGCTTCTGCACAGCACAGGAAACAATCCATAGAACTAAAATGCAACCTATGGGATGGGAGAAGATATCCAAGATCTATAACGAACTTCTCAAACTTGACACCCAAAAAACAAATAATCCAGTCAAGAAATGGACAGAAGACATAAACAGACACTTCTATAAAGAAGACATACAAATGGCCAACAGACATGCAAAAAAATGCCCCACATCACTTGCCATCAGAGAATTGCAAATCAAAACCACAATAAGATACCACCTTACACCAGTCAGAATGACTAAAATTAACAACATAGGGAACAACAAATTTTGGCAAGGATTTGGAGAAAGGGGAACCTTTTTACACTATTGGTGGGAAAGCAAACTTGTACGGCAACTCTGGAAAACAGTATGGAGGTTTCTGAGGTTGTTAAGAATAGAGCTGCCCTATGACCAGCAATTGCACCACTGGATATTTACCCCAAAGATATAGATGTAGTGAAATGAAGGAGCACATATACCCCAATGTTCATAGCAACAATGCCCACAATAGCCAAACTGTGGAAGGAGACGAGATGTCCTTCAATGGATGAATGGATAAAAAGATGTGGTTCATATATACAATGAAGTATTACTCAGCCATCAGAAAGGGTGAATATCTACCACTTACATTGACATGGATGGAACTGGAGGGTATTATGCTAAGTGAAATAAGTCAATCAGAGAAACACAATCATATGGTTTCACTCATCTGTGGAACATAAGGAATAGTGCAGAGAACAATAAGGGTGGGTGGGGAATGAATGGGAAGAAATCAAAAAGGGAGACAAACCATATGAGACTTTTGACTCTGAGAAAAATACTGGGGTTTGCAGAAGGGAGGTGGGGGTGGGGTAACTGGGTGATGGACATTAAGGAGGGCAAGTGATGTGATGTGCACTAGGCATTATATTGAACTAATGAATCATTGAACATTATATCAAAAACCCATGATGTACTACACCTTGGCTAATTGAATTTAAATTTAAAAAATAATAATAAAAAGAAAATAAAGTTATAGGGGGGTCCTGGGTGACTCACTTGGTTGGGCAGCCTATTTGTGATTTCCCCTCAGGTCATGATCTCATGGTCATGGGATGCAGCCCCGTGTTGGGTGCTGAGCTCAGTGGGGAGTCTGCTTGAAGATTCTCTCCCTCTGCCCCTCCCCAACTCGACTGCATGTGCTCTCTCTCTCTCTCTTTCAAATAAATAAATCTTTAAAAAAAGAGAGTTCCGTGTTATCCATATATTGAATTCTTATGCTAGTTTTTTCTATACATCTGAATAATATTAACTAAAATAGGAAAAGTTAACTATTATGACATGTTAGAATTTACTAGATTTTAGTTATGTATAAATTATAATAAATAAAAGGGACACAAAAATGCATTATGAAATCTACAAGTTACTTTTATATTTTTCCCCAAAAAGCAGCAGCATTTCAAGTGTTAATTTTAGAAAAAAATAATGTGTATTATTTCAGTCAACAAATACTTACAAACATAAACTGTAAGGAAGACAATGAATATAAGTCACATTTAAATCAATTTGAAAAACACATTTCCTGATACAAGAACATGAATCATCAATTTTATTTTATTTGTGAAACTCAGATGCCACCTATTGTTTAGAAAAATAAATACATCACTTTTGTTAAAATTATATTTTTACTAACAGTTTTCATGTCTCTGGAGAAATATGAACACTGTACACAGAGAACTGAACCTGGCTTTCTAACTGTGCAGAATAATTAGAGGTTTCAAGGACACAGAAACGATGAGTGAAACTCTCTGATAGATATATTTGGTAGGAAGAAATAAACTGCTTTTAAGCACCCATATCTTCAGAGGAGCACATTTTGCCCTAGTAATTATTTTTATATGTATATAATTTTCATTTTTAGATCATTGTCATTTCACATGCAGTTGTAAGAAATAATAGAGAAATCTTACCTATCCTTTGTTCTGCTTTCCCCCCATGCAAAACTACTTCAGTAACCAGGATTTTGACATTGGTAGGATCAGGGCATATTATTTTCATCATCACAAGGATAACTTTTGTGGCCTTTTTATAGTCCACCAGCTCCTATATCCCTTATAGTCACTAATCTGTTCATTTCTATAATTTTGCGATTCAAGAATGTTATATAAATGGTATCTACCCTATAGTATATATACTTAATTTATTTTCTTTTTCACTCCACATAATCCTCTGGAAATTCACCTAGATTGTGGTGTGTATCAATAGTTAGGTGTGTGGGGTGCCGGAGTGGCTCAGTGGGTTAAAGCCTCTGCCTTCAGCTCAGGTCATGATCCCAGGGTCCTGGGATCAAGCCCCGCATCAGGCTCTCTGCACTTCCCCCTCTCTCTCTGCCTGCTCCTATGCCCAATTGTGATCTGTCTGTCAAACTAAATCTTGAAAAAAAATAGGTGTATAACAATAAGACAAATGTTGAGCAGTGTCCAGTGGTATGGACATATAATTTGTTTAACCACTCACTCCTTGAAAGACATCTAGGGTGTTTCCAGTTTGTGGCTATTACAAAGAAGGCTGTTATTAATATGTATGTACTAGTTTTATAATACTATGTACTAGTGCTATTAATATGCATGTACTGGTTTTATAATACTTGTACTAGTTTTATAATACTAGTTTTTTAAATACTATGTGTGAACATAAGTCATCATTTCTCTGGGATAAATTTCCAGGAGTGCAATTGCTGGTTTGTATGGAAGTTACATGTTTATTATTTAAAGAACTCGCCAAATAATTTTTCCAGAGTGCGTTTATCATTTTACATTCCCATCATGATGTGTGAGTGATTCAGTTTCTCTGTATCCTAACAAGAATTTGACATTGACTCTGTTACTTATTTTAGCCATTCTGATAGGTATGTAGTGGTATCCTGTTGTAGATTAAATTTGCAATTTTCCTAAAATGTTGAAAATCTTTCCATGTGTTTATTTGCCATCTGTAATATCCTCTCTGGTGAAACATTTTTCATGTATTTTGTCCTTTTTCTAAGTGGATTGCTTTGTTTTTATTATTTTTTTTTTACTCTCCAGTTTTGACAGTTCTATATACATTTCAATACTACCAGTGTTTTGTCAGATATGTAATATGTAAACATTTTCTTCCAGAGTATGGCTTGTATTTTTATCCTCTTAACAGATGATAAAACAGGGTCTTTTACAGAGCAAAAGTTTTAAATTTTTATCCAGTCTAGTTTATCAGTTTTTCCTTTTATAGGCCACGCTTTGATTGTCAGGTCTAAGAACTCTGCCTAGCTTTAGAGCCTGAATTCAGATTTTCTCTTGTTTTTGTTTTCTCTAAAAGTGTCCTAATTTTACATCTTATATTTAAGTCCACGACCCATTTTGAGTTCATTTTCATATAAGATGTGAAACTTAGGTCGTTTTATTTTTTTGTCTGTGGATGTCTAATTGCCCCAGCACCATCTTTTGAAAAGGCTATCTTTCCTCTCTTGGATTGTAGTTACAAACTTGTTCTGTCAAAAGCTGGGCGTATTTGTGTGAGTCTATTTTTTGTTCTCTCTTCTATTCCATTGATATGTATGTCTCTCTACCAATAGTCTTAACTACTGTCACTATATAATAAGTCATTAAATTATGTAGAATGATTCTTCCCACTCTATTCTTCAAAAGAACTAAAGCTCTTCTGTTTCCATTGCCTTTCCACATAAATTTTAGAATATTGGCTATATCTTCAAAAAATCTTGCTGAGATGGTGATGAGATTGCATTAAACCTGCATCGACTTCACAAGAACAGTCATTTTTACTGTCTTCTAATCTATCTACGGACATATTATGTCTCTCCATTTATTGAGATTTTCTTTGATTTGTTTCATCAACATTTTTTGTATACAAAGTTCTGTACATGTTTTCTTAAGTATTTCATTTATTCATTGCTAGCATATTAGAAATACTATTGATTTTTGTATGTTTCTGTTATTCTTACAACCTTGACCAACTTATTTTAGTAGGTCTTCTGCAGATTTCTTCAGATTTAATGTGTATACAATTATCTTACCTGAAAATAAGGACAACTTTATTTTTTCCTTTCTAATCTTTATGCATTTTGCTTTCTTTTCTTGCCTACGTTCACTGGTTAGAACTTCTAGCACTATGTTGAATAATTAAAGTCATCTAAATCTAGAATTTTCTTTGTGGGAAGATATTTAGCTATATATCTGTATATCTCTAACAGATGTCTACTCATGTTACATATTTCCTCTTGAGTGAGTTTTAGTAGTTAATGTCTTTTAAGGAATTTGTGCATTTCATCTATGCACTTAAATTTGTTGAAAGTTGTAACATTATTCCATTACAATCCTTTTAATGTCTTTAGGATCAGTAATTATGATCTTATTCATTTCTGATTTTAATTTGAAGCTTCTCTTTCCTTGATCATTCTGGCTTTAGGTTTAGTAATTTTAGTGTTGCTGATTTTTATTGCTGTTTCATTGATTTCTGCTTATTTATTTTTTTCTTCATGCTTTATGTTTTTTCCTATATTTCTGTAGAATTTTAAAGCATTCATTTGAGCCAGTTCTTCTTTTAATATAAGCATTGATAGCTGTAGCTTTCCTTCTAAGGATTATTTTAGCCACTTTGCTAAAGCTATATCAGAAGCATTCTACAAATTTTAACAGGTTCTTAATTTATTTTCTTTTAATTTAATATATTTTCTAACTTGTGATTTCTTTGAGATAGGATTAATTAGAAGTATGTTGCTCAGTCTGTTAAGCTTCTGCCTTTGGCTTAGGTCATAATCTTGGTGTCTTGGATCAAGCCCCGCTTTGGGTTCCCTGATCAGCAGGGAGTTGTGCTCTCACTCTTGTTCTCTCTCAAATAAATAAATAAAATCTTAGAAAAAAATTTTTTCAAGATATTGAGGGATGTTTCAGATATATTTTTTATTGATTTCAAGTTTCATGGTTGTCACAGAACATAGCTTTAATATTTTAGTCTTTGTAAATCTGTTGAGATTAGTATGGTGCCCCAAATATGGTCTATCAAGGTGAATGGTCTGTGTACACTTGAAAAAAAAAAAATGGTTCTTCTGCTATGGATGGAGTGTTCCATAAATGTCAATTATGTCAAATTGGGTAATATTCTTTCCATATACTTGCTGATGTTTTTGTCTATTTGTTCTATAAATTAATGAAAGAAGAGTGTTGAAGTTTGAAACTAGAATTGTAGATTTGTCTCTCCTTTTAGTTGTATCAGTTTTACTTAATGTATTATGTATACTTAATATAATCTACTTCACGTAGTATTAATATAACTAATACCATTTTCTTTCAGTTATTGTTTACATTGCATATCATCTTCTTGTGTTATTTTTAGTCCATCTTTGTCCTTGTTTTAAGGTGAGTGTTTTATAGATAGTATAGAACTGGGTTTTGCTTTTTTGGTCTGATATTGATATTCTCTGCCTTTTGATTGGGTGTTTAGAACATTTACATTTAATGAATTATTGATATGTTTAAATTTAAGTTTAAATTGATATGTTTAAATTTAAATGCCATATGTTGTTTTCAACTTATCCCCACTCTTTGGGTCTTTTCCCTCTTTTCCTACCTTCTTTTGGAATAACTGCATATGTACTTCTTATGACTATATCTTATCTCCACTGTTGACTTTATTGGTTGTATTTATTATTTTTAATTTTGAGGTTGCTCCTAGATATAATATGCACACACACATACACACACCTTATCACAGTCTATCTTCCAGTAACATTATACCACTTCACATGTAGCATAAGAACCTCATAATAACATGTTACTATATCCTCTACTCTGAGTCTCAAATCAAGATATCCATAATCTGTATTCTTATCTGATGCTCAGGGATTTTTTCCAAGCTCATGTAAATGTTGGAAGAATTTGGTGATTTGTGTCTTTAAAACTAAGGTCTCCTAGTTCGTGCTGGCTCTTAGTTAGGTGATGCCCTCCTAGAGGCCATTCTCATGTTCTTGCCACAGGGCCCCTTTCATCCTCAAAGTCACTAGGAGAGTTTTTGTCTCTTTAAATCTTTCTCATACTTACATCTCTGATTTCTGTGTCTGCTCTCTAGATCTAGATTTAAAGGACTCCTGTGATTAAATCAGGATCAAATAGAATAAGCTCCTTTTTGCCATTTAAGGTGACATAATCACAGAAATGATATCCCACTGTATTCACAGATTCCATCCACATTCAGGGTGTGTGTCACTGGGAGTCATTAATTCTGCTTATCACACAAGGCAGGGAGACTCATATAAATTAAAACATAATTCATAAAGAGAAAAATAAGAAATTTTCCATCTGTAACCTTTCCAGTTAACTAAACCTTACTGGACAGTAAAATGTTTTTCATCTTACAGTGCCTTATCTACTACATGCCTGACATATAATGAGAACTCAGGAAGTGTTAGAACAGGAAGTGAATCGAACACCTGACTTTCTTTGTAAATAACAGAAGTTTAAAATATACATTGATAAACATTATTCTCCAGCACTCTCAATTGCCTTAATTGCTCAAGGTAATCAAGTGTCCTTGATTGCACTTGCAGGGCTCGATGGTTGAATACTCGAACAAAATCCCAAGTGAAAAAAGTTTCTAATAAAAAAGCACAACCCCATTGGCTATGTCCCTGCATTATGAGAACTCTAAATAAGAAAAATGCAAAAGGAAAAAATCAGTCATCACACATACATATGTAATATAAATTATACATTGATAATAGTAATCAAGAAGTAGGATCTATGGAGCACTGGCTTGGAAACTGGCAGACAAAATCAGAGAGGTGCTTCTAGATCAGTGATACATTGCAAACCATTTCTACTCTCTCTCCCCTCATCTTTCTTTTCTTTTGAACACACTTTTAATACCCTTTCCCATTTCAGCTTTGTCTAGTTACGTCTTTTCCCAGCTCCCTCTATTTCTTCTTTGCCCCTTCTTTCTGCTTCTTCATTTTCCTTTCTCTCCGTGTATCCTTCTCCCCTCTCACTTTTTCTTCTCTATCTCTCATTCGATCCCTTGTTCCCCTCTCCACTGTATACTGGTTCACCTCCTTTCCCCAACTGGTATTGGCTCTTTTAAACAATTGTTGCTGATCTTGGAGTTGGAGGATCCAGTCCCACATCTGGCTCCCTGCTCAGCAGGGAGTCTGCCTCTCCCGCTGACCTCTCCCCTCTCTCATGTGCGCTCTCTCTCTCATTCTCTCTCTCTAATAAATAAATAAATAATCTTAAAAATAATTTAAACAATTGTTGCTTACCTTTATATAAATCAGCTTTTCATCTTTTGTTTCTGAATATTAAGTCTATAATAAGAACAATTTGTTTTCTCTGTTATAAGTGTGTATATATATATATATATATATAATATCAGCCTATAAGTACAAAATGAAAGATTAAAGCTTTATCTTATATAATCTGAACTGGTACATAGGCATGGAAATCACACATTGCCCCAGAATATCTCTGATCCGTTTCTATTTCTATATACAGCCTATATAGAACGCTCTTACAAAGCTGAGCAATACTTAGATTGTCCACTAGATGGCAAATGATCACATAAGGAGACTGACCATAGAAAAAAAGATTTTATAGAATTTGAGATTTGTTATGAAGAAAAGGCAGATTTTTTAAAACAAATAAAGTAATTACCAACTAAAATATCCTAAAAGCACTTTAAGTCTTTATCTAGGACAAAATCCTTCCAAATTCCTATTACCTTATAATTATTTATTAATCAGAAACAAAACAAAAATAAATAAATGGAAGAAAAGTCATAAAGAGGAAATGTTTCCTAGCTATAGGGACTAAATAAATGGTTCATAATTATTCATCATTGAAATAGAAAGTGAAAGTGTACCATAAGCACCCCATCAGTAAAATGGTCTATAATTTTAAAACATAGTAATCACTTATAAGTAGTAACTATGTCTGAAAGGGAAATATGAATGATCATATGAAGAAAACATATTTAAATAACATAATGTTTTAGTGAAAGATAAATATAATAATGGGGGTAGAGTTGATTATTATACGGAATTACCAACTTAAAATCTATTGAACCAAATTAAAATCATCTCTACATACTGTCATATGCAATAAAAATGACAAGTAATACATCAATAGCTTTAATATTTCAGGTATTCATGCAAATCAATAAACAAGTAGGACTACATCAAACTAAAAAGCTTCTGCACAGCAAAAGAAACAATCAATAAAATGGAAAGGCAACCTATGGAAGGGGCCAACATATTTGCAAATCATATATCTATCTGATAAGGTGTTAATATCCAAATATATGAAGAACTCATACAACTGAAGAGAACAAAGGCTAACAACCTGGTTTTAAAAAGTGGGCAGAGGAACTGAATAGTTTCCCAAAGAAGACACACAAATGGCCAACAGGTACATAGAAAGGTTATCAGCATACTACTTACTCATTAGGGAAATGTAGATCAAAACTATAATGGTTTATCACCTCACACCTGTTAGGATGGTTATCATAAAAAAGTGCCTATCCATAAGATATATACTATTACAAAAGGAAAAAATATACAATTAGGGTAAGGGTCTTGAGATGGGTGATTATCTTGGATTTTCTGGGTAAAACCAATGCAAATAGTATCCTTAATTGTGAAAAAGGGAGGAAGAAGAGTCAGAAAAAGAGAAATGAGGATAGAGGCAGAGGTCAGAGTAATTCTATTTCTGGTATTCAAGAGACAAGGAATGTGGTCAGCATCTAGAAGCTAGAAAAGGCAAGGAAACAGATTCTCCCATAGAGTCTCCAGAAAGGAAGGCTGACATCTCGATTTTAGCCCTGTGAGACCTGGACTTCTGACCTCCTGGACTGTATGATTAAAAAAGTTTGTGTTCTTTTAAGCCACTGTGTATGTGGTAAATTGTTATAGCTAGCCACAAGAGAAACTAATGCAACTCCTTAGGAAAGAAATATCAGCTATTTCTTTTCAAGCAAGAAAGTGATTGCCTAAACTTAAGTAAGATTCACTTAATATCTCAAAAAAGACGACAGGATAAAAGCATCCATCTTATGTAACAGATAATGAAATATTTTTCCCTGTAGCTGGTAAAATAATTGTGGAGAAAGGACTGATTTTTTTTTTTGAAGATTTTATTTATTTATTTGACAGACAGAGATCACAAGCAAGCAGAGAGGTGGGCAGAGAGAGGGGGGAAGCAAGCTCCCTGCTGAGCAGAGAGCCGGTTGAGGGGGCTTGATCCCAGGACCTGAGATCATGACAGGACTGATTTCTTGATAATGTACTTAGGTAAGCACATTTTTAAGGAAGATGCACGCTCTGGAGCTGACAGGTTTCTTGTAAGTTTCACAGGCCAGAGAACAATTCTGCATAATAAAAGAGACCGATAATGGAGTGCAGGACTGAGCTGCTCTGAGAGGAGTAAGGGCGGGAGGCACAATCCAAGAATAGGACACAGTATATGTTGTGGAGACTGGATGAATGAAATGTCAGGAGCTACAGGACCCCTGTTCCATTTCTATACTGATCAGCTTTTGCTAGGGTGGTAAACAATCTCCTAGTCTCCGTGGCTTAAACAGTAAATCAGACATCTCACTCAGGAGTGTGGGTTGTGGCTCTGTCGGGCCCGGCTGGGTTGCTGGTGTCAACTAGGCTTGGGTCCAGAACTGCATTATGTGTGTCTCGTGCTGGGACCCAGGCTGAAGAAGCGCTGTGTAAGCATGCTGTCCTCACAGAGGATGGTAGAGTGCAGGAGGGGGAAGGGGCTTCTCTTAGGAGAGGGCAGCCTGTCACTTCAGGAAGAGGAGAGTGGATATGTGCTCAATAATATTCAGATCTACTATAATCCCATAACACTTCCGGCCAACTGGGAAACTAATGATACACCTGATATCATCGGAAATTCGGTGAAAGCTAGAGGGTATGTTGAGTTTTGCGCTGAAGACTGCACAGGACTGAAACAGGAAGCCCGAGGGAATAAGGAAAATAGCAAAAGGAAAAATGGGGTTAGTTTTATTTATTTAACCCAAAGGAAAAGAAACGTGAACCAACATTTTGATAAGTAACACCTCTTTATCACGCAACGTGCTGAATAATTTCATTCTCATTTATTTTCACAGGTTTTTGAGGTGAGAAAACAAGCTCAGAAAGGTTAAGAATATTGCCCAAGCTCCTGTAGTTTGTATTCCGTGATGGTAATTCAGGATTGTGTCATTAATCATTAAGGAAAGTTGAATTAAGGAGTCAATGGACATAGGAAGTGACTCTAAAAACAGAAGGCCGGGGACGCCTGGGTGGCTCAGTTGGTTAAGCGGCTGCCTTTGGCTCAGGTCATGATCCCAGCGTCCTGGGATCGAGTCCCACATCTGGCTCCTTGCTCGGTGGGGAGCCTGCTTCTCCCTCTGCCTCTGCCTGTACTCTCTCTGTCTCTCTGACAAATGAATAAAATCTTTAAAATAAGTAAATTAATAAATAATAAATAAAAAATAAAAATAGAAGGCTAGAAAAATATGAAAAGATGGCAACCCCCATCACAATTGGGAAGGACTTGTTTTGCATGGAAATGAGGTTAAAACAAGCTGAATCAGTAGACCAGGCAAAGTCATGGTCCATGGATTTCTGGAACACAGTGGCGTAGCTCCAGCTTCAGGGAGACTGGCTGGTGCCAGAAGAAGCTACAGTTTTAGAGAGATAACCAAGAAAATAAATTCAGAAGAATTTATATTGGAACTGAAACACGGGCACTACTGGCTCATTAAGAGTACCTTTGAAAGTTAGAAAAATGTGCCCTTTCTTCCTTTGTCACAACCTGTGTCAAAGTACATGGTTTGGCCAACCCCACTTGCTCCCTCTAAGAGGGCAGCCTAAATCTCCACACCTTATGCTGTCATCCTAGTTTGGTTGGGGGAAGAAGGGGGAGATGGAGGTTAAGGACTTCAGTCATAAAGAAGGGTATTCCTTCAAGCTGTCCGCATGAGTGAGAAGAGTAGTCTATTTATATGGCTGTCTGGTGGAGGTTTAAATAGTTACCTAAAGTTGGATATGTATTGGTTGGTTTTGTTGTTAAACATTTTTAAAGAAAGATTTCATTCATTCATTCATTCATTCATTTTTATTTGAGAGAGAGCAAGCAGGGGGAGGAAGGAGAGGGGGAGAGAGAATCTTAAGGAGACTCCTTGCTGAGCTCAGAGACCAGTGTGGAGCTCATCTCACCACCCTGAGATCATGACCTGAGCGAAAACCAAGAGTTGGATGCTTAACCTACTGAGCCACCCAGGCACCCTTTTTGCTAAACTTCTTAAAGAAAGAATAAATGTGCTCTATTTTAGATATTCCCCGGCACACTAAAAAGTAATTCACATTTGGCACCATCCTAAGATTTTAGATACTGAGGAGGAGAATTTACAACAATAAGTCACAATTAGACTCAAATGTCATTGCACTATACCTACACTACAACTTACTGTTTGAGTATGCATTTCCCCCAGGTGGGTAATTAACACAAATTTAGTTACAAAGTATGCAAAGTTCTTTCTCTATTCTACTTTTTTAATTAGATATACCTTAACAAAATGCCACCTAACCTTCAGGACCTGATTCAAATCCCAGACTAACCTTGGTCAAGGTTCCACAAACGATATTGGGTGATCCTCTAATTCTTGGGTATTTTGCATATACTTCTATTACGAATAAATTTTTATGATAATAGGTAAATTTTTATTGGAATGCTCAGGAAAATTCTACTTATCCTTTAAGCCCAGCCCAAAAGCTCTTTTTTATTTGAAATCACACTCCGTAACCTAATCTAGGTGGTTTGATATTCCCTCCCTTTATGGTAATATTAAAGGTAGAGTACACACAGTCTGACCCTCACTAACTTAAACAGTTGAGAAAGATTTGGGGGAGGTAGAAGGGGTGGAGGTAAACTAAACATTTTTGAGCTCATTGAAAGCAGAAGGCATAAGATAACTTTTTCATCTTTGCTACACTGAAATAATATAGAACTTAGATCAGAGTTTTTAAGCCTGGGAACTATTGACCTTTGGGGGCAGGTGAGTACTTTTTCTAGAAGGTTGTCCTGTCCATTGTGGGATATTTAGCAGTATTCTCTTTTCAGGCTTAACAATCAAAAATCTCTCCAAATTAGGCCAAATATTCCCTGGGGGATAAGATTGCCTCTTGTTGAGAACCACTGATCTAAATCATATCGTGTGTGAACTTGATGTCAGGAATTGTCAAGTTTTTTCCTCCACCTTCCATCTTTCACACCATGTAGCTCTAAAAAGGAATTCAACAAATGTATTTGAGTAAGTGATTTAAATAAGTTGCAAATAATATTAAAATCTTTCCTCTGAGCCATTAAAAGTAGGGTTTATGAGGATATCTATTCATGAGAGAGATGATGTGGTATAGTGGCTGATGAGGCAAATTCTGGAGTCAGACTGGGTAGATTCAAATCTGTGGTACATGTATTTATAGCCCACCTCTCAGCTTCCTAGTTCAGTAATCTTGATCAAGTCATTAAACTTTGCTGTACCTATCTTCATTATAAAATGATGATACAAATAGTACTTACCTCAACAAGACTAAGTGAAGATTACATGATAAGCTATTTAAAACACATGGAGCAATACATGACAAGTGTTGGTTATTATTACATATGTTTATGTGTGCATGTGTCAGTATACTAATATGTCATCTCTATTGTAGAACATGTAAACAGATATAATCATTTTCAAGGCAACATAGGATAATAGGTATAAAGAGGTTCTGATATTTTCTTGCCCCATCCTGTGGATTATTTTGTTTGTATGCCTTGAGTGCTGTGTTTTGTTCTTTGACAATTTCTGCTTTTAGAAGCAGCCTGAGGATAGATTAGGGCTTGGCATTCCTCATGGCCAGGAAGCTGCCTACTGAAGGTTCCTGTGGAGATGGACTAGGGTCTGTGATTTTAGCAAACCCAGTTAGATGTTTTGGGCCAGTTTCACATTAAGTTCTGTGTTCACACTCATCTGCTACCCTCAAGTTTCTGTTTAAACATTACATCCTGGTTTTTACCTCTGCTCCATGGAATTAAGGAAGAGTTCTGCATCCAAAATTGCACTAACAAGTTTAAAATGTAGATAGAAACAGAGGTTATTAATCAATTGTTTATCCATTCATTTGACAGACATTTAATGAGCATTTAATGTGCCAAACCTTGTTATGGAAGTTGAGAATTAGCCTGGAACAAAGCATAAAAAAATAACTGCCTTCTCACGACTTACAATATGGTGGCTGGAAGAGCACTTTAGGAGAGGAGAGCAACAGGGTTAGAGGCCATTAGACAGGAACATGCTTAGCGTGTTGGTGAATGACCAAGAAACCACAGTGGTTGGAGCAACGTAAGCTTGAGCAAGAGGAAGTACTTGAGGCCAGAGAATTAAAGGGTGGGATGTGGAGGTGTAGGGTCATAGACCGTACAGGGCCATGGGTCATTTTAAGAAATTTAGCTTTTATTACAAGAGATTTAGGAAATAATTGAAGTATTTTTAGCAGACAATTGATATCATCTGAAGTCACTTTAACTGAATCATTCAGGCTGCTGTGTTCCAGATAAACTGGGACAAGGATTCTGTGCAAGGGCAGAAGCATGAAGACCAGTCAGGATTCTCCTATCAGATATTAAAGGAAAATAGTGCAATGAGAAAAATGATGTTGGCCTATGCTACATGGATAGCAGTGGTCAAATTCTGTACGTATTGAAAGTAATGCATTTCAGTTTTGCTAACTAATTAGCTAACTGATACGGCCATTGAGAAAGGGGGAAGTCAGGGATGAAACCAAGACTTTTGAACTGAGCAACTTTTGACCTGACTTTTGAAGAATGGAGTTACCTGTTCTTAATTAAGAAAGACAGGACAGAGTGGAATGTGAGGAGGTCAATTTAGACATGTTAAGTGTGAGATGCCACTAGAATCTGGATATAGTAGTTCGGATATAGTAGTTCAACTGGATATACAACTGGATATAGTAGTTCGGAATTCTGGAGAGAGGACCAGATTAGAACTCTCAACTTTGGAGTTTTGAGAGCATATAGATGGCTTAAAGCCATGGACTAAATGATATCACCCAGAGGGGAATATAGATATAGGAATAAATCAAATGAATTCTGGATATATTTTGTAGTTAGAGTTAACAGGATTTGCTGGCGATTTAAATGTAGATGTAAAAGATAAGATTCAAGGGTGACTCCAAAGGTTTTGGAGAAAAAAAATGAAGCTATTGATGGACTGATCCTGGGGCTCTCCAATATTGGAGATAAAGAGGAATCAGCAAACCGAGAAGGAACGGTTAGAAATGAAATAATCAAACCAGGGAAGTGTGATATCTTAGAAGCCAAGTGTAGATAGTGTTTCAAGGAGCAAGCAATGGTCCTTGAAACCTGTGTCAGATGCTACTGGATTAATATGAAAACTGAGAAATGACAATGGGACTTCACATGATAGAGGCCATGGGCAATCATACTGAGAGCAGTGTCAATTGAGAGAGATGGGAACAAAAGAATGGTTGCTAAGACAGTATATCTTAAAAGTTCTTATCACAAGAAAAAAGTTTTTGTAACTTTTGTAACAGATTGTAAGTAGACTTAGTGTGGTTATCATTTTGCTGTGTACTCGATTATCGAACCACAATGTTGTATACCTGACATTGATATTATATGTCAATTATACCTCAATTAAAAATAGGTAATGATAGGAATTGCTGTGAGAACAGAGGAAGAAAAATGATAGAGAGGAGAGAAATGAGACAATGGATGGTTACAGAGAGTGATGTGATCAGTTTGTTGGTTTGTAGGTTGGACAAATAATAGTGTGTGTTTATGTTAATAAGAATTGGTTAACAGAGAGACAAACTTTATAGACGCATGAGAAAGCAAAAGATTGCTGAAACAATGTTCATGGATAGGCTACAGCAGATGGGGTCTAGTCCACAAGAGAAGCATTGGCCTTTGCTAAAAACATGGATATATCAATATATATTGATATGTCAATAGGAACAGAAGAGAAGGTTAAATATTTTTTGGGAAAGGATAGGCTGGTGGATAGATGTCCTGGGAGCCTACAGAATTTCTTTTCCAATTAATTCTCTTTTCTCAATGGATCAAGAAACCAAGTCATTAGCCAAGAATGTGTTTGGAGAGAAGATATGAAATGGTCAAGGAAAGTGTGAATGTGAGTGGATCAGGGAACTATCTGAGGATTGCTGGAAAGCATACCAATCTACTTAACGTGAATTTTCATGAACTAAAAGTGAGGACAGCGTGGCTTTGTTTTTTCCTTTAGTCACAGTGGCCCAGGACAGACCATTTTAGATGAGAGTTTTAGATTTAACTAGGACTGAGGTTTAGGCAGAAAGTAAGAAAAAGATTGAGCGCAAACATTGGAGGTATGTGCAGGGAAGTGATGATGTTGATGAACCATGGAATTTAATCTAGTTAAGCAGAGAAATTCGGACACAGAGTTGGGTGGTCAAGGTCAATGAAAGCTGGTAGAATTAATGGACTGTAGGTGCAATGATTGGGAAGTCTTTTTGGAATTTTCTGACATGAGAAGGCAAGCTGGAATGTGAGAGGTAGCTTTCAAAAATAAATTTGTAATTGAGATTATAGAGGGATCTCAGTTATTGTTAAAGATGTGTTAGATCTTGTGAACCATGTTGGGGGTTGGGTGATTACCTATACTGGAGGGCATGATCCCTGGAGAAGATCCATCTCCACCACAAGGAAGGTAATCTTGTTTTCAAGAGTTCAAGTCATTAGGTCTATCCTTGAAGGAGAAGGGGTTATTTGTAAGAAAGTAGGTAGGTTTCTACCAAAAGGCTCTTGATCTAAAAGTAAGATTGTGTAGCAGTCAAAGATCTTAACTGAGAATCTGGGTCTGGACGCTTCAGTACTGAGTTTCTCCCGGTGGTGGGGTGGGCGTGCTGCTGCGCCAGGCTCTGGGTGTTGCCAGACAACTGAGGCGGTGTGTTGCCCCAGGCAAGTGGTTCCATCCGGTTCTTGTCTTTGATCACTTCCTGTCACTGACTCACTTCCGGTCTCTGGCTAGCTTGGAATCTGGGTTGAAGACCTGCGCAGCCCTTGAGCCTGGTTGGGGGTTGGGTGGGGAAGTGAGAGGGTGAGGGGGTGGGGAGATAGGAAGGCCTAAGGGGCAGGTGGGGCCTTTGGGAGCGGCAGGGACACCCTGATCCAGCAGAAGAACTTGTCTCCTGTTCCGCCATGAAGAAGTTTTTCACTTTCTGGAGAAGGAAGGATGAGCCGGTGAGCCCCTCCTCACACCTGCCCGTACGCCGGGCCGGGACCACTACTCGTCACCTCACCCAGCCAGGCTACAACCTTCAAGATAAGGACTTAAAGAAACTTCACAAAGCTGCCTCAGCCGGGGATTTGGAGAAAGTGAAGAAGTACCTTCAGCTCAAGAAACATGATGTGAATATACGGGACAGAGAATACAGGTGACCAGACTGATGAAGGGCAGTGTGGAGCGGCTCCCCTGGGTCCTGGAATCAGGAGCAGCAGGACTCGTCTGGCCTGCTTCATCGGTTGTCACTCCGGGTTTCCCAAAGTGGAGAGGTCTGATAACCATTGCCAGAGGGTCGCACTCCCAAATTCCAGCCTGTTATTTCTTTCTTTATTTTTCCCCCCAGCTTGTTATTTCTTAAAGTGCTCACCTGGATGTTTGAGGTTATTTTTGTCATCCTTGATTGCCTCCACGCCTCCCATTGCATTAATCTCCACCTGGTACTTCACCCTTTACCCAAACTGCTGTTTTTTAATTTTATGTATGTATGGTTGTAAGATTTGGAGACACAGAGACAACAAAACAATGACTTTTTAAATGTGGTTCTCCTACTTTTTTTTTTTTTTCCAATTGCAGAGTATCTTCAAAAAGCCCATCACAACCACTTACTACAAAAATAAAATGAATTTTATATATTAAAAAAAGAAGTTAGGCATTAATAACAGAAAATATGTACTGACTGTGCCTACCTTAAAATTTGGGGGGCAGTTTTCAAGTCATAGGGTATGAAAAACATTTTTCCTCATAATTGGATAACTGGAAGCTGTCGTTATAAAGAAGGTTTATGTCAGTTTGCCAATAGTTTTATGTCCTTCCCTCTGACAAAAACAGAGTTATCTAAATTTATCCAATTTTTATCCTACACCACTCCATTGAATTACATTACAGTGTCATGGGTAACCTTGACATGACTTCATTTAGTGGTTAAATCTCAGTCTTACCTGGCTGGCATCTCAGCGAAATATCTTACTTGCCCTGTCAGTAGTATTTGAAATAATATCTTGTCTTTCAGGACGCTTGGTTTACCTGGCACTTTTACTTCTGTGGGCACTTCTTTCCAGACTCCTTTGCTGATTTTTTTTCTTCTTCCTGTCTGGTAAATATATGAGGGCTCAGAACTTGAAATGATTCTGTGTCTTAATCTTCACTTGCCTGGTGAAGAGAGATTATCTTCAAATGTTTATATTCCAGTGCCTTCCAATATTTTATCTCCAGCCAGACCTCTCCCCTAAACTCTAGACTCATTATATAAATACCTACACTTCTGGATATCTGACAGACTGTGGTCTGCTGGTAAATGTTTAATAGCCGGCTCTTAGTTGAGAGTGGGCGCAAAGCAAAGGGAGGAGAAGCCCCAATTTCAAGCTACCAATGTGATGTTATTTGGCTTGAATAGTTTCTGAAATTTTAAGAATTGGCTCGTGAGCGCCACTTGCTTTATCACATCCCTCTGTAGACATCTCAAACATCCCCAAACTCTGTTCCCATTTTCCCTCCTCAGACTTGCATCTCTCTTTCTAGAAATACCAAATTCTTTCAGGTGTTAGAAACCCTAGTGTCATTCTGGACTCCTTTCTTTTTTTTGTATCACCCATCTGACCTTGTTGGCGTCACCTTCAGAACATAGCTAAAATCCAACTATTTCTTGCCATCTTCACAGTTACCATTCTAGTCAAAATCGCTATCATATCTTAACCAAAATTGCTGCAGTGGCCTCCTAACAAGTTTTCTGTCTTTAAACCCTTTCAGTTTATTCTCAATACAGTAGCCAGAAAGATCCTGTAAAATGTATGTGAAAAGAGTCATTCCTTGCCTTAACAACTTCCACTGGCTTTCCATCGCTTTAAGGGTAAAGGCCAAGATCCTTTCAATGGCTCATTCAGACTTACATGACATGTACCCCCACTCTGTTATCTCACTGATCTTCTGTTCTACAACTTTCCCTTTCATTCATCTCCAGCTTCCCTGGCCTCCTTAGTGTTCCACAGAAATGCCAGAAATGTACTTAGGGCCTTTGGACTTGCTGTTTCCTTCGCCTGAAGTGCTTTTGCCCCAAATATCCACACAGCTTCCTCTCTCACTCCCTTCCCGGGTTTATTTAATTATCACCTTATCAGCGAGGGCTTCCTTGTCTCCTCTTCATACAACAGCAAGTTCTTTGTTTGCTGACATTTCTTCTCTTCCCTGCTTAATTTTCCTCTTAGCGCTTAATACTGTCTGGCATGCTTTCTGTTTTAAGGGTTTTTTTACTTCTTCCACTAGCGTGTGTGATCCATAAGAGCAGGTATTTTTGTCCATTTTGTTGGCAGCTCTATCCCCATTACCTAGAACCCTGCCTGGCCATAGTAAATGCTTCCTAGGTATTTGTTGATGACTACAATGCACACATACATATGTACATATTTTTAACTCATTATAAACTGTCCTTAAAGTGAAACCAGTTAAATATTTGATCTTAAAGGCATTTGCATGGCCTTTTTAATTCAGTAGAAAGCAATTATAATTAATGTGACTTTTATATAAAGATCAATAAGTACATGAAGGAAGTATCTTAACAGTGTATGATCTGACAAGTTCTTGAGTATCATAACTTCTCAAATTAAGACTTACCTCTAACTCTGTGTTTTGTTATATTGATATAGAACACCTTTGCACCTGGCCTGTGCTAATGGATATTCAAATATTGTATCTCTCTTAATTGAGAAACGGTGCAAAATAAATGTCTGCGATAGGGAAAACCGGTCTCCATTGACTAAGGTGTGTTCATTTTTCCTTTTCAATTGGAATGCATTTGAGTTCTTCTAGTTCACTTTTGTTGGATTTCATAGTTTAAATCATAGTAGTAAATGTTAATTTAATGTATCACATCCTCAGTAGTAAGTTGGTTACTTGTCTGTTCTTGTTGTATTGACAGGCAGTACAGTGTGCTAAGGAGGATTGTGCTACTATTCTTCTAGGCCATGGTGCAGACCCAAATCTGGTGGATTTAGATGGCAATACTGCTCTCCATTATGCTGTTTGTGGCCAAAGTATCTCATTAGTTGAAAAATTGCTTGAATACAAAGCTAATCTTGAAGATCAAAATAAGGTAGTCTATCAAAAATTACTTTATGTTATAGAAAGCAATGGAAGAAGGTATGTATTGGCAGATCATTCATATGTTGAAATACATGTTATATGAAGTGTGAATTTTCCAAAATGAAACCGGGGAAAAGGAGAAGAAAAATTAGATTATCAAACACTGATAAGGTTTTCCTTTTTAAAAAGTCTTGGTCCATTTTGTTTCAAACTATTACACTGACCTCTAAAACAATACTATATTTAACAATGATAACTCTTCAGAGGCATATATCAAATGAGAAATATCTGATTTCCCTATAAGTTTATACTGGTTAAAAATCATAAGCCTATTTTTGCCTGTCTTATTTATATACTCATGGATAATGATAATAAGGTTAAATTAGAAAAATCATTTACTGTACTAAAAGTAATCCATCTCTCCTATCGAGATGAGAGGTTTTTTAGGTTTTGTTTTTGGCTTTTTTTAAGCTTCTTAACACTCAAGTTCACTGATTTTGTCTCTATGACAGCCCAAAATAAGTGTCAGCCTTGGAGGCCTATAGAATCTCAATAACAGCAACATTATGAAATGTGAATTGACAGTTTGTGATACTTATATTAAATGCTAGATGCTCTTCACTTAAATCCCCCAGGCTGCTCTTCCCCACAATTTGGATTAGGCCTAAAGTAAAAATTTGAATTTTATATTTGAATGACGGATTTCCAGTTTATTTTCTTAGTCTCTGAAATCATATTTTTTATACGTCAAAACCTTTTTGAAAGAGGTTTCTTATTAATGCACTTTCTCTTAATTTGAACTTAATTTGAACTTAAATTGAACTTAAATCTAAAAGGCATATAATGTTTGTATATTTTAAATAATCATTTTGAAATAATTTTTTCAGGATGGGTATACTCCACTGTTACTTGCCATTACTGAAAATAATGCAAAAATGGTAGAATATCTTCTGAAGAGAGGGGCAGATGTGAATGCTTCAGATAAAAATCAAAGGTATAATGAATACTAAATAAGACCATACAACTATAGCTACCTAACAAGACAACATATATGTATGTATGTGTTTGTGTATGTGTGTGTGTATACATTTTGTGATACTGATAAAAGATCTGGCCATATAATTTGGACAAATTACCTAGAATCCCAGGGTCTGTTTTTCTGTAAAATCAAACTGTTGGGCCAGATTGATAGGTTATTATTATTATTATTATTATTATCATTTGTAACTTAGAATCTTACATAAAAACTCAGTCTCTAAATCCTAGATGCTGTAGTTAATTGGGGTTAGATACCCAGAGCTCCAGACATGCCTCTCCCTAGTATTTTGAGACATCTCGAAAACACTAGGGTTCCAGGGAGAAGGGATTAAAAAACCATTGAGCTAGAGCACCTGGGTGGCTCAGTTGGTTAAGCGTCTGCCTTCAGCTCAGGTCATGATCCCAGGGTCCTGGGATTCAGCTCCACATCAGGCTCCCTGCTCTCTCTTTCTCCCTCTGCCTGCCACTCCCCCTGCTTGTGCTTTCTCTCTCTGTCTATTACTCTCTGTCAAATGAATACATAAAATCTTAAAAACAACAACAAAAACCTTTGAGCTAGTTGCTTCCTAGAGACTCTTATTTTTAGACTCTGATATAATGTGATTGGTACACCCTTTTGAGCAGCTCTGCCCCCTTTTTGCGTTCTTGCCCTCTTTCCCTGATAGTCTGCTTTTGAACAGTAAGTTTGGAAGACTAACTTTTCAAAAAAAGCACAAGACATGTCTAAGATCCATAAACACATGTTTATGCATCTCTCTTCTCCAGAACAGCCCTTATGATTGCTCTAAGCGATGAACCAACAAATTTAGTCAGTCTTCTTCTTCAGCAAGAAGTGGACCTGTCTCGCCAAGATATTTATGGATTCACAGCTGAGGAATATGCTTCTTTTAATGGTTTTACTGTGTAAGTGATACTGTATATCTTTTAATAATTGTATGGGATTTGATCATAAGGAAAGAACCATGAGCCCCCAAAGTGAAAAGCTGATAAGGCACAAAGCGCTGCATAGGGGTAGCCATATTATGAATTCTGGCCACATGGATCCAGGGATCCTTGATTTCATCTGTTTGTAGGGTCCAGTCAGTCCAAGAACTGCAGCCTGAGTCTGCGGATTAACTCCCAGTGGCATGGAAATTTGAAGTATGTCTGCACAGTGATTTCAGCAAATAGTGGCATAGCCAATAATAAAACCTCTGGGTAGTAACGTTGGGCAAAAGATGATTCATCTATGAAAGCCTTTTTGATTGTTTTTATACATGAGTAAATAAAAATTCAACTTTTGAATATTATTATTCAAAATAATATTATTTTTTGTTAGCTAACTTTAGTTTGGTACGTTTTCAGAATTCTTAAGTATATTCTTATTAACCCAAAAGTCAAAACTTTTCATGTATAAATATGCATTTCTAACTTTAATAGTCAATGAGAAAGTGAGATGAAATGAACAGAAATTTGTATGTATCTAATGAAGTTAAAGGTATTTTCCTTATAAGTTCATTGTAGGGTAAAATTTTAATTTTACATAGGTATTTTTCCTAGTTTATTGTTTTCTTGTTCTTCCATCTACTTTATTTACATTTTAGTAATATCTTTTAACCATTAAGTCCATATGAACATCACAGGGGTGGGAGGAGAGAAAAAAAGAGCAAGACGAGAGGAGTAATTTTTATATATACATTCAGATGTTTACTTTTAATGTCTAAATTGAACTTTATAAACTCAGGGATTCATAATCCACTAAATATATAAACCATAATTGAGTACAGTATTTTCTTTGCAATACTGGACATATGTACCTTGATTTACCCTAGTTTAAGCAAACCATGTTGTAAAAATTTAAAGAGATAAATTACTGATACTATCTATGGTATGAAGGGATTCTTCATTTTATAAAAAGAATCTGTTTCTTTTAAATAGGGATTTTTCCTTATCATGTAAAAAGATTGGATATGGGGGCACCTGGCTGGTTCAGGTTTTTAACCAGCTGACTCTTGATTTCAGCTCAGGTCATGATCCTCAGAGTCCTGGGATCAAGTCCCTGTCAGGCTCCACACTCAGAGTAGAATCTGCTTGAGATTCTCTCACTCTCCTTCTGCCCCTCCCCCTGCACATTAAGCCTAAAGTGTTATGAATTGTGTACCGTTCTTCCCTCTTCAAAATCACGTGTTAATGTCCTAACTCCCCAGTACCTCAGAATTTGGATGATGGTATTTGGAAAGAGGGCTTTGAAAGAGATGTTAAGTAAAATGACTGTGCAGTAGAGTGGGTCCTAATTGAGTTTGACTGGTATTCTTGTAAGAAAAGGAGATTAGGACATAGAGACACCAACAGTGCTTGTTGCCAGAGGGGCAACTTTAAGGGGAAGAGTCAGCAAAGCACAGTCATCTGCTAGCCAAGGAGAGAGGCTGGGAACAGATCCTCCCTTTACAGCCCTCAGAGGAAACCAGACCTTCTCGCACCTTGATCTTGGATTTCCAGCTTCCAGAACTGTGAGAAAATGTCTGTTGTTTGAGCCCCCCCAGTCTGTGGTATTTTGTGATGGCAACCCTAGCAACCTAATATACCAACAATAACCTAAAGCTATTTTTTCTACCTTGCTAGTAGTTTATTTGTGATAGCAGGAAAAAAGGACCAGAGAATGGGAGAATGTGAAGTAAAAATGGTATCTGTTAATGGAATTGGCTTGAAAGGAGGCTTGAGGTCAACAGCAAGTGTATGACATACTTAGGAAGGCTTTAGTTAACATCCAAGGTTTTGATCTAATGATTATTATGAATTGATTATTTACAAATCCTGAATTTATGGATAGATATCATCAATTAATTGCCGATTATGGAAGGGAGAAGAAAGTTGAACAGATGTCTAATTCTGAAGATACAGCCTTGGGCACTACATCTGATACAGAAGAACTGAAGGAAGGTAAGAAGATACAAACTAAACAAATAGTTTTAATGCTTTGCTTTTAGAAAGAGACTCAGTTTTCTCAAATAGTATTTAAATTTGAAATAGAAATTTTCTCTAATTTTGAAATGCTAAATATTTTTAAGAACTCTCCTTTGTAATTAAAACATTTTGACACTGTGTTGACTGAAAATGTAAAGAGATACTGAATGATTAAGATAATTTTTATCCATAGTCTATTTATAAAAAACAAAATATGACTAGTTATAATAATTACTAGTTATAAAAAACAAAATTTTTAATAAATATAAAGCTATTAGTAAATTTTTAATTTTATTCTAAAAATACTTCAGATAAGTACATTTGATAATTGTTAATATAACATACACTTAATCATTACATAAAACTTAAAATTAGGTAGTAATATCTGTGAATTAAAAATACTGTGCATCTATTGTAATAAATTTTGGTGCTTATTTTCAAAAAAACCAAACAGTTATTTAGGTCTGTAAAACAGTATTTTGTTTATTTGTTTTTTGGTGTGTATATGTTACACTGACTTTTTTTAGTTGGATGACACAAAAATTTTTACAGTTATGCTCTGTGAATACACCAGCAAACACACTCTTCCACTACCCTTCAACGATAGTGAAAAAAGGAAAAAAAAAATAAGACAGGGAACCTGATGGCAGTAGGAGATCATATGACTGTCACAACTATTCACTCTTCCTTCATCCCCTCAAATCTATCATTATCATACTTAGAATAGTGCTTGGTCCTATTGCTTCAAGGTGAGTAAATTTAAGAGAGAATTTACCTGAATTTTCCTTCGTAACTTAATCTTCCACACTCAAGAAATTTTGTTGTTTGGACTCTTGTTCTTCATCCTTATGTGCTCCTCTCCTACCATCTCTCTCTCCACCTCTCTCTCTCTCTCTCTCTCTCTCTAATAATGTTCATGCAACTATAAGAAGTAAAGAACTTCTGTGATTTATACTTCAGTTCTTTAGGGAAATAAAGCAGTAGAAAGTTAAAAATACCACTCATATATTTTGCATATCTCCTGAAGCTAAACAATTAAAATACCTCCTTTCCTTTTACCCATGGCAATATATGTTGCTGTTTTTAATGAAGTGTTAATCTTTGTATGTTTTGAAGCATACTAGAAATATCAGGTCAAGAAAATTGTCCAAACACATTGCAAAGATGGTAAACATCAAAGGTTGTGTTTCTGTCAGATTCCAAGGGGATAATTTAATTATTCATTTTTTTAAATGACCATTAAGATACAGATATATTGATGCTAAATTATAATTGATTCATAGCTGAGGTATAGAATTTAAGAAATAGATTTAGGAGTGAAAATATTTGAACACAAATGAAGACATTACAAATATTACTTGTTTTCTAGACATATAACCTCATTTCTACAAGTCCTTTGCTTCTGCCTTGGATTAGAAAAGTCTGTTTTGAAAGAGCAATTAAATGAAATGTCACAGCATTTCACTGACTACTCATTTGAAGAAAAGTTTGTTAATGGAGAACAATTTTCACCTTTGAAGATGTGAAGAGATTTCAAAAGACAAACATCTATATCATGAGCTATCAGTTGGAAGGATACAATTTGTGTTCAGCTTATAGTCAGCAAAAGTCTTTTTAGTCAGAATTTTGAGTGGGGTATTTGTAAGTGTAAACTTTGAAACATAGCGTGCTAGGCATACATTAGAGCATTTAAATAAAGTAAAAATATTAACATGTCAGCTATAAAATAGAGAAAAACATTATAAGTAACCCTGTGTAAATGGAAGTTCTCTTTTATTTAAAAAGCACTTTCATTGACAAAACCCTTTTTCTTTTGGAGAAGTACTATAGTAATACAGTTTAAGAAAATTTGGGTATTACAGAAAAAGAAAAAGGAAATAAGAGAAGGTATCACTCATAGTCTCATAATCCAAACAAAACATCTGTTAAATTTCTGGCCTGTTTTTGTAACCTTTTAAAATCTGCTTAACTTTTTCTTTTCCCTCAAAGGGAATTTGCAATTTTGCATTTAGAAACAAAATACAGAACACATAGTTTTCACTATGCTCTTTGCTATATCTTGAACACATCCAGGACGATCTAGCTCCAGGATGATTCCCTAGAAGACTCTTCCTTTCATTGTATCCTGGGACACTTCCTCCCCTCATAAGGGACATCAGTGAAGACTTGTCTGGCTGCCCTTCCATTCTGTCACTTAAAATGCTTTGTTATCTACTCCTCTCCCCCTTGCCTTTTGAATTGCAAGATGCATAAGAGCTTGAGCTTTTGTTCATAGTTAAATCCTCATCACTTGCAAAATATCTGGTGATTAGTAAATATTCAGTTGCCAAATACAGTCATACCTCATTTCATTGCACTTTGGAGATTTCCTTTTTCTTTTTCACAAGTCGAAGGTTTGCAGAACTCTGTTGTCAGGCAAGTCTATTAGCACCATTTTTCCCATTGCATTTGCTCATTTCATGTCTCTATGTCACGTTTTGATAATTCACACAATATTTTAAACTTTTTCATTATTATTATATGCTATGGTGATGTGATCAGTGATCTTTGATGTTACTTTTATAATTGTCTTTTGATGCCATGAACCACACCCATATCAGACAGCAAACTTGATCTATCAATGTGTGTGTTCTGACTGCTCCCAACTTGCTGTTCCTTCTCTCTCCCCCTCTCCTCGGGCCTCCTTATTCTCCGTGACCAAAAGTATTGACGTTAAGACAATTAATAACTGTATAACAGACTCTGAAGTATTCAAGTGGAAGGAAGAGTCTCAAGTCTTTCACTTTAAATCAAAAGCTAGAAATGATTATGCTTTGTGAGGAAGGCATGTTAAAAGCTGAGGTAGGCTGCAAGTTAGGCCTCTTGTGCCAAATAGTTAGCCAAGTAGTGAATGCAAAGACAAGTTCTTGAAGAAAATTAAGTGCTTTTCCAGTGAACATATGAATGATAAGAAGCAAAACAACCTTATTGTTGAGATGGAGACAGTTTTTGTAGTCTGGATAGAAGATCACCAGGCACAGCATTCCTTTAAGTCAAAGCCCAATCCAGAGCAAGGCCTTAACTCTCAGATCTAGCTGAAGATAATTAATAATAATTAAGATAATTAATGAAGTGGCTACACTAAACAACAGATTTTCAATGTAGACAGAACAGCTTTATATTGGAAGAAGATGTCATCTAGTATTTTCATAGCTAAAGAAAAGAAGTCAATGCCTGGCTTCAAAACTTCAAAAGATAGGTTGACTCTCTTGTTAGGGGCTAATGCTGGTGACTTTAAAAAGAAACCATTGCTCATTTACCATTCCAAATATTGTAGGGTCTCTAAGAATAATGCAATATCTACTCTGGCTGCGCATTATACATGAAACAACAAAGACTAAATGACAGCACATCTTTTTACAACATGGTTTACTGAAAAATTTTAAGCCCACTACAGACAAAAAGATTCCTTTCAAGATGTGACTGTTCATTGACAATGCATCTGGGAAACCAAAAAGTTTATTTTATTACCAAGATGAGCATAAATAGCCCAGGAACTCAACAGGCAGAAAGCAGAGTTCAGACCGTGAGGACTTTCTGTGTTAACAAGGACTCAATAAGCTACTAAAAGGAAGGCAGAAGTCTCCACGGGACCTGTGCCTCGTTAAAGTTGGGATCTGCAGTGATAGGTGATGTAAATCAGATGCTGGTGATGTAAATCTTGCTGGATAGTCTGAGAAAACTGTGAAAATGAAGATAACCCAAATGAGAATAAATAGAAGCTATTCAGAGTTTGCAGCAAGGGAGTCAGCCATCATCACTTATATTTGACGGAGACTCAAAGGAAAGCAGGAAAGTGGGAAACCTCTATTATTGAAAAAAATGGAAGACTTCATACTTGAAGTCTGATTGGGGTTGGCTGGCATGGAGAAGCTGGAGATTGATTAATTAGAAGTGTTGCATCTTATGTGATTGATGTGAAGAGCATATTTGGCTTTCTCTGGTTGGTGTTGAATTGGAAGCGAAAAGAGGGAGGAGTGAAATACTGGGAAATTGGCAGTGTTCTGAGTTTTAAGCCTTGACAAAATGTAAGTACTTAATCAACAAGAGTTTTTATTACGATTGTAAGAAAGACATTTGCCAACTTCTGTATTTCCTGTATATATTTACTATTTCCATTGATGCTTTAGTAACAGAGTGGAAAAGATACAGTAGACTCAAAGTCCTACCTAGCCACTTAAAAGTAGAAGAATGTTCAAGCTTCTAACTATAACCTCAGTTCCTTCACTGTACTATAAAGAAGACATACTAATCACTTCCCAAGATTGTTCTCATGAGGCAGATCTTTTCTCCTTTATACTACATTTATACTACTTCAGCATCCTTGGACTCATGTATCTTTGATATAAATTGTATTGATTGGCTACATGATACTCTAATTCACTATGTGTCACTCACACATTCCCTTACTGTGGGGTATTACATTCCCCCCCCCCATTTTTTTCCACCATTAAGGACTGAAAATCTTACCTTGCTATCAGTGTTTTCTTCTTTGGAATTATGTCCATTGGAGATAGTTCTACAACTGAGATTACTAGTTTACAAAGTATGAAAGTATTTATGTTTCATAAAATACACTACCAATATTTTTCCAAAGTCTATCAGTGTTTTAAGATCCATTTGAATCAAAATTTGACTGGAAAAAAGATTTGACTATTAAAAAAAGTGGAAGACCAGAAACTATATGTGACCAAAGCCTCTTTCTTATTTGACCATCTCATTACATTTTATAAGAGGAGAAACCCATTAAATAGATTTATATGAAAGATTTATTTTGAATAATAAATTTTAAAATGAAAGTCCTTAAGGGGAAACCATTTTGCATGTAATTAAGCTAGGTACAAAAGTAGAGGGTTGATGATGTTAACAGTTCTTTAAAGTTGTATGAGGAGAAATTTCTTTAAATCTTGTCAGTATCACTCTATGATTGAATTCATGGAACTCATTTGGCATTAGGGATAAAGTTTAAAGCTTTTATTGAGTGAGACAGAGCCAGAAGAGTAGAGGAGGAGAGAATGTGAAATGCTTTTTTTTTTTTTTTTCTTTTCATCTTCACAGGATACTTCCCTTTCTGCTCATAATTTCCCCTTGGGGACACACGTTGTCACACTCTGAAACCATGGCAAGGACAGGGGTTGCGGCAAGGGCTCCCAGATTAAAATCCCCACTACCTTCCAGATGTGGGAGTAGAATAAGCTGCAGGAATGAAGCTTCTGCTACTAGAATAAGTAAGAGACCTATTAAAAAAAAAAAAATTACAGGGTGCCTAGGGAAGTTTTCTGGCTGACAGGGCTTTCCTGGTGTTGCAGCCCGAGGTCGGCAGGGCCCTGGTATTGTGCAAGTCAGCTTGTCCTTAGGCCCTAGTGCCCACCTGGATGCCCCACCCCCACCCCAACCACTGAGCTGACTACCACCATATCTGGGGAAGGACACAGCAGCTCAGGGAATTTCCCTAGATGGGAGAAGGGGGCCTGACCAGCGCCTGTGCACTGGGTCTCTGAGGCTAGACCATGAGCACCTGTCCAGAGCCACTGCCTGTTGTTAGGCTTAGTTTCAAAGGGTTTTGTTAGTTTCTCTGCCTTCCCTGAAAGTGCCAGGTTATAAGCAACGGAACTTTGATGCCGGGGGGGTCACCACTGCAAGAACTGCTTCTGTGACCTCACTCTCCTGGGTGGGACCAGGTGGCAATGAGAAACAGGAAACTTGGATTCGTTCTGGCGATCCTCTACCCACTCCGCAGAACAATGAAATAGGTTTTGTTCTTTCTTGGAAGGGAAGGGCAAGTGGCAGTCCGGGTCCTCTTCCAGCCAGAGGAGAGACTGCAGGGATCTGGGTGTGTGTAGCCATGGGCCTGAGTCCCGCTAACAAAGCTCGGGAAATCCACAGGGGTGCTGCGTGGGGAACATGAGGTAAGTGCCCTATAGTCTTTAGATGGGGAGCCATAGCCTCACCTAAGAGTCATTAAAAAACAGATAATAGGGACAGTGTGAGGCCTACTGGAGGCCTATGGGGTGCGGTGGGGAAAAGGTAGACACATATTCTGGGAAAGGCTTGTGCACTTTCCCTGACTCCCCCTACGTGTGCAGCTGGACATTGTCTGCCTCCCCAGTGAGGCATTTTTTCCCTGTCTAATGCTCCTCAGCAGCTGGGGCATTATAGTGCTTAAAATAATAATTTCACATAGGATCCAAGAGAGTGTGTTTGTCAGTCATTCATAAATCAAAATTTTAACATCGACAACAACAACAATCTTTTGGCTGGATCTTGATCCTTTCATTGCAGGACACATTACTGACAATTTTAAAGAGGCTTAACTAAGTGTAAATAGTAATAGAAAGTACATAACCAATCATTTCCTTTTTCAGTATACACATTTTAAATTATCAAATATTAGCATATTATAGAAAAGTTTGTAATGAGAGAAAAGAACTCCCATACTATAGAAACTTCTGAAGTAAAAATACTTTTGATAAGATCATATATTTTTAAAATAGATTTTATATTTTAGAGCACTTTTCGGTTCACAACAAAATCAAGCAGAAGATGCAGAAATTTCCTGTATACCTCTGGCCCAACACATGCATTACCTCCCACACTATCAATATAACTCAACAAAACTGTACAATGGTTACCAAGGATGAACCTACACTGGTTCATCACCTAATAATCACCCCAAATCTGTAGTTTACATTTACTCTTGGTCTTGTATGTACTATAGCTTTGGACAACTGGATAATGATACTCATCCACATTACAGTACCCTACAAAATAGGTCCATTTCCCTGAAAACTGTCTGTGTTCTCCCATTCATTCCATCCTCCCTCCAGCCCTTGAAAACCTCTTTTTACTGATTCCACAATTTTGCCTTTTCCAGAATGACCTCTAGCTGGAATCATATAGTATGTAGCCTTTTCACATTGGCTTCTTTCACTTAGCAATGTACATTTAAGTTTCCTCCGTGTCTTTTCATGGCTTGATAGTGCATTTCTTTAGCACTAAACAATATTTTATTGTCTGGATATACCACAGTATCTATTCACCTACTGAAGGACATCTTGGTTGCTCCCAAGTTTTGGCAATTATGGATAAAGCTGCTATAAGTGTTCATGCACAAAATTTTTTGTGGACATAAGTTTTCAACTCCTTTACGTAAAATACCAAGGAGTGTGATTACCAGATGACATAGTAAGAGTATGTTTAGTTTTGTAAGAAGCTGACAAACTGTTTTCCAAAGTCACTGCACCATTTTGCCTTCCCACTAGCAACGAATGAGGGTTTCTGTTTCTCCACAGCCTCACCAGCATTTGATGTTGTCAGTGTTCTGAGTTCTGGCTGTTTTAATAGGTGTGTAGATCTCTTTGTTGTTTTAATCAACATCCTTTAGGTAGGTAGGTAGGTAGGTAGGTATAAACTATATGCTTTACTAAGTATTTAAGAAAAACCTTGGAGTGGAAAGGTGCTCCATGTTCTTGAACAAAAAGACTCATTTATCTAAAATATGTAAACTTTTATTATTTTAACAGTTTCCTATAAACCAAATCAAAATATCAAGATTTTAAAAATTAGAATTATTTGTGATGCTATTCTGGTATACTTTTATGATGATATTAAGAAAAGGTTTGAAAAAAGACTTTCTTTTTCCTTTAAGATTATTTATTTATTTGATAGACAGAGATCACAAGTAGGCAGAGAGGCAGGCAGAGAGAGGAAGGGAAGCAGGCTCCCCGCTGAGCAGAGAGCCAGATGCGGGGCTCGATCCCAGGATCCTGGGATCATGACCTGAGCTGAAGACAGAGGCTTTAACCCACTGAGCCACCCAGGCGCCCCTGAAAAAAGACATTTATAAATTTCCACTAATTATTGTTTTACTGACAGCAGAATAGATGGACAAATGACTGGACTAGAACAGAAATTTTAGAAACACATCCAAAAATCAATGAGAAGCAATATTTGATCATTATGAAAATTCAGATTAGTAGGGAAAAGCTGAATTATTCTTAAGTGCTGGCTCAGATCTCTGGTAGTGAGCCATAGCTGGACTAGAGCACAGCTCTGTTAGTGCACACCGAAGTGCTCAGGTATTTTTTCCAAAGCATTCCCTCATTTCAATCAGAACTTTATGTGGAGCCCAGGTCATCACCCAGACCTTCACGCTCTGTTCCCTTTTGAGACCTTTGTTGCTCTTGCTAAGAAATCAGGGCTGCGACTGGGATGAGGCAAGTGGGACACTCAGGGTGGAAATCCGAGGATTGCTGATAGGGGCCAGCTGAAGCGATTAGATTCAAGTAGTATTCCAAAAAGGTTATTAGTCTCTCTCTCCTTTTTTTTTTTTTTTTTTTTTTTTGTCCTAGATGGTCTCCCAAGACCTAAGTCCTTTGTAGCTGCCAGTGTCAGACTGTGAAAATTCCTGTCTCATCTTCCTCCAGAGCAGTGGGGGACTACTTACCTTAGATTCCCACTACTCAAGTCCTAAGTTTGATATAGTAATGAAAACCTCCCATGTGACTTCTGTCTGTGCCTCAGTTTTATGAGAGGCTGTCATAGTTTTCAAGGTTCAACCAGGATCCTCTCAATCTAAAGGACCTAAGTCTCTTGGGGAAGGTTCATTCAAAGCCATCCATGTATCACAATCTAAGTATAAAAAGCAGTTTCCATCCTCCAGAACAATTGGGGATCAACATGGAGATTGAGCATTATTCGTGAAGATCTTCTGGTTTGGAAAGTGAGTGGATAGAATGGGAATAGTTTACCACATCAGTCTTGACTTGATCTGTTAGCTGTCTTCCATTAGCATGATTGGCCACTGTTAACGGAGACCCTAAAGTTTCTTATATGCAACCACAAATCTGTTATCTGATGATTTATAAGATATGTAACTTTAGTTACAAGTGACATAGTAGCTGATTGCAAGTTGTAAAATTACAAACCACAAGCAATAAACCACCTAATAAGTAATATTAGGATTTAAAACATTTTGTGAAAGCTGCAGAATTTTGAAACCTTAGCAACTATATAAAACCCCAGTGGGTTTTATTGAAGTATCCAGAATAGGACAGTAATAAAGTTAGTGAGCACATTCTTTTGTTGCTTCACAGTCTCACAAAATATTTCTATATGTTATGTCATTAAGTCCCCACAAAACCACTTGGGACTTAGGAAGGCAAGAGACACATCTTAGAGGAGCTGAAGAGAAAGTACTTGACCGACAAAAAATAGCCATGTGTCTCAACTGGGAGAACTAACCCTTGGGACTTCAGGGTCTTATCATGTGACCTCTGGTTAATTTAATGAGTTGTACTGCTCTCAATTCAGGAACACTCAGTGATAATTTTTCACTTAAATGCTAGTATAAAGTTAGTGTTGCTCAGAAGTTTGAAGTGTATAGAAGTTACATACAATTTTATATAATTGAGTTAGCTTCTGTCTATTCTCTTATCAGAAATATGAGTATTGTGCAATGTGGTTGATACATCATCTAAGTATTAAAATAGTAATGTTATTTATTACATTTTCTCCTATATAATAATCACCATGCAATTTCCCAGAAAAGAATAATAATGGAGATCCAAATATTCTTTATTTCAAATATAGTTAAATTTGTATCAGTTAAAACTTCTTTTTTTTTTTTTTCAGTTAAAACTTCTGATAGTGAATTTTCTCTTATTGATTCTGCCAAAGACATAAAAAGTAGGATTATGGAAGTTTTCATAATAAAAGAGCTATTTAAAAATCAATATGTGTGCTCGCTTCGGCAGCACATATACTAAAAATCAATATGTAAATTTTGTTGTTTTTCCTAAAATTCCACAATTTATGATTATTTAAGATGTTCATTGGGAGATTCTGAAATAATGTCTGAAGAGTAATTTATTTAGTTTCGGAAGTTTACTAAATTACTAAATCCATATGGTGCCTCTATAAATTAGAAAACAATTAAGTGTTATTTGCTTTTATGTAGTTATAAACAAAGTGGATTTGTTATAAAATGGGTTTATTTTTATAACAAATTGTTTCTTGTCATAAATGATAGAAGTTTATTTATAATAAAAAGCGCCTGTCTATTTAACATGGGATTGTAAACAAACACAAAGCAATATGAACTTCGGTAAAAAATGTCGTTATATTTTTAATTTACTTTTGCAGATCAGTATAGAAGTTAGAAAAGCAATTCCTTATTGAGAATCACAAGTTCTTTTATATGTTGATACATTATCAATCTCTCTATTAACCTTTCTCTTTTGTTAAGTTGAAGAGAATGAATTGTTCCCATTAGAACAAAATATTTTTCTCCCAATTGCTGGCTAATTGTCAAGATTTACTGTCTTAATCCTTTTAGGCTATAACAGATTACTATACATTAGGTGGCTTAAACAGGAAACATTTATTTCCCATAATTCTTGAGGCTGTAAGTCTGAGATTAGGGTGCTAGGAAGGTCTGGTTCATGGGGCCTTCTTGATTTACTTTCTGTGTCCTTGGATGGCTGAAAGAGTTGGTTAGCTAGCAATCTTTGGCATTTTATGGGGCACTAATCCCATTCATGAGGGTTTCTGTGATTTGATTACCTCCTAAAGGCCCTACCTCCAAATACCATTACATTGGAATTAGGGTCTCAACATATCAATTTGGGGGGATATAAATATTTAGTCCACAACATTTTCTAATTTTGTTAGAACAAGACATTTTATTACCATCAGCCAGATTTGTCTTTGTAGAATAAATGTATAAACATCCCATCTCTGGACTTAACTCGAAGTTTTAATAGAAGTGCAAAAATAGGGGCGCCTGGGTGGCTCAGTCATTAGACATCTGCCTTCGGCTTAGGTCATGATCCTGCGGTCCTGGCATTGAGCCTTGCATCTGGCTCCGTCCTCAGAGGGAAGCCTGCTTCTCCCTCTCCCACTCCCCCTGCTTGTTTTCCCTCTCTTGCTGTCTCTCTCTGTCAAATAAATAAATAAAATATATTTTTTTAAGTGCAAAAATATGTCACGAAAACAAAACTGCTGCAATGAGATTGAGAGCTGAACTGAGATGAAGTCAGACACTTAAACTGACTAAGCCATCCACGTACCCCTAAATGGTTGATCTTAAACTCACTGAGTAGAACCTCCAAGTAGTTCAGAGCAGGTAAGTTCTTAGTGTGGGAACTTTTCATTTATTTTTTCAGGAAAGATTAGCCATGTTTGCAGGACTCTGTCCACAGGGTACATAAAATTGCTAGGACTAAATTAGTTTACTGCTGTCTCTCTGAGAATAGAAAGTAAATACACTTGTCTCTTCTGTACTCCTCTCCCCTGGCCACTGGAAATCTTTTGCAAGGATCATTGTCTCTTAACCTGGTTTCTAATATGGCAAAGTATAGTGCCTCTAGACCTTATGATGGGTTCTTCATGCTAAACTGAACAGTTGTTAAGTATATTCCCTCCTTGAACTAAGAATTAGCTACGTATGCTATCTCTTTACTGTCCCTAATGGATGAGGTCTAGAAAAATCGTGCTATTTAAATTTGTTGTTCTCCAGTTGTAATACCAGTTCTGTTCATGATGCCATTTCTGTTGATTTTATTGGGTTAGGGCTATGATAACTATAATTAACTTGTATCAAATTTTGATAAATCACATTCTCCCTCACATATAAGATTTGTGATGGTGGGGAAAATTTTAATGTATCAGTTGCCCACCAAGTGTAATTAATACTCTGGAATATTCTCCAGTTATGTTCCAAAGGGATAGTTTGTGGCAAAGCATTAAAGAGTATTGTACTCATAATATTATTATATATTTTCCTATTGCTGATTCAAATTCATTTTTACTTTTTAGTTATGGATGAGAGTTCTGAAGAAGACCCATTAGCAGGTAGGATTTTTACAGATTTATTACCTCTTAAATAAGGGAATGAAGAGAAATGGAACTAACATTTATTCAGTGTTTTACTGTGGACTAGATAAGACAGTATGTGCTTAACATGTGTTCTCTGTATAAAAATCATAATAGCTCTGCAAAGTTACCATGCTGTCAATTTCTTCTTTTTATTAATTATAAAATTGTGATTTAGAGAAATTGATTAATTGGCATAAGATCCCACAGTCACTATATGCTGAACCATAATTTAACTCCCAAGTTAGCCAGGCTTTCAGACCAATCCCCCCCACCGCTGCCCCCTCCAAGGTAGCTTTGTATCCACGGTATCAAGAGACAGAATCCAAGATCCTGGATCCTCGATCTTCAAGAAGTCAGATTGAACTGTGTTTGCTTTTTCTGAGGGAAAAAAAAAAATAAATCAAAACGAACACAGGCAGAGGCCTACAGTTTGTTCTAATATGTTTGATAGTTAAAATAGTAATCAGTACTTTGTTTTGACCATCAAGGGTTTGAGGGTAAATCTGTTAGTGGTGGTCTCAAGACTGTAGATTATTTGATTGCATTCTCTTCTCAGATTAAAACCAGCAAAGGAAAAAGATACTAAGGGTGCAATCCCAGAAATGCCAGATATAAGCTTCCAATAGTCCTCTCCCAGGAGAGTTACACAGATAGCACCTAATTTTCCCAGGTATAATATTTGATGACACATGCCAACTCTTGCTAACCAGAAAAGCTCATTCAAGTCTTAGTGTTTGGGGTTTTTATCAGGCCTCTGTGAATACTATTTATAGATATAGATAAATAAATAAGTAGTTCCCACATGACTTTCACTAGTCTCCAACCCCCACAAGTTCAACTGAAACAAACATGGCCCAGGACTTGAGGCACACAAAGCTCTCTTTATTAGAAAGGATATTCCAAGGGTTCAAAGGTTATCTCCCCAGAAGACAGAAGGTCAAGCCCCAGTCCTTTTTTTGGAGTGTGTTGGATTTGAGCCTTTACTGCAGAGATAAATCAGTCTATTACTCAAGGAATTATGACACATCTTGCTCGTTCTTGCCTTTGTGTCTACCAATGTGGAAAGGTTTCTCAACCATTTATGCAAAGCCTTACTATCCATAAAGACCCAGCACAAATCTGTCAGTTTCCTTGAATTCTCCTCAACGCTCCCCCACATCTCTGCACAAAGAAGCATTTGCAAACTGTGTCATCCATTGGGTACATTTATATATTGCCTTCAAATATCACTTTACCAGTCATGTCATCTCTCAGTGAAGGTAAATTCTCAGGAAATGAACTGTTATTGATAAATTGCTTACATTTATTATTCATTCTTTAACGTAGAATTTTATTTGCCCTAAGCTATCCTTCCAGTCTTTATAGGATACTTCAGTTTTAATATACAAAATAAAATATGCAAGTTCTTATTCATTCTCAATTTCAGACTTTTAGCATATTCCCATTTCCCATTTATCTTTTCACACTAAAGAGATCTAATCTTTATATGACTTCTAACCACTGATTTTGTTTTTCTCTGTACTTTCTCTACCTCTGGCATTTAAAAAAAGGGGTGCTCAAAACTTCACATCACCTTTTACACAAGGGAAAGATACTCATTTCCAATAAACTTACAGGTCTGTACAGAATTTTACTAGTATTATTCCATCAAAAAGCTTTACAAAAAAAAAAAAAAGCTTTACCAAGGAATGCTCTTAATTACTCTTGAGTACTCTTCCTAGGTAAAATAGTAACTTACAGTCCTTCATTCAATATTGGGATACTATTATCAACATTGACACATTACTTTGTTCCAGGCAGTGTTCTAAGTGTTTATTATCTTAATCTTCATAACAACTCAAGGAGGGTTGTCCCATTTTTATTGGGGCACCCAAGACATGGGAGATTAATTTGCTAAAACTACAAGCTAAGTTTGATTCCCTTTACTGCCATGCTACACTGGCCTCACTTAACTCTTAATTTTAAAATTCCTCAAAACTATACCTCCTACTTATCTTTAGGATCTCTGGTCCTTTTCTACATAACTACAGTAAAGTTTACCCAAGTCAGGTTGAAAGATCTAAACACTTTTTAAAATAAAATTTTAACTTTTAAGATAAAATCTAAAAAAATTTAGCTATCATTTTGACCTCTTGAAAATTATTTTTAAAATGTCATATAAGCCATATTGCAGTGCTTTCTGGCAACTTATCAGTTTATGAATTTATCCTTTATAGAGTATAATTATAATTGCGATTTTCCTATTATAAGTCAAATTAAGTGAAACATAAGATATATTGTGCATATTTTCAGACATCATTTTCCTGATTTCCCCCCAAAACACACACACACATGCACACACACACAATTTTTCATACATGACCTAAGTGATGTATCCCCCAGAGATGTGTTCCACCCCTATCCCCAAGCTCCTGAATTCCTTTCCTTTTAACATATTTCAAATATAATAACAATTCAGTGCCATTTGCATTATTTGGTATTTGTAAGGCCAGTATATAGGGAAAAGAAAACGAACCAAAGGTTTACAGTATAAATGAAAATTACCCTAGTGAGGAGAAAGGCTTTATCATATAGTTGAATAAACACTGGGGTAGAAATAATAGCATGGGATTTGGATCCTAGTTTTAGCAATACTTGACCTGTGCCACTTCTGGCAAATAATACATCTATGAGATAAAATGATGTTTAAAAAAGAAACAAAAAAGATGAAAGTAAAAGGTTATAACAAAAAGTCAATACAGAAAGTGGATGTTTAAAAAATACAACATTACACCTAAGATCTGAACAGTGTCTTGCAGAATAGTTCTCAACTCCTCCATTCACCAAATAATGCCAGTGGGCAGCAAATGGTATTCTGTTAACTAATGAGAGAAAACTACTGGTAAAAGTCCTCTCGACTTTATCCTTAGCGTTACACAACCTACATAGACTCTCCAATCTTAAAACAGAAAAAAGGTTGGGAAAAAGATTAATGCAAATTAGACCCACTTTAAAAACACAGTTTCTAGTCCTTTAAATTAATCCAAGCCCTGTAATTTACATCCTAGAATATTTAAGGAATTTGACAAACTCACTCATAACCTTGAATAGTAAACCTTTGAGTCAAGATGATTTGGTTGAAGTGCTAAGGACAGATACAAGCTACAAAGGACAAAAACTTGTTAGTATCATTCCCTGGTAGATGCACAGTTGCAAGCATGATACCCTAGTATGCCTTAATGGCTTTACAAATGTCACAGACAATATTCCAAAATACACTTTTTGTTTGTAGAAACATAGAAAAGGAAGCAGTGATCACTAGGAGGCAGCATTGATTCACTAAGACCAGCTACACCCATGTCACAGTTTCCTTCCTAAAAGAGGAATAAACATCACAGCAAAGCATTTGACCAAATTTCACATAATCTCTATAAACAAGATGGAGAAAAAGGACTAAATATCTTATAATTAAACAAATTTGTAGCTAGTTGAATGGGAACACTATGCTGTTTAATGGATCATTATCAACCTGGGTGGAGAGAGCTCTGCCTTATCAACATTGTTTTTTTCAGTCTTCCATGTAAAGACATTTTTTACCAAATTTGCCAATGACTTAAAAACAGAATACCAGGCACTTGGGTGGCTCAGTTGGTTAAGCGTCTGCCTTCGGCTCAGGTCATGATCCTAGGGTCCTGGAATCAAGCCCCGCATCGGGCTCCCTGCTCAGCGGAGAGCGTGCTTCACCCTCTCCCTCTGCCCAGGACTCTACCTATTTGTGCTCTCTCTCTCTGTCAAATAAATAAATAAAATCTTAAAAAAAAAAAAAAAAAAAAAGAGTAGCAGCCCAAGTTAGAAAAAAAGCTCCAAATTAGTAAAAAAAAAAAAAAAAAAAAAAGGAAAGAAAGAAAGAAAAAATACTAAAGTGAGTGAAAGTAAGTTTATAAAATGTGATATGGAACTATGCAAGTCCAGAATGGAGTAATCCTGTTTTATATGTGAAAAACGAGTTTTCATTTTTGAGCTCCACAAGAGTATATGATTGCCATAAGACAAATGTAATCATACTGTATATCTGTTAAATAATGTAAACTTCTTACACATACCTTCCATTTAATCTTAAATCCTCAAAGTTGAAATACTCCAGTCTCTTAGGGAGAGATACGGTAGCCAGAGGCACTGTAAAAACCAAAGTGGCAAGACCCGCATCTGCAACTTTTCCACTTTGGCCTTTGAATACCTAGAATAAACTGTTTACTGTTAAATCCCATAAATCATACCAAATTTTTTAAATGGAGCCTAATTTCAGTTGTTACAACACCAAAAATACATATTGTTATCCATGTCTTCAAAGGTAAGGATTCTGAAGCATAACTAGGACTCATCCAAGCATATGACAGGTCTTTTAATAATTCTACTACTTTTCTTATTTAGCTATTTATTGAGTATTCCTTTTTGCCCCATTCCAGATCTACTGAACCACATCAGTGAGAGTAGGGCCCGGGAATATTTAAAGCAGCTCAGGTAATTATGAAAATGGCCCACAACAAAAGCTCTGTGAACTCCCTTAGATCATCTAAATATTTCTTTCCATCCAGGTTTGTTTGTTTGTTTGTTTTTAAGATTTTACTTATTCATTTGACAGAGAGAGACAGCGAAAGAGGGAACACAAGCAGGGGGAGTGGGAGAGGGAGACGCAGGCTTCCTGCTGAGCAGGGAGTCAGATTTGAGGCTCAATGTCAGGACCCCAGGATCATGACCTGAGCCGAAGGCAGACAGACGTCTAATGACTGAGCCACCCAAGCGCCCCTCGGGTTTCTAATAGATATTTGACAGCAGGAATTTGACAATATACTTTCTACTGATAAGCAGTTTATAAAAATACAAAGACCTGGTCAAAATAGAGCCCTTGTAAAGCTCTTAACCCTGCTGAGCCTCAATTTCCCATTATGTAAAATGGTCACTGTTGTAAGCATTGAGCATCATGCCTGGTGCAAGATACGTGCTCAGTAAATGCTACCTACTAAATATTGAAGGTGAAGGCTCATAATATACTATATTGACAGTTAAGGATCACTTCATAATTCTACCACCCAAGTAGGTTCACCTGCCCTTGTGAAGGCACTGTTTACCTTCTCATTGACATGGTGAATCCTTTGTTACATTGTCTGAGAAACATGTTGACACAGATACCTATATTTATATTGAATACTACTTAAAAATTTTTATCATATCTCAGGATAGGTTAAAAATTCTGAATGTTTTATAAAGGTATTAAGCAGGATGTTTAAGTAAAGGAAATATTAATAAAGTTTATCTTTATCTCTTATTCTTCTGGCATCAAGATTTGTAATATTTATGCCGAAACTGTCAACATATAAGCCCATTTGACTTAGCAAAGTGCTTTAGCCTAAAAGCAATGCTTTAAACATTACTTTAGATAGTATGTTTTCAGTTAAAAAGAAACAAATTAAGTCCTTTCTGCAGTTAATTGCCCTTTACAAAAAAGTTTAGTGAAAATATCTTTCTAGGAAAGATTTATTTCTTTGATTCATTATTAAGCTGGGCTTAGATAGTGCCTGAATCACAGAGCACAGAGGTAATTATAGGTTAAAATTGATTTGAGGCTCTTTATAAATAAGAAAAGTGATTACAGAATAAAACTCTCATTAAAGAACATAAAAAACTTGACACTGCATATTAATCAAGTCTCCACTCAAAGCGTGGTTCTTTTACAATGCTCATGCAAAAAGAAATCCAATTTGAATTGGCTACAAGCACAGAAAGCCTCCCTGTGCACCCAGGAATAAATAACTGCATAGACCATTTGGTATGTTTTCATTCATTTTCCCTACCATTACCAACATCCAGTTCGTATTTGGGGAATGATATTTTGACACCAGTCAGGTACCTGCATCATTGTAAGATTTCAGAAGGCTACATCATGTTAGAAATGCATTACTGTGAGGGATGGGGGGGGAGGGGCACTATGGTTTGTCTATTGGTTTGTGTGATTTATGTTATGCCAAGTATGTTGGCAAAATATCTGATTTGGACTTCATTTGCACTGTTCTAATACATTTCACTTAGCAAATGCATGATCTGTATTCCTTATTTGATTTTTGAAAATAGTTTACCCATTTAAAATACCATTATTTACTTACATAGAACATTTGGTTTATAGCCCTTCATTAAATTGCCTATTTGCTTTACTCACTGCATTATTTTCATTTTATTATTGATTATAAAACCTTATACTACAAGAGCCAAATATTTATGATAGCCAGTACTAACTAAACTTTGTCTAACTCTGAGGCAGACCTCAACAACAGAACATCAAGCAAGTTATGCTGGGTGACGGTGCCTGGTGGCCAGTGAAGACAACTATCTCAGCAGTTCTCTTCTTACAAGTCTTATTTCTATAAAGATATTTTCCTCTGGAAAATGTTGTTTGTGAACCAAAAAACTACCATATCTAATTAGTAGAGTTTTAAGTATTAAAAAAGTATGAACAAAATCTACCTCTAAACTCTGAAAGGATCTATTCCAGAAGCCCTTTTCAGATTTTATACAAATTAGCCCTCATCTTTTCTTATTGAGGTTGTATTATTTTTAAGCCAAGGGTCAGCAGCCTAGGGCCTACAGGCCAAATCCTGCCTGCCACCTGTTATTGTAAATGAAGTTTATTTGAAACACAACCATAACTATTCATTTATGTATTATCTATGGCTGTTTGCATACTACAAGAGAGTTGAGTAGCTGTGACAGAGACCATATGGCCCTCAAAGCTTAAAATATTTGCTATCTGCATTTTTACAAAAAAGCTTGCCAACCCCTATTGCCAAACATTTTCATTTTAAAAAAAGAAAAACTCTTTAAATTTTGCTTGAATTATAAGAATATAAGTATTATTCTAGTTTCTATTCACCACAAAGTTACACACTTTGGCCATCAGTGGTTGATGAGAATTGCTCTGGAATACTCTGGATCTCAACACTATTTGTACCATTGTTTCTATGGATTCTTTAAAAAGTGAACATGGCTCTACAAGGGGTTTTAGAAAACAGCCTACTTGTAGATGAGGGACATTATCGACTTAATTGATTCATTGAAATAATCAACCAGTTCTACTGACTGTTGCTCTGAGATACCATGTTTACTTCTCTTGAAAACAGGTTTATGGAACCAAGGAGTCAGGGGAAGTTGTTGACAATAAGAGCAAGCTACTGCCTCAATATAAATGTCAAGTTTATTTACTCACATTTATAAACAACAACAAAAAATTCCTTTAATGCTAGAAATTCCCCAGTTTTTAAGATTAAAAGCCAAGATGGCTTTCAAGACTATGGAATCCATTTTTTTCAGATAATATGCAACTTTGTTAGTATTTTTCCTTTTCTGAACCAAACACATTTTCACCTACACTTCTAAGGTGCTAGAGAGCAACCAACCCCCAGAGCAGTGTGATAAATGGGGATGACTCAGATTACAAGACTTACCTTTCTGTGACTTTCTTAAAAATAGGGAAACACATGTATCCTGCACTACTGATGGTATTTGTATGCTTGATTTACATAGGATACAAATTTCTCTTTTTAACTAGTTTTCTGTATTAAAATATGAAATATCTGTTCTCAAAGTGAACATTAGATTTTAGTACTATTTAAGAGAAAAATAAAACCAAGCTACTATACATGATTTAGGGAAAAAAAATTTTTTTTCAAGGAAATGTAGAAATATTTTAATTTACAAATCATATTACAGTTAATCAATATGGTGTCAAAAGTCCACAATTACACATTCATAAAAATTCCATACATCATCCTCAGAATAATCAGCTTCTATACAAAGATTTACAGTTGTCCAATGTATGTAATTCTTCCTCAGTGTGCTACAGAGTTTAAAGGTTCTGCTCGAATATTTCCCAAGTCAAGTGCAGAATCTGTCTCTTCATCAATTTCTCCAATGACTGCACTGTAGTTATTTAAGGAAAGAAAAAAAAAATCAGTTAAAACAATCTCGTTTTTAAATAAAACTGAAAGGACACAGTAAAAACTACTTAAGGTGAAAAGCAAATATAGTCTCCATGAAGTAGTGAATTGTACATTTAAGTCACAAGTTACTTCAAGAAATAATCTGAAGGCAACATTATTACAGAAGCCAGTATTAAAGGACAAACTGCATACAGTGTGATTGGATCATGAGTCTTTAAAGGAAAAAGACACATATCAGATAGGTATGGTACAAAACCCCACAAATTCCAATCCTATGACTTCAACTCAACAACTCAATCCAGGGACTGTGCTGGAGATGATCACAAAATCACTACTAAATAAGCAAATAAAAGTGTCTATTTGTCTCTACTGGAGTAACTTCAATGAACTAAATCCGTATACACGCACACACAAACACAACATCCATTAGTTTCCTTCTCAGGATTTTGCACTTCATTCAATTTAAATCCAAGACCAAAAAGTACAGTTCTTCACATATAAAGATAACAGTAGCAACGGGTACTCAGATATCATAGCAAATGATTTTTTGATGTGATTGGCTAATGTTAAAGCCAGAAAATCTTTCCTTGATTTAATTCTACCATAACATCTATAACATTAATTTCATAAATACCATGCTAGGTACCAAGCCATGGCTCTCCAGCTGGATACCTAAACTGTTATAGCCTCACCACGGAACATGTATAAAACATTATTCCATAAGAAACTGGTTGTTTAAATTAGTTTGGCTTTAATAAGAGTAAATTCTATAGGTGAATACTTGTAATACAGAATTTTCCCAAGTGTGCTTTAAACTATAGAAAGCCTCCAGCTCTCTAATAAATGAGAAGTACCCAACTCTGGGAAAATATATTATGTTTTCTCAATATAAAACAAATCAAAGATCTCAATTCCACCTTTAAAAATTTAGTATCATTTAAAAACCTTAGGGAGGACAGAAGAGAACTGGTACATGTTTTTTAAAAAGGGCTCTCAAAGGAAAAGGGGGAGGCAGCTCTGCACTCTTTACTCATATCCATAGTGCAAATACTCCCACTATGGTCAATTTCAAGCTACCACCAACAAGATATCAATCAACCAGCTTGCAAAATTCCTGAAAATGTAACAATCTGGTTCCCTGAGCCACTCCAGCATACCACTGAATCTTTAACAAGGTTTAAGCTTTTTAAAATTGAAGTCCAAAAAAGTCTGCTTAATTTTTTTAAATCAAAGTAGGACAAAGTTTCTTAAAATCAATTATTAGGGAAAACCCCAATATAAGTAATCACTATTATTCTGGTCAGGAGAACCGGTCCCCACTAAATGCTTTGCCTTTCTCTCGTTTTTTTTACAGCTCACTTTATAACTTCACACCTAAAATTCACCTCTTTAGAATGTCTTATAAACCCCCAAATTTTTATTAAAGATCAAATAACTTATCTATCTAAAGGTGACTTTCTTAAGATAATTTAAATGAATATTCTTTTACTTTCTATATCCTATTTGTCTTCCAAAGCAATGTGAGATGTGCGATAGATCTCCCAGCTACATTTTAATTCTATACCTAGAAAATGATTCAACAATCTTCTAGCCTAACTACACTAGCCACATGGGACTATTAAAAGTAATTAAATTAAATTCCTTAATCACACCATTTTTCAAGCACTCAATAGCCACAGGTGGCTAGTACCCTACCAGTAGACAATGCAGATATGCATTTCCATCATGACCACAAGTTCTATTGGACAGTATTACTCTATACTGTTCCAGACTTTTCTTAAATTGCTACCACAAAAATATGTCTTCTCAAACTGCCATATCAGTATGTCACAAGTTCACTGATTTTTACAGCATAAACATGGGGCATCTTCAGTGTTCCAATTATACTAAAAACTTAGTAAGTAATGGGTAACTTTACTTATTGTAAATTCAATGCTTATACAACATGAATTATTTAAAATTGTTCACACAAGAGATTCTGAAGGCATCTTCAAACCCTAGCTTTAGACTCTAGAAATGTATTTATGTTGCTCTAAAATTAGGGGTATTTGGGGGTGCCTGGGTGGCTCAGTGAGTTAAGCCTCTGCTTTCGGCTCAGGTCATGATCTCAGAGTCCTGGGATCAAACACCGCATCAGGCTCTGCTCAGTGGGGAGCCCGCTTTCCCCATTCTGTCTCTGCCTGTCTCTCCGCCTACTTGTGATCTCTGTCAAATAAATAAAAATAAAATCTTTAAAAAAAATAAAATAAAATTAGGGGTATTTTGGAAGAACATTTTTAAAAAGCCTCTCTAATGAAGAATTCAGTGGAAGGGAGGGCCCTTTCTGGACCCTATCTAGACCCCTTAACTATCAGAAATATGGACCAATCTCAGATAAAAAATTCTTTCCCAGATAGCAAGCAGTCTACATCTGTAGTGTATTTAACCTGCCTTTAAAAATGGACATATTTTACTTACACATTGTCACCTCTTACGATGTATAACCCCAGCACCACTTGTTCTACTCCCTGTGAAGAGCTGAACACTCGTTCATGGCTTTCATCCAAAATCAAATTAATGGTCTGGTCAAACCCTTTCAGTGTTCCCTGTAAAGAGAAAAAAAGACAAATATTGTGGTTTACCTGAATATGTAAATTCAATGACACAAAAATTTTAGTTGCCAGGAATACCAACAGAGTACTTATTTTTTATTTTTAGTTAATTATCTTAGAAGTACTTCTTTTAAATATAAGTCCATTATAAAATAGAATACTTCTTTACAACCAACAGTATCCAGGGAAACAAAACTTACCTCTTGGTTTTTTAAGATGGGGGAAAAAATCACTGTAGTCTGACTAGTGTGTAAGAGTTGTTCAGTTATGAAGGACACCTATGTACCAGTGTAAGGAGGTAGCGTAAAAGCCCACATAGTGCAGGAGATAACATTGGACAAAGACTAAAACAAATGAAATTTAAGGGGAACTATATAAACATATAAAAAGGGAAAGCATATATATAGCCACAGGAATGTAACAGAGTCACTTCACGCTATACCCTAGTTCTAGGCCCTGTGCTAACCACTTTGCACACATTATCTCAAATAATTTTTATCCTTTGAGGTACATACTACTTACTCCCACTTCACAGAAGAAAAATTGAGGCACAGAGAGGTTAAGTAATCTCTTAAGTTTTCATGAGTAGAAAGTAGTAGAGCTAGGAGTTGAACCACAAAAGGCTAGCTTCAGGCCCAGACCACTGAACTACTATTATACTATTAGGAATAAAAAATATAATTTACCGTTCTTCAGAGATTCAAATCAGTCCCATAAATATAAACCAACTTCAACTGGTAGTAACAGCTAACACTTAATGAGTACTTACTATCTGCCAGTGTTCTATGGGCCTTGCATGTATTTACTTAATCTTCCCAAAATCCAGTAAGGTAAATACAAATATGATGGTAAGTATTAGAACCAGAACTTGAAGGAACTATTCAGAGAAAATTTTATGGAAGAATCTTGGTTTTGAATAAAGGAAGATATGGGTCTAGCACAACATAGTAGCTCAGATGCTATTCAAGTTTCTGAAGAAACATCAACATATTAGTTTTGGTTAATTCTCTGAAGCTCACTACTAAATTGTTTCATGTTTTGAAAATCAAAATATGTAAAATCAGAGTACAATAATGAGAAAATGATAACCTAAAATTTGGAAGAGAAACAAAATACAGGGTATTCACTAAACTAATTAGAGTTGTTAACAAACCCAGACATAGCCTCTTGATGTCATTTTATACGTAACTATGCTATTAACTGAGCCATGTGTCAATAAAATACAGAAATACCGAACTTCAGTACTCAAAATGCTCTTTTAAAATAATAATCTTTCCTATGTAAAATTAAATTCTAAAAGATTTTTATCAATCCTGTTAAAAATAGGAAAATTTTAAGTTTGAGATTTTCACAAAATAAAAAACGATTTGCAAATATCTGTTAATAATAATAGAGGTCTTGAAGTGTCAAGATGGGATAAAAATATTTCAAACTGTCCTTATTTGACAAAATACACTAAGGTGCCTAAAAAGAAAAGACTGTTCTCTTGATTAAGAAGGAAGCAAGGCAACAGCTTTAGCTTTGGAGTCAAGTTGAATTTAAAACCCAGTTTGGTTCTGCCACTTATTATCTAAATGACTCTGGGAAAGTGATTCACTTTTTCTGAGCCTGGTTCCTAACCTCGAATTAAGGGATAATTCTTCACAGAGTTATACTGAAGATTAAGTGATATAATACATGTAAAGTCCCTGGTACATGATACACATTTAAATAAATGGCTAAGTCTAACACTCTGATAATAGCCATTTATGGACCCACTGAGAAAAATCACAAAAATTAAAGAGCAAAAGAAACAAAAACAACTGCAGATAGAAAAACAAGAGATTAAAATATATGAATTACACACAGAAAGTTTAACAGCTTTAAAATTGTTTTTGAAAGCAAGCAATGTATGAGTTATAAGTGAAGAAATAATTAAGTAGCCAAAAATCATGAAATAAATTCCTCAGGTCAGGAACAGATCAAGGAGAGAATCCAAGAATTTTCTAGAATTAAAAGGGGGCGGGGTCTGTGATACAAGGACAAATGAGATGAAATAAGAGAGTCAATCATCACAATTTGCCCTACAGAAAACAGAGGTCCTACAACCTATAGATACTGAATATATATTAACACCATACAAGCCCTAAATGTTCATTATTCTACATATGTAGTATCTATCATGAAGAAGTTTCTAAGAGGCATACACAAAATTTCAAAAAAACTGTAATTCACATAGTGAATGCCAGAGCACTGGATGGGGAAGGAAATAAAAAACCAAAGAGAAAGATAAATATAAAATACAAGCAGATGTCTGAAGACTAGACTAGAAGCTCTCTGAGGACAGAATCTATTATCCATCCTGGCTCCTAGAAGCTTTCTATGTAAATTACACCCAACCTTTATTCCTGAAGAAAATATGGATCAGCAACTATTTATCAGAGAGCTGAATGATAACAAAACTGCAATGCAGGTGTACTGTGAGGCCTAGGCATTAAAGATCAGAAGTTTTACATAAAAATTTACAACCAATAAGCTTACAAGGAGAGAATGAATATGCTTATTACTTACCACGATCATTCTTCCGTCAGAAGTTATAACTGCAACAGTTCCTGATAACTGAATTAAGGAAAGCATTCTCAGGGAATGAAAATGAAAACTTGGGTTCTCCTGAGGAAATGGTTTGAATTACTAGGAAAAAGGTGACAGAATTAAGACACAACTACTTAACACAACACTACATTTACAACCTATCTTTAAGTTTCTAACTTCCTCAAACTTTGTAGTAACTACACAATTAAAACAGGGAAAAACAGAAAAAGAAAATCCCTTCATGTGATCAGTTGTTTCCCCGTCTCAAAACAGAGGAGATGTCTGCTACTTTCACTGGGGAAATACTTCCCATAGGGCTTAGAGCAAGACATTTACCACTTTCCCAGACCTGTTCCTTTATCTCTAAAAGGAAAATTGAAATTAGTGCCAAATTCATCAATACTGAATGCTTTCAAGCGTGCTGAGACACTCTTCCAGGACCTGGCCTCTGGAATTCAAAAAAGAAGCTATAGTCCATGTCAAAGGTGCCAATATGCTTGCACAATCTAGTATTTCACTTTTGTTCCAAATTTATACATGAGAGCAATGTAGTGTTTCTGTCCGGAGATTTTAAAATGGTTAAGTACATTAAGTACATTAAGACTCCACACGGGTTTTACAAGTTGTTTGCTCTTCATGAGTATCAACTACAACAGCAAGCATTATTTTCATTCTATCAACAAAGAAGTTGAGACTTCAAGTGGTAAAGGGGCAGAAATTCAACTTGTGCACCATCTTTCAAGTTTTTGGTACCTTCGAACAATAAGCAAAGCCTATGAATAAAACAAATTCTTGGATTGCAAGACCCTCCTCGCCGCTAGGACGACTGTTGATCTTATTCCCAAACGTGAACGTATAGGCCCTATGGTAGTACAAAGAAACAGAGAGCTGATTTCTATAGAGAAAGGGAAAACTTCGGAATAATCACATTGTTCTGTTTTGTTTTAGGTTATAATTAAAAGCCGCACTGGGCCCCCAGGAGCAGGACTGGCGGGTCCCTCATTCTGAAGCCCCTCAGCCGCACGCAGCCCAGGCCCCGCAGTGGCCAGGCATCCCAACCGCCCGCCGATCCCGACCCCCGGTCTCTCCAGCACCAGCCCTCTCCAGTGCGGACGCGGGCTTCGCCATGGCCCTGGCTGCAGCCTGCAGCAGCCGGCCCGAGGATACGGTTGATGTAGTTTTCCAAGGCGGACGTCATGATGCTCTGCCCGGCAGCTCTGAACAACACAGGAACACTAGCGCCAACTGCAGCTAGAAAGGCCCGCCAGGAACCGGCAGCGACTCCCGCCGACTGGCGGCAGCAAGTATCGCGAGAGTTACAGCGCCGTAGCGAGCCAGTGAGAGATGGAGAGAAACCGGCCAACCACACTTGAGAGGCAAAGCGCTGGCGAGTTAGTGCGCGTGCGTAGTGTGTTTCCGCTGTTTTTCCGGTCTGCGATCTCAGCAGCCGGGAGTGACAAAAGCGAGCAGGAGGCGGAAGGGAGGAGGAAGGTTCCTGAAGGTGGGAGAGCGAGTTTTCTAGTGGAGTGAAAGACATTGTGGTAGAAGTTACTGGCGGAAAATGTTGAGAGAAGACAGGGAAGGCGGGAGAAAACGAAACAAGGTGCTTTCTTTCTTTCTTTTTTTTTTTTTAAAGATTTTATTTATTTGACAGAGAGAGAGTACGCAGAGAAGCAGGCAGAGAGAGAGGAGGAAGCAGGCTCCCCGCTGAGCAGAGAGCCTGATGCGGGGCTCAATCCCAGGACCCTGAGATCATGACCTGAGCTGAAGGCAGAGGCTTAACCCACTGAGCCACCCAGGTGCCCCAAAACAAGGTGCTTTCATCACAAGTACAGGACTGTTCTCATATGAAATGTGGGTGTAGGGAAGTGGTGTTTGATCTTTGGTTTTATGCGACACAGGCGGAAAATTCATCTTTTAGAAACTCAGTGGACCAGCCCAAAGTTATGCACATTGCAACGATTTGGTATACATCTCTGGAGAACACGACAGTAAAAATCATGTTCACATATTCTGCATTTGCCTCAAAAAGCACCCCAGTGTGGAAGGGGTTGTTACTTTTATTTAAGAAACTGACTACAGACACAAAGATGTATGAGCCTCCGAAAACTGCCTCCCTTTTACCACGCCACAAAGTCTCTCTGTCCTCAGGAGGAAATTAGTAAATAAAAGGTCTGCTGCAGCGCCTGGGAAAGGACGGATGCAGGAAGAGGCGTCCAGATAAGTACCAGACTGGGTTTTAGACTTGGCTCTGCTAACGAATTATGTGAGTGTCCTTGCACAAGTAACAGCAACTTACCTGGGCCTCTGTTTCCTTATGTCCTGTCACAGGTATTTTGGATATTACCACATACTACTAGAAAACATCACTCCCATTTTGCTGTAACTTACAATTGAAGTCAGGAAAGGATCTATATATAAAATAGCAACAAGAGCTGTTCTTTTTACAAAAACTCTTTACGGTTTTAATTAGGCTTGTGATTTCTTAACTGAAGAATTGTGGGTTTGAAATAACATGCAATGTGAGTAGTCTTCTGAAAAGTGAAGCATCTGTTTTCATTACAGCATACCCACAAAATTACCTACAGATCACTCCCAAATGGTTATTAATATTTTACATACTGAAAGTTACTCTGACCTGTTTGAAACCACATATAGTTAGGAATTAAGGATTATTTTTAGGGGGAAAAATGAAAGTATCTTTCATAAATGAAAAAATGAAGATACTATGTGATTTGCAAATGTTACACATTCAAATAAAAGAAAAAGTACTAATTAGTGATAATGAGGTATCATTAGTAACAAGTTTTTTAAAAAGTAGTGTGCTATGTTTTTAAAATAAATAATAGTCCATGTAATTTTTCACTCTTGGAGTGCTTATGTCTCAAAATATTTATTAACATTATATAGGAACTTACAGAACTAAGTTTATTATAGGTACATCACAAGTTTATGACCTGTGTAGTTGCCATTAAATTAATATGCGAGATAAATAGCAGATATCTAGTGTTTATGGAGCATCACAAAAATCTTGTTGGTTTGAAATTTTTTTCCACAAGTCTTAACAGTGCTGTGTTTTCTGTAGTCCCTAAGGATCACAGAGGCTGAGAGAAAGCCTATGGATAAAGAAAAGTCCAGTTAGTAAGACAAAAAGATGAGTTACATCCAGATGATCTTGGGAATACATGGACATAGAGAGTTCAACACCTCATAAAGGTAAATTAAGTTCCAACAGAGGAAAAGGATGTATATAAACATCTGACAACTAAAAAACTAAAGCATACAGTGAGACCTTTAGTTTTAGTCAAAACCTCTCAAAGTGCTACTCATTTAAATGATACCCTATTGCTGTTAAAAAGAGTCAACCAAAGAATGCTGGAGTAGATACTCATTTTTATCCCATTAGTTCTGAATCTAAACTTTAAGCAGAAAAGTAAATTTTGTTTTCATATTTAGTTCATTTAAGACTAGTCGAATAGTGTATACATCTGTAGCCCAGTCTTGAGCCTCGCCCTCATTAATAATCCAATTGCCTGTATCTAGAACAACAGTCAAGATTTATCAAGAAAAGGACAGAAAAGAGATAGAAAGGAGAATCTGTAGATGTGACATTCCTGGAAGTTACTTTCTGTTGGTAGAAACCAATGTATATAAAATGGGTCTCCGGATGTACTGCTCAGAAGTTTTTTTTGTTTGTTTGTTTGTTTGTTTTTTAAGATTTTACTTATTTATTTATTGGACAGAGAGAGAGATCACAAGTAGGCAGAGAGGCAGGCAGAGAGAGAGAGAAGCAGGTTACCCGCTGAGCAGAGAGCCCGATGCGGGGCTCAATCCCAGGACCCCGAGATCATGACCTATACAGAAGGCAGAGGCTTAAGCCACTGAGCCACACAGGTGCCCCTGCTCAGAAGTATCTTAATGATTGTCCTGAGAAGCAAGACATAACTCATCTCTCTTTGTATTCTGTTTTCTTTCATTAACCTGAAAAATCAGACTCCTACTAGGATCTGGAGAAACTGAATTTGCACTTTCCTGTGAATGGCCCATGGAAAATACTACTTTTAACTTAATATGGTATGAACTTTTATTTACTTTTATTTTTTATTGATTTACATTCCTGTGAGTTCCAGAAGTGTCAACCAATTGTGCCATCCAGTTAGCAATATTGAATAGATCTTTCTAGGGTTTTCCAAAGCACAAAAGGACATAAATCATGATCTCTCCTTACAAGGAAATTCCTGAGTAAGTACAGAACTTTAATTATAAACATGCAATAATTAGTACATGGAAAAACAATAACTATTCCAAATTATAAAGAAAGATAATTGATGTGGAAATATTAACTCATTTAACACTATAAATTACAAAGTGTTTCTCATATTTCTTTGTCTTTTAAGGTGTTAAGATAGTCATTTTAAACTCCATTTGTTAAGGGATGGAAAAAAAAATCAAATACAACCAACTTGTTAATTGAGAAAAGCAGTGTAGAATCATGATTAAGAACACTGACTCAAGAACTAGCGTAGAGGTTTGGATTTTTCTAGATTTGGATACTGTGTAACTTTGAGTGGATTACTTAATCTTCTTGCCTCAGGCGTGGGGGGATTGTGGAGTCCACTGCATAGTATACATTCAGCTGTTGTTTCTTGATAGCACAAGACAAAGTGCTAGGAAAAATTAAATATGAACAAACCCGCCATGTTATTCTGACATTTCTCCCCTATTTAATAATCACATGAGCTGATTTATATTATACAAAACAGTGCTGTAGCACAACAGACTATTCCACTGAGAATCTGGGCTTTAAATATGGTTAAGCTGCCCCTGTTTACTTCTCTCCTCCTGTGGCTCATCCTGTCTTTTAGCACCAGGTGGTTTTTTGGGCAGGCAGAACTTAAGGCTTTGACTGTGCCCTAAGAGGATACTTGAATTCATACAGAGTGGCGTGGCTTTATTTAAAAAGCAAGTAAAGAGGAGGACTAATCTAGATGGAGCACTTGGAACTGAGCCTTTATATATATCTATCAGTTGCCGTCTACGTGTTATCACTATCACAAAGCAAGTTAAGAAACATAATTTTAAGCTGCGCATTTACTTGAATTTTGGGTTTTTTGTTTTTTGGGTTTTTTTTTAAGTACTGTAGCATGTTTATTTCATAGATGGCACCAGAAGATTTAGTAAATTGTCGAAGGTCATACTCTGAAATTGTAGAGTGATTCAACCTAGGACATCGGAGTAGAGTCCATGATCTTAACCACAGTGGACAATGTACAGTGATTACTTTAAAATATATTGCTTCTTGTAATAATTCATTTCCAAATGTCTGCATTCCTGTGATGAATTTCTACAATTTTGTTTGCCTGATTTTGTTGATCTTGTTCTCTCTTTATCTCTGAAGAAAGATGCATTTTATCTAAACTGTTTCTGTTTCTCTGTATCCTGTAACTTATCCCTGTTCCTTCTTTTTAAGCCCTCTGTCTATGTAGAACTCAAGGCAGTGCTGATGGATGTTCTGTTGCATTTGTTGATTGGATCCTCCTTAAACCTGAAAAATTAAACTTGCCATTGTGCACTGTTTATAGAAATATTCCTCTCTCAACCTGAACCAGTGCATCCAGGAAGCAATACAGTTCTACTTGATGTGAAAATAAAAATAACTTTTGTATTTGAATAGATATAGGAATATAGGAATATTTCAGTATATAAAATAAGCACTAATGTTTGTTCAAAAGAAATTTACCCTTAATATGTGCAAAAGTTATTCTGCACATATTTGTTCATATGATTATTGAATTCAACCAATCAGAAAAAAAAATATTTCTTATTATCTAAAGAGAGTCAGGACTTTTATATAACTCCATACCTTTAACTCCAGTAAATAATGTTTGATTAGTATTTTAATGAAAACATTTTGAATTTAATTTTATTAAAAGCCGAGTTATTACTCTCCATTAATTTTTTTTTTAAAAGATTCCATCTTTTTTTTTTAATTTTTAAATTCTTTAATAAACATATAATGTATTTTTATCCCCAGGGGTAAGGGTCTGTGAATCGCCAAGTTTATACATTTCACAGCATTCATCATAGCACATACCCTCCCCAGTATCCATATCCCCACCACCCTCTCCCACCCCCCCTCCCCCCAGCAACCCTCAGTCTGTTTTTTTGAGATTGAGTCTTTCTTGGTTTGTCTCCCTCCCAATCCCATCTTCTTTCATTTTTTTCTTTTCCTACCCACCAAACCCCCCACATTGCCTCTCCACTTCCTCATATCAGGGAGATCATATGATAGTTGTCTTTCTCCGATTGACTTATTTCCCTAAGCATAATACCCTCTAGTTCCATCCACGTCGTCGCAAATGGCAAGATTTCATTTCTTTTGATTGCTGCATAGTATTCCATTCTGTATATATACCAGATTTTCTTTATCCATTCATCTGTTGATGGACATCTAGGTTCTTTCCATAGTTTGGCTATTGTGGACATTGCTGCTATAAACATTCGGGTACACGTGCCCCTTCGGAGCACCACGTTTGTATCTTTAGGATATATACCCAGTAGTGCAATCGCTAAGTCATAGGGTAGCTCTATTTTCAGTTTTTTGAGGAACCTCCATACTGTTTTCCAGAGTGGTAGCACCAGCTTGCATTCCCACCAACAGTTTAGGAGGGTTCCCCTCTCTCCGCATCCTCGCCAGCATCTGTCATTTCTTGACTTGTTAATTTTAGCCATTCTGACTGGTGTGAGGTGGTATCTCATTGTGGTTTTGATTTGTATTTCCCTGATGCCGAGTGATGTGGAGTATTTTTTCATGTGTCTGTTGGCCATCTGGATGTCTTCTTTGCAGAAATTTCAGTTCATGTCCTCTGCCCATTTCTTGATTGGGTTATTTGTTCTTTGGGTGTTGAGTTTGATAAGCTCTTTATAGATTTTGGATACTAGCCCTTTATCTGATATGTCATTTGCAAATATCTTCTCCCATTCTGTCAGTTGTCTTTTGGTTTTGTTAACTGTTTCCTTTACTGTGCAAAAGCTTTTGATCTTGATGAAATCCCGATAGTTCATTTTTGCCCTTGCTTCTGTTGCCTTTGGCGATGTTCCTAGGAAGAAGTTGCTGCGAATGAGATCGAAGAGGTTGCTGCCTGTGTTCTCCTCAAGGATTTTGATGCATTCCTTTCTCACATTGAGGTCCTTCATCCATTTTGAGTCTATTTTCATGTGTGGTGTAAGGAAATAGTCCAGTTTCATTTTTCTGCATGTGGCTGTCCAGTTTTCCCAGCACCATTTGTTGAAGAGGCTGTCTTTTTTCCATTGGACATTCCTTCCTGCTTTGTCGAAGATTAGTTGACCATAGAGTTGAGGGTCTATTTCTGGGCTCTCTATTCTGTTCCATTGATCTATGTGTCTGTTTTTGTGCCAGTACCATACTGTCTTGATGATGACAGCTTTGTAATAGACCTTCAAGTCTGGAATTGTGATGCCACCAACTTTGGCTTTCTTTTTCAATATTCCTTTGGCTATTCGAGGTCTTTTCTGGTTCCATATAAATTTTAGGATTATTTGTTCTATTTCTTTGAAAAAAAATGGATGGGATTTTGATAGGGATTGCATTAAATGTGTAGATTGCTTTAGGTAGAATAGACATTTTCACAATATTTGTTCTTCCAATCCATGAGCATGGAACATTTTTCCATTTCTTTGTATCTTCCTCAATTTCTTTCATGAGTAGTTTATAGTTTTCTGAGTATAGATTCTTTGCCTCTTTGGTTAGATTTATTCCTAGGTATCTTATGGTTTTGGGAGCAATTGTAAATGGGATTGACTCCTTAATTTCTCTTTGTTCTGTCTTGTTGTTAGTGTAAAGAAATGCAACTGATTTCTGTGCATTGATTTTATATCCTGACACTTTACTGAATTCCTGTATAAGTTTTAGCAGTTTTGGAGTGGAGTCTCTTGGGTTTTCCACATATAGTATCATATCATCTGCAAAGAGTGATAGTTTGACTTCTTCTTTGCTGATTTGGATGCCTTTAATTTCTTTTTGTTGTCTGATTGCTGAGGCTAGGACTTCTAGTACTATGTTGAATAGCAGTGGTGATAACGGACAGCCCTGCAGTGTTCCTGACTTAGCAGAAAGGCTTTCAGTTTTTCTCCATTGAGAATGATATTTGCAGTGGGTTTTTCATAGATGGCTTTGATAATATTGAGGTATGTGCCCTCTGTCCCTACACTTTGAAGAGTTTTAATCAGGAAGGGATGCTGCACTTTGTCAAATGCCTTTTCAGCATCTATTGAGAGTATCATATGGTTCTTGTTCTTTCTTTTATTAATGTGTTGTATCACATTGATTGATTTGTGGATGTTGAACCACCCTTGCAGCCCTAGAATAAATCCCACTTGGTCGTGGTGAATAACCCTTTTAATGTACTGTTGGACCCTATTGGCCCGTATTTTGGTGAGAATTTTCACATCTGTGTTCATCAAGGATATTGGTCTGTAATTCTCTTTTTTGATGGGATCTTTGTCTGGTTTTGGGATCAAGATAATAAAAACTCATAAAATGAGTTTGAAAGTTTTCCTTCCATTTCTATTTTTTGGAACAGTTTCAGGAGAATAGGAATTAATTCTTCTTTAAATGTTTGGTAGAATTCCCCTGGGAAGCCGTCTGGCCCTGGGCTTTTGTTTGTTTGGAGATTTTTGATGACTGTTTCAATCTCCTTACTGGTTATGGGTCTGTTCATGTTTTCTATTTCTTCCTGGTTCAGTTTTGGTAGTTTAAATGTCTCTAGAAATGCATCCATTTCTTCCAGATTGTCGAATTTGTTGGCGTAGAGTTGCTCATAGTATGTTCTTATAATTGTTTGTATTTCTTTCGTGTTGGTTGTGATCTCTCCTCTTTCATTCATGATTTTATTTATTTGGGTCCTTTCTCTTTTCTTTTTGATAAGTCTGGCCAGAGGGTTGTCAATCTTATTAATTCTTTCAAAGAACCAGCTCCTAGTTTTGTTGATTTGTTCTGTTGTTTTTTTGGTTTCTATTTCATTGATTTCTGCTCTGATCTTTATGATTCCTCTTCTCCTGCTGGGTTTAGGCTTTCTTTGTTGTTCTCTCTCCAGCTCCTTTAGATATAGGGTTAGGTTGTGTATTTGAGACCTTTCTTGTTTCTTGAGAAAGGCTTGTACCGCTATATATTTTCCTCTCAGGACTGGGACTTTGTTGTGTCCCACAGATTTTGAATCGTGTTTTCATTATCATTTGTTTCCATGAATTTTTTCAATTCTTCTTTAATTTCCTGGTTGACCCATTCATTTTTTAGAAGGATGCTGTTTAGTCTCCATGTATTTGTGTTCTTTCCAAATTTCCTCTTGTGATTGAGTTCTAGCTTCAGAGCATTGTGGTCTGTAACTATGCAGGGAATGATCCAATCTTTTGATACCTGTTGAGACCTGATTTATGACCCAGGATGTGGTCTATTCTGGAGAATGTTCCATGTGCACTAGAGAAGAATGTGTATTCTGTTATTTTGGGATGGAATGTTCTGAATATATCTGTGATGTCCATCTGGTCCAGTGTGTCATTTAAGGCCTTTATTTCCTTGTTGACCTTTTGCTTAGATGATCTGTCCATTTCGGTGAGGAGAGTATTAAAGTCCCCTACTATTATTGTATTATTGTCTATGTATTTCTTTGATTTTGTTATTAATTGGTTTGTATAGTTGCCTGCTCCCATGTTTAGGGGCATAGATATTTAAAATTGTTAGGTCTTCTTGTTGGACAGACCCTTTGAGTATGATATAGTGTCCTTCCTCATCTCTTTTTATAGTCTTTGGCTTAAAATCGAGTTGATCTGATATAAGGATTGCCACTCCAGCTTTCTTCTGATGTCCATTGGCATGGTACATTGTTTTCCACCCCCTCACTTTAAATCTGGAGGTGTCTTCGGGTCTAAAATGAGTTTCTTGTAGGCAGCATATTGATGGGTTTTGTTTTTTTATCCATTCTGATACCCTGTGTCTTTTGATTGAGGCATTTAGCCCATTAATGTTGAGGATGACTGTTGAGAAATATGAATTTAGTGCCATTGTATTGCCTGTAAGGTGACTGTTACTGTATATTGTCTGTTTCTTTCTGATCTACTATTTTTAGGGTCTCTCTTTGCTTAGAGGACCCCTTTCAATATTTCCTGTAGAGCTGGTTTGGTGTTTGCAAATTCTTTCAGTTTTTGTTTGTCCTGGAAGCTTTTTATCTCTCCTTCTATTTTCAATGACACCCTAGCTGGATATAGTATTCTTGGCTGCATATTTTTCTTGTTTAGTGCTCTGAATATATCATGCCAGTTCTTTCTGGCCTGCCAGGTCTCTGTGAATAAGTCTGGTGCCAAACTAATGTTTCTGCCATTGTAGGTTATAGACCTCTTGTACTGAACTGTGTTCAGGATTTTCTCTTTGTCTCTGAGACTTGTAGGTTTTACTATTAGATAATAGGATGTTGACCAATTTTTTATTGATTTTGAGGGAGGTTCTCTGTGCCTCCTGAATTTCGATGCCTGTTTCCTTCCCCAAATTGGGGAAGTTCTCTGGTGTAATTTGCTCCAGTATACTTTCTGACTGTCTCTTTCTTTCTTCTTTTCTGGGATCCCAATTATTCTAATATTGTTTCATCTTATGCTATCACTTATCTCTTGAATTCTCCCCTCATGATCTAGTAGTTTTTTATCTGTCTTTTTCTCAGCTTCTTTATTCTCCATCATTTGGTCTTCTATATCATTAATTCTCTCTTCTGCCTCATTTATCTCAGGAGTTGGAGCCTCCATTTTGATTCTACCTCATTAATAACCTTTTTTATTTTGACTTGGTTAGATTCTAGTTCTCTTATTTCTCCAGAAAGGGATTCTCTAGTATCTTCTATGCTTTTTTCAAGCCCAGCTAGTATCTTTATATTTGTAATTCTGAACTCTAGTTCCAACATCTTACTGATGTCCATATTGATTAGGTTCCTGGCAGTTGGTACTGCCTCTTGTTCTTTTTTTTGAGGTGAGTTTCTCCATTCTGTCATTTTGTCCAGAGAATGGATGAATGAGAGAACAAACTGCTAAAAGGGTAATGAGAACCCCAATAAAATATACACTAAACAAATCAGAAGAGCTGAAACCAGGGGTAAAGTAAAAAAAAAAAAAAAAAAAAAAAAAAAAATATATATATATATATATATATATATATATATATATATAATCAGGCTGGTGAATAGAACAGAGCCACACACTAGATTTTGGGTGCATTTTCGTGAGTTAAAAGAAACTGCCTCCCAAAATTTTAAGGAAAGAAAAACTTTTATATATAGAAAAATTAGGGTAAATACGATGAAAGGAAGGAATATGATTGTAAAGATGAAAATTTAAAAAGCTTTTAAAAAAGGAACTGATAAGATAAGAAGTTGGTTGGAAAAAAAAGGAGAGAATGTGATCAGGCAGGAGACTAGAACAAACCCATACACTAGATTCAGGGTATATTTTAGTCTGTTAGAAGAAACTGCCTCTCAGAATTTTAAAGAAAAACTTACATATATATATATATGTATATATACACACACATGTATATATACACATACACAAAAAATAAGGGTAAATACAATGAAGGGATAGAATATGACTGTAAAGTGGAACTCAAAAAGATTTTTAAAAGAATTGATAAGCTAAGATAAAGGAAAGAAGAAAAAAATAAAAAATAAAGAAAATTTTAAAAATTAACTTTGAGTGCCTAAAGAATCATGGGAGAGGAGCCATGAATTCTATGTGCTACATTCCCCTAGTGCTGGAGTTTTGCAGTTCTCATTGATCAGTAATCTTGGACTTTCTTGCTGATCTTGTGGGGCAAGGGCCTGTTGCAGTGATTCTCAAATGTCTTTGCCTGAGGCGGAACTGCACCGCCCTTGCCAGGCACCAGACTAAGTAATCTTCTCATTTTTGCTCTCAGTAGCTTTTGTTCCCTGAAAGCCTTCTGTACAGCTTTGGAGGACAAGAATGAAAATGGTGGCCTCCCAATCTCTGGCCCTGGAAGAACTGAGAGCTCTTGCCTGGAGGAGCTAAGAGCTCCACTCCTCAGTGCGCCCTTAAAGAAAAGCAGTGAGTCACTCCTGTATCCCTGGTCTCTGGCCACACTCTATGCTCACCCAGACTGTAACCCAGCATTTCTGTCCCTGGCACATGACCCCGTTTGGAGTTTCCAAACCCAGCAGATTCCTGCAGCGCACTCCCCTGCCACTCCTCCCAGTGGAGGAAGTGGGGGAGGGCATCTCCCCAGATCTGCCACTTGTGGGGTCCCTGCTCGAAGAGTGGTGGTCCAGCTATGCCTCAGATCACAGTTTATGGCAACCCCAAGGTGAAAGCCCACTCCTCAGCTCCATCTTTGCAGCTGGCTTCCCTGCTCCAGTGTTTGGGAGCTCTGCCACACTCAGGCACCCCCAGTCCTTCTGTAACCCCAAGGATTGAGATCACACTGTCCCAGCAAGGGTTCCAACCCCCCGCTTAGCCACTGGAGCGACATCCCTCAGAGGAATGGACTTCTAAAAGTTCTGATTTTGTGCTCTGCTGCTCTATCACTTGCTGGTAGCCGGCTGATGGAGGCTTCCTATCTCCAGGGTCTGTTGCCTCTGATTCACTTCTCTGCACGTCCTACCTTCCAGAAAGTGGTCACTTTTCTGTTCATAGAATTGCTGGTATTCTTTTCTTTTCTTTTCTTTTCTTCGATCTCCTGTTGAGTGTATAGGTGTTCAGAATGGTTTGATAATGATCTAGCTGAATTCCTGGGACCAGAAGTAATTTAGGTCTCCTGTTTCTCCACCATCTTGCTCCCATGTGTGTGTTTCTGACCTAAACTGTCTTTATCATAAGGTCAAGGAGTGGTACATGTTCAACCTTTACTGAAATCCTAAGTGTTCTTTATCAAGCACTCAGTCTTCTCAGCCTTCATCTCTCCTGTGACCATGGTCTGTGGTTCTAGTTTTTTTGAGATTTGTTTTGGCCAAAGTCATTTTGTTAGTAAATTACAGAGCTGGTTTTTGAACCTCGCCAGTCAAGCTCCACTTAGGAGCTTTAGGTATAACATCACCTTAGTTACTACCATAATGGCCATTTAGACCAGCTTTGAGATATGTTTCCCCCATTTTTCTGAATTTAATAGTTTGTACCATGAATAACAAAAAACAAACCAAAAGATCAGATTAGATTTCAGAAGTACGTGTGTTGTTTCTTCCCTTTCTTTCTTCCTTCCTGTTGTTGACATTTTAGTCCAGAATGGCAGAAACATTTTCCAACTCATTACCCCATGTGATAATAACTCATGTCATGAGATTTTTCATGCATAAAAAAATAATAGAAAATGAAGAATCATTTGCCTTCTAACATGTGCCTCAGAAATTAGAACCACAGACATAATGCAGTGGATTAAATGAAGTCATCAGCAGAAAATTTTTTGGAAACAGAAAATGGTAATTCAAATTAAACATGCCTCTTTGTCAGGGCTATTCTTTTTTTTTTTTTTTTTTTTTGGCGGGGGGGGGGGGGGTCTTCAACATCAGAAGCTCTGGAGATAGAGCTCAGTATATCAGGTACTTTTTTTCCTTGGTCTTTCTTTAAGCAAGAGAGCACCAGTCTCTGCTTATAACTGTGTCAGACTCTGAATTGGGACCTACAGAGAGTGCAGTTTTGTGGTCATACCAGTTGCAGCAAGAGCAAGTTCATAAAGGAGCCATACTACTGATGCTACTGGTAGCCTTAGCTTCAGTCTATTTAGTTTGGCAGTGGGGTCCACAGGATCCTCACTGACCCAGCTTTGCTGTGTGCTTAGGACATGCTGCATGGCTATGTAACTTCAGAATCTTATTCTCCAGCCTGTCTCACAATTATGAAGCTACTGAAAATCTTTTAATGATCCTTTCCTGGTTAAATCAGCTCAAGTGGATTTCTGGTTTCAAACTGACAACTACTGAGAATTCTGACTGTAGAAATGTTCTAGCAGTGAGCTACAGTGATCTTCAGACATTTTTTGCTTATTTCTTCTACATTTTTTTTAAATTATTTTTTTAGTGATCTCTACACCCAGCCTGGGACTTGAGCCCACGACCCTGAGTTCAAGAGTCCCATGCTCCACCAACTGAGCCAGCCTGGTGCCCATCTTCTACATTTTTTTAAACTAAAAAAAAAAATTTAACCTTTTTATACAAACTTACTCTATAACTCTAAATTTTTGTATCATAAGTTTATTAATTACAACGAATGTTATTTCTGCCACATAGTATTTTGTGTATGTGCTTTAAATATGTATTCATTAAAACCTTGGCACTGCAGATTTGACTTGTAGTTTATGGCAAAGCCCATATCAGACCCATGAGCTTTTTTTTTTCAATTTTAATAAGTAAGTTACCATGAATTCTGTGAGAACTGAATATTCCTGCACATCCTTTCTGGGTGTGTTTTGGATATAAGGTCCCAGTCATTCTACTTGGGCCTATTTTATGTCCCCTTTAATTCAATTTCTAGATACATAGGTGCATTAATAACCATTTTCTAGTTCTCTCAAAACGTTTTCATTGTGCTCTAGTGACTTTTATTTGTTGATATGTGCAGTTCTGTGTTTGACGGCTTTTTCTGGAGCCCTGTCTATGTAGTGGTAGGTTGGAAATGCTAGGAACTTAGTGCTGCCAGGGAGCAGTCTTCAGTCAGTGACTGACAAGGTGGGTTTATAAATACCTCAGCCCCTTTATCAAGGTGGGATAATTCAGTTGGGATCTCTTCAGTCATTCAGTACAGTAGCTGCATTAATAGTGCACCTTTCATGGGCTACCTTTCTTTCCTTGTGACACTTCTCTACCCCCTTACTGGTTTTCCCTAAATAAACTGTTTGCACTTGAATTCTTTCCTGAGGATCTGCATCTGGGAGAACCTGAACTGAGATCATAAATACTTCTTCCTTTCAAAGGGATCTAGATCTTTCTTGAGTTTGAGGATAGCTGTAGCCTAACCACAGCCCTTGTCATCATCTGATTTCACCTGATCACATGATGCAAAGGACAGGATGGGGCTTCTAGGCAGGCCTCTTTAAATATCCCTAGGTAAACAACCACCGCTGCCACCAGAGTTGTTCTGAAGTGGGGTGTTTACTCAAAAATGAAATACCTGCATATGGTCCCTTAACTAGGTTGCTGCACTGAAACTTAAGTAAGGCTCAGTGATGTAGCAAGAAATGAGTGCAGGAATTGATTATCTGACTGTGGCATAGGAAAACTTTATGATGTTAGAATAGACTCTTGACTTCGGATGTTCCTTAATCAAACCTGAAATGGTATAAAAGGCAGAGAATGAGCCCACAGTTGAGCGCTGCTCTGACCTGCTGATTCCTTCCTCTGGGAGGGTGAGATCCCCAGGCTCTGGATGTGCCTCATGGTTGGCGCAGTGACTAATCTATATCCTAACCTCATGTATATCCTTTGGTCTATTTTCTTACTGGTTCAAAGGCAAAGTGAAAGTTCCACTGAGTGGATCTGAGTGGCCATTCAGACCTATCCCTAAGCACTGTCCAGCCTGTGGTCTGGCCAGAGGTAGGTGCCACGAGTAAACCTGTGCATCTCCCAAACATTGGGCTCTTTGGGGAAACATTTGGCAAATCTGAGCTCACCTTCTTCCTCAATACTATAGTGAAGTAGTTATGACATTCAGAAGCTTGAGCCAAACTCACAGTTTGGTGATTTGGTGGTGGAAATGAAGGTTTGAGCCACCCATGTCTCTTTCCTGGAATAACGGGATATGGGATGTAGGGTTTGCAAAGGCTTCTCCAGTTTTCCTCAAATCATACTGGGAGGCTCAATTAGTTAGGTGTTTGTCTCCGGATTTCGGCTCAGGTCATGATCTCAGGGTAATGAGATCAAGCCCCGCATCCAGCTCTGCGCTCAGCATGAAGTCTGCTTGTCCCTCTCCCTCTGCTCCTTTCCCCGCTTATGCACTCGCTGTCTCTCAAATAAATAAATAAATAAAATCTTTAAAAAAAATAAAAATCATACTAACATGGTGACAGTGCACTCCATCTTTCTGTGAGACTGGCCTTGTTATAATCCCTCTCTGAGTCCTGGGATCTCTTTACAGACTTTCTGTTTAGAGGAATGTCTTAGGACCAAGTCTCCAGAAGGACAACTTGAAGAAAGGATTGCTGTGTTAATGATTTATTAAGGAAGTGTTCCCAAGAGGAATCAGTAAGGAAGCAAGGGAAGTAGGAGAAGAGAGGGGAGGAAACCCAAGCACAGGTTCATTTGCAGGCTAGTTCTTGCCCAAGGTAATTTCAGTTGTACCCCAATGGGAAATGATGGTGTGTGTTATGACACTGTGCAGTTTTGTCTTCATTGGGGGCAAGGGACCTGGGCTTCTACTACTCCCTGCCAGTCCTTAGGAAGGGCTGCCTGGAGTGGGGATGGCAGACTTCCAGCTTAGTGGAAGTGAAGGCAAAACCCAACCAATTCACAGGTAGGCAGTATTCTAGAAAAGAGTGCAGGTCCTTGCCTCTGGAAGTAAGCACATGTGAAGCCAAGAGAGGGGTGCCCAGAAACTATGAAGGCAGTCCTAAGGGACCAGGGGATCTGAGTGGCACACCAAGAGTGCCCACTTTAGTAGGCGATTTAAGTTTCTTGTCCATTTAAGTTTGGGGACTATTTGAAGTGGGAAAATGTTAGGACCAGAAGATAATTACAGTTTGCCAAAAGAGATTTTAAAAATATGTTTCCACTTGTTAACAAGGTTTACAGCCCCCAAACACATTCATTGGTGATCAAGGCAATCATCTGGTACGTGGACAGGGATTATAATGAAAAAGGATTTGTAGAGAGAATGATGCACTATATAGAATACATTTTTGTGACATCATTACATCTGTGACGTCTGAAACATCTGTTGGCACACTTTATCATTGGACTGCTCTTTAAAATATATGTGTTCCAGGTTTGCTCAGGAGTTTTCGTAGCTTGAGGGCACAGAGGAAATCATAACAGTAATAACTTAGATTTCTCTAGTTCATGCCTAATCTGTCTCATGCAGGATTTCCATCTCCCATTCAGAGTCTTCCTGGTCATTCTGGGAGTCCATCTAGGGTGTTTTGCAGTAACTCACCAGGAGTCTTTTATTTTATTCTAGATTTTTTTTACTGATCATGGAGTCTTGAGAATTTTCTTTGGGGTGACCCTTTCTGCCAGTGACTCATGCCTGTAGTGACAAGATGAATGTCTATGGAAGATTGGGGGAAAAGAGGATTTTCTCCCAAAACTTCTAGAGCTTCAGATTGTCAAGGGTGCCAAAATGACAGTCTGTTCTTAGTATCTTTCCTGAGCTAAAGCTGTATTGTATTCAGATCTTAAGGGCCTCTGTAGCATAGCTTGTTACTGGTTTCTGAAGGAGGGCTGCATGTGTACCTGAGTCTCAGATAATCTTTAGGAAAACAAGTCTTTCTTGCTTCTGTCTGTACCTGCCTCCATGCTCCCAGACTTTAGACATTACTGTGAGGAGGGGTGAAGAAAAAGATTGTCTTCATCCTCTTTTTTCCCATTCCGTATGAATGAACTTTTGCAATAGATGACTGCAAACACTTGAGAAATTCTCAGTCTGACCTGAATACAACTTTATCTTCAATGTATCTTTTCCTGATACCCCTCCGAAGAATCGTACACACACTCCAGAAACATAATTTCTGTAAACATAATTTTGTAGTGGGATTTAACTTGTCCTGTTCACTTCTTTAAAAATTTTTAGTGAAAGTTTGACATAAAAAAAAAAGTTATGTGATACAGAGTAACAAATGAATAAGACAGTTTTCTTAAGACATTTACAATTCTTCTGGCAGATACAGATGGATTCATAGATGTATACATACAGACATACATACAAACAAACAAGGATTAACAGTTTTGGTTACAGAGCCCACTTCAGATCACACAAATACTTGACTTTGAACTAGACCAGATCTCAGACCTCCTGAGCACAATACTTCCTCCAGTGTTCCAAATTACCTGTCTACATTGGCTGAGAGTCTTTCAGTTGCGAATAATGGAAAATGTGAACCAAAGTGGATTAAGCAAAAAAAGCAAAAGGTAAGGTATTTATAGATTCATGTAAATGAATTGTCCAGACTCTTCTAATTTCAGGCTTTCAGGGAGTCTTGATTCATAGGTTCACGATGCTGTCAAGACCCCAACTCCATTTTGATTCCTATAGCTCTGTCTTCTTCAGGTGCTGGACTCATTTTTAGGCTAGAGCCCCTCATGGTAGCATTAATGGGCCTCACATTGTTCAGGTCAAGTCCCTAAAGCTCTCACAGAAGAACAAGGGAACTTCATAGACTCCTTAAGTAACATTTCATTGGTCAGAATGTGATCCATGTCCATCCCTGAACCAATGAGCATGGTCACGTGCAAGACACTCTACTGGACTTACCTTGGGGGTGGGACTTAGGCTCAAACCACATGGCTGAATTGTGCTGGAATAGGTGAGTTTTGTGATAGAAAATGTTTGGACAAAAAAGGAAGTGAATCCTGAGGAAGCAGCCAGCAAATACCTGCTTTTCCCTAAGAGCTATTTGAAACTAATGCAACAAAACTCCAAAGCTGTATTTCATAAATTCAGTTAATACTGAGTTGAATCATGTTTCCTCTGTGTAATACCTGTAGTATCTAAAATGTTATTAAAATGTCTATTTTTTTTTCCTTTCGTATTTGCTTGAGGTTTTTAATGTAACCATGAATCTAAGTTTGGAAATAAAGATTTAAATATATATGGCATTTTACAATTGCTGTCCTTCATGACAAGTACTAAAAATCTTAACAGCTTAGTATACATTTATCTTTACTGGGTACTCATGGTCACAAAATTTCTGGACAGGGAGTCTAACCTGGGGCCACTGCTAACTCAGGACAGAGAAGTTTTTCTGAGGCTTTTCCTCCTATGTTGTCTGCACCTAATTAGCTCCCCTGTACCTTTTCTGAAGATTTATTTATTTGAGAGAGAGAGAGAAAGAGTGAATGAGAGAGAGATTGAGCATATAAACCAGGGGGAGAGGCAGCAGAGGGGGAAAAGCAGGCTCCCCTCTGAGCAGGGAGCTGGATGCAGAGCTTCTGGGATCATGACCTGAGCTGAAGGCAGAGGCTTAATCAACTGAGCCACCCAGGTGCCCCTCTCCTGTACATTTTCAAACAGCCTCTAAAAATATACTCTCTCTACCTTTCCCAACAAACCCTATAATTCCTTACTCTGTTTTCCTTAATAATTGCTTTCAGTCATTTCTCCGTGTCTTAGGGTGCTATACACACATTGAATAGAATGAGCTGTGCAAAATAAACATTTTGTTGTGGGTCCAAAAGAACTATACCTTTTTATGTCTGAGAAAATATTTTAAAACTTAACCACCTACACAGCAATAAATCATTTAACGATAACCCTTTAATGCACCATTAGAAGTCTTCTAGAATTTCCTGAAAGACCTGGCAGATCATTTCCATGGAAATTGGCCTCATTTTAGAGATACTATCCTAAGGAACATTCCATATTGTTAAAAAAAAACAAAATTCAACTGAGTAGGTTTGGAGATCTAATTGGCGTTATTCAGTGATTGATGAATCAGGCGGCATCCCATCTGGGAAATAGAGGAGAGCTCTGAGTTGCACAAAATGGAAAACTTTTATAGGCAGGAGGGTGAGACAAAAAAGTCAGATGAGTGTATTGTTTCAGGTAAAATTACCTTCCCATGCGGGAAGGCCAGGGGGTCTTATCAGGCAGATTACCTCACTGGTGCTGACCGTGAAATTCCAGATTGCTTTAAAATCCCACTCCTGGAACAGACGGAAGCTGCTGTTAGGTTAGATATTAAGTTGGTGGGGCTTAGTAAGTGACTCCATTTGGGACCCATTTTTTCTTTTTAACCATATAAACAATTCATATTTTCCACAATCTTTTAAAAGTTTTTTTTAAAGTATTGAACTAGCATTCACATCAGGGTCTGATGAATCAGAGCAGTGCTGACATTCTGACATTCTGCGTAGGCTGAATTAGACCTTACATAAGGTACAAAACAGTATGTCGTATTTTAGGAACTGTGATAGTCAGTGGTGGTATATATAGATGTACAGTAGTAGTGAGACATTATTAAAACATTATTTTTATTATTCTAACCTGGGTTGCTAATTAATGGTAGTAACATAAAATTTCATGCACAAATAAATTTAGGTAACAATGGGAGTTTATTTGAAGAAAAATTAAATCGTGAAATTATATGTCATTATATATGTATATATATATATATATACTGAGATGTCCTCATTTGGAGTAACAATTGTGAAGGTGGTATAGGAATGACTAAAATTCAGGGAATGTTGACTCTGCCCTTCAGTGTGTGCTAATGGACTTGTAAATACAAATGAAATGGTATCTTCTATATGGAGGTGATTCTAGATTCCTGAAAGAACTCTGACAGTTAAACAGTAACAAGTATAGTGCATTTAGTGCAAAGAAAAGCAGGATCTGCTTACAGAGATTATTATTTATCCTTTCATCTGTGTAAGCTGATTTATTAACAGTGTAAGGAATGGCTATGTACCTTAGGAGAAGGACGTTTAGAAATAAAGGTGCAGAGAAAGGAAATTTGCAAGAGCAGCCCTCACCTAGAAACAGGATGTTCTGGTAGGCTGGTTTAAGAAATCACTTGACAGGGGCACCTGGATGGCTCAGTGGGTTAAGCCTCTGCCTTCCGCTCAGGTCATGATCTCAGGGTCCTGAGATCAAGCCCCGCATCCAGGGAGCCTGCTTCCCCCTCTCTCTCTGCCTCCTTGTGAGCTCTCTGTAAAATAAATAAATAAAATATTTTTAAAAAAAAATCTCTTGACAGAAATACTGATGTTGTCACATGGAAGCCAGATTTCATTACACATTCCAGTAATGTAAGTCCTTGTTCTGCTTCTTCGTTTCCCAAACACCCTTGTGATAATTGGACTCAGTGGTCAGACTGCTCTATCTAGACTGCTTGGCAATTACACTCCTTATAAATAAGTGTCTCAAACTGCAGTCTGTGATGAGCTTTGTTGGTGTGGATCAGCTTCTTGAGAAGCTAATTATATTCACATGGATGAGATTGTTTCTAAATCTGAAAGGTTGAAGGCCAGATCCTGAACTGGGTGATTGCATGAACATACGTGCCTGATTTGTGGGGATCCGGGTGAACTGTGCATCCAAAAAATCCTGATGTCTCAAGGCTCACCTTTTCTTAACTTTTTCAGCTATACTGTTCATGTTATTATGATTTGAACCAAGTTCTTAATGTGATCTTATATCATATTAACATGGGAGATAGTTTGCAGATATCCTCTTAAGGAAAAATTATTAATTTATGTCTTTTATTTTGAAAATGTAAGGACTCGATGTTTTGCAAGAAATGTTGAGTTATTTGAGTATCCACCTGCCTGAAATTGAAGCATTGGACGCATTAAATATTTCTCATTCAAACTGTTGTGTATCTTTCTCTTTTCTTCATTGCCAGCTTTTTTGAATGAGCCATTTGCTCTCACTGCCTCCACTTCTTTGGTGCCAAGTCTCCCCTCCACCCCCTACCATCTGGCTCCCACCTCCATTATTCTGCTGAAACTCTTGTTAGGTTTCTGACTGATAATAGAGCTTCTTAATCCTCGTTTCACTTGTCTAATCTACAGAGTTGAATGGCCTGTTTTATGCCATTATTTTGAAAGCATACCACCTTCCTTTTCTGATGCCCAAGACCTACTGTCTCCTCTTAATTTTTCTCCTGACAGTGCATACCCCTTTCTCTCTGGTGTATTTTACTGCAAGCTTTTTTGAAAAAGAAATATAGTGTGGCAAATGAATCTCATCTTCTATTCTCTCCCTCCAGTCCAGTCTATTCTCCTATTCTGAAATTGTGTTGTCATTGATATCATTGATACGCTCTTCTGTATTTGTGTATCCACATACAGTGTATGTTATTTTATGTTGTAAAATTTCACATAGAATCATGGCATCCTTTCTAGTTTCCTTTTACTGAACATTATTTGAGAATTACCTATTCTGATATATCTAGATTGAGTTAATTCATTTTAATTTCTCTGTAATCGTTTGTTTATAAATGAATGACAGTTTTAACTGTCCTTTAAATATAGACTTTTTTTTAAATAAATACAGACTTTTTAAATTAAGACTTGATTGTTCAGAGCCATTTTAGGTTCACAGCAAAATTGAGGGGAATGTACAGAGATTTCTCATCTCTATACTAACTACCCCCATACTTGCATAACCTCCCACAATATCAGTATCCCCACCAGAGTTGGCATTTGTTACAATTGATGAACCTATATTGACACATCACAATCACCCAAACTCCATAGTTTACACTACAGTTCACTTTTGGTGTTTTAAGTACCATGAATTTGGGCAGATGTATGCTGACATGTATCTACCATACAGTATCATGTAGAATAGTTTCACTGCCCTAAAAAGCCTCTGTGTTCTGCCTATTCACTCCTTCCTCTCCACAAACCCCTGGCAACCACTGACTTTTTTATGCCTCCATAGTTTTGTCTTTGCCAGAAAGTTACAGTTGGAATCATATAGTATGTAGCCTTTTTAGACTGGCTTCTTTCACTCAGTAATATGCATTTAAGTTTCCCCCATGTCTTTGTTGGTTTAATATCTCATTCTGATTTAGTGCTGAATAGTATTCCATTTTCTGGGTGTACCACACTTTGTTTATCCATTCACCTACTGAAGGGCATATTGCTTCCAGGTTTTGGCAGTTATGAATAAAGCTGCTATAAACATCTGTGTGCAAATTTTTGTGTGGGTCTGTTTTCAACTCCTGAGTACAAACTTTTAAGAGACTTTGTTGTTATTATTTTATATATTTTAAAGTGATTTCATCTGTACCCATCCCACCAGCTACCAGTTATAGACCAGTGACCTCCACAACTCCATTTGCCTTAGAGATCAAGTTGGGGATTATTTCAGCAATCTCCATGTATGTATTTTTTGTAGGTATTGAACTTGTCTAAATTGCCTATTGTTATTACTCATGGAAACTTTCATTTCTTCTCACACCTTATTACTACCGTTGCAAACACTACTACTGTCCCAGTCACGAAAGTAGAAAACTTGGGATCACTTTTTATAACCTATTTCTGTCTTTTTTTTCTCCTAATTGTTTATCTAATCCTGATTCTATACACACAATATCTGTTTTTTTTTTCTATGTCCACTTCCATTGGGTTAGACCAAGCCTTTATTATTCTTACTGAACTAACACAATTTCCTTCCTAAATATTTGCCATGCACCTAGTTTTCCCTCATTACTGTTTATCCTTCATCATGCTGCCATAGTTATCTTTCTAAAAAAGCGCAAATAAATTGTCTAGAAAAGGATAGTAAATATTTTAGGCTTTGTGGATTATGTGGTCTCTGTGGCAACTATTCAACCCTGCTGTTGTAACATGCTAGTCATTAGACAAGAATACATAAATGGCTAGGTATGGCTGTGTTCCAGTAACACTTTGCTTATAAAAATAGTAAGCTAGATTTGGCCCAGGGCTATAGTTTGCTGACCCCTTTCCTACAGCGTAACTTAGATCATGTATCTTCCCATTTTCTACAGAAAATTCCTTTCCATTTTCTACAGAACATGATGTTCACAATCCTTCTAAATCTGGCATTACTAACTTACCACATAGGGTCAATTGCCTCAAGCTCTGAAGTTTCCATCTGTAGTCTCATATGTTCCTTGATATCTCCTGATTTGATGGTGATGGGAAAGATGGTTTGGTGGTAGGTGGGCTTGGGGATTTGGTTATGAGAGGATGAAAATGCTTCCATCTGATAGTTCCATAGTCTCAGTAAATGATGGGCAAGGATACCTGCTGAGAGTCAAAGGTGGAAGAGGGGGAGTAGAAAGCGGATCCTGATCAATATGATCAATATGATCATTCTGGGGAGCAGAAACGTAAAATTATTAGAGAACTGTAGCAAGATTTCTGGGTCATACCAAGATTCAAACTGTGGCCTGAAATTATGACTTTAAAGTGAAACTAGTTATGAGATTACCTAATCTGTGATCGGCAACATTCCTGTTCACACTCCTTGTTCACACACACCTGTGTGTTCACACACTCCTGTGTGAACAAGGAGAAAGTCTGAAGTCAGAGGAGTTCATACGTGGATTGGGGTTTTTGTAGGGTGAGCTCAGTTGAGGGAGAGAAGGAACTGAGAGTTGAAAGTATTTGCAAAGGGGCAACCTGTTCATGATAACGGAATCTGTGCCAAACAGGATGAGAAATGATGACAGGAGGGGACTGACTGATGGATAATGACAAAGTGGGAGGATGAGAGGATCAGATGTCCCTACATTGAAGAACTGTGTGGTTGTATGGAAGTACTTGTGCCCACAGAATACATGGGAAGCTGCCATAGTTAAATGTTTCAATAGGATGTTTTTTAAAAAGTTTGCATTTTTTAAGAGATGTAAAGGTCAGGGGTGTAACCATAAGATAAATGACTGACGTGGAAAAGAAAAAGTGTCGATGGAATATAGAAATCAAGAAACTGAGAAACTGGGGCCTTTTGATGGGTTATCCACTTAGTTACTGAAGTCATCCAGGATAAAGAAAGGAAACCCAAATGGAATAGTGCCAGGAACAGAAGGCTACTCAAAACAGAGGTAGGACAAAGAGGTTGGGAAGAGCATGTAAGAAGGTGTGGGAAACAGTGATCTATCCAAATGACATTAGCATTGAAAGAACAGTGATTTTTGCAGGAGGGTGGGGTGAGATAATTTGGAAGCAGAAAGGGGGAGCAAGGAGTTCACCTACCTCAGTCAACTCAATATGATCAACTCCTGGCCCTAATGTTTGTTGAGGGCCCAGGCAAGTTTCAAGTAAGTTTAGGAGGTGAAGGAAATAAATATCTGAAGAACAAGAAATCGCTTATTCATACTGGGGTCACGGGAGACACTCATAGGGTTTGGGAAGAGAGGGACGTGGAGAGGATATATAGCTTATGAATTAAGAGTTTGTGAGAAAAAGAATGACTTGGGCTGGGACTCCTGCAAATTACTGAAGCATGATGGCATCAGTTCCAAGAGACTCACCTTGTAATCCTCTTGGTGATGTGCTGGCCTCAGGACTAGTGGCTATTCCTTCAGTAACTTTGAAAGTTCTAGCTTCATCTGCTACAATGAGCTCAGTCAACTTGGATGAGGCTCTTAACCTTTGAAAACCTTGGCTTTTCCATCTACGCTGTGAGGAATTGGTCTAAATAATCTCTTGAACTTCAGACATTTCAAATATCTGAGAGTAAAGAAATAGGGTCATGCCACACAACTTTGCAGTATTAGAAATAAATATTTATCTTGCAAATCAGTGATATATCAAGAGTTAATATTAGAAAGAAAGAGATATCTGAGAGTTTATACATATGCCTCATTTGGCTTCAGAGCATGTTAATGATTTCTACAAAACAGATACGTCACAGAACAATCCAGCATATTTTAGAGATATTTGGTAACGCCATCCTGCTAAAGCAAATATACTTTGTTAGTTCACAAATATGAAATAGTAATAGATTTATGATATCTCGAATGCTAAGTAGTAAAGTTGAAACTGATTTGCCAACCCTTATCCTCTTTTTTTTTTTTTAAAGATTCTGTTTATTTATTTGACAGGCAGAGATCACAAACAGGCAAAGAGGCAGGCAGAGAGGCGGGGTGTGGGGAAGCAGGCTCTCTGCTAAGCAGAGAGCCTGATGCAGGGCTTGATCCCGGGACCCTGAGATCATGACCTGAGTCGAAGGCAGAGGCTTTAACACAGTGAGCCACCCAGGCGCCCCAACCCTTATCCTCTTTATCCTTATTCCCTTCCCCATTCAGTTTATATCATTAGTTAACTATATTATTATTATAACAGTAGAATAATGCATGAATGAGATACTTGAAAGTATACAATCATAATTGGTAAAGGGAATGAGTTAGTGAGGAGGTTCATTCAATCAAGAATGAAAATGCTTCGCAAGTGTTTAATATTTCAACTAATTTCCTACTAACCTACTTAGTTGAATTGATCGATTAGTTAACCCTGTTACCACACTAATAGCCTACTTGTTAAAAACTTTATTTCACTCCAGATTATGAATCAGCTTTGGGTCTAATCAGATGACGGATCTTATCAGCTGAGGAGTTTGTCCTGATGTCTCGATTTTAGCTGAGTTTGGTGTCCAGGTAGGTGTTTTGTTGAATGGCTAAGACTCTCTTCAAAGAGATAGATCTCTAAGAGAAAAAAACAGCAAAGTTTGAGCTTTGTTGGAAAAGGACATTGGATAAAATCAAAGGGGGGCGTAATGTGGGCATTACATATTCCTTATTTGCAAATAATGCTATATATTGGAGCTAAAACCTTATACATGTGAATTAATTTCACTCACTTATGTTAAATGTTAAATGTTAAATGTTAAATTAATTTCACTCACTTATGTTAAATGTTAAATGTTAAATGTTATGTTAAATGTTAAAAAAATTGGAATATTTCATTAGTTGGAAAATGTATATGTGTAAAACTGGTGTAGAGGTTTCTTTATCTTATGATATTGGATGGAATTTAAATGTTCGTATTTGAGAAATTTGGTTTATTTCATACTAGGTATTGCAATTACAGTTTGGGTAATTGGCCACTAGATGGCAGGACTGCAATATGCATGTGGGTCGGAAGACACTATAAGGGGCATTCTGTAGGTGTAGATAATTTTAAGTCAACACATGGAATTCCTTGCAATACAGTTTAAATGCACAAGTTAAGCAAATACTTACATGTTAGGATTTTTGTAAATGCTGGAGACACAAAAATTAATGTTATATGACCTACCTATGTCACCAAAGAGATGATAGTTGGAGATAGGTGTGAAGTTTCTTGTTTTTTAAAGCACTAGTGTGGTAAACATTGTTATAACAGATTTTTTATTTCAAAGTATAATGGGAACTTGGGGCTATTAAAATTAATTCTGCCTGTGATGATGATGTTGAGACAAGCAAGAAGTTCTTGAAAAGTTACAGAGAATGTGAAAGTCTGAGGAGGAGCTTGTCTTCTAAAAAACATAATCTAAAACAAAAAGTACAAAAATAACATCTTTTACTGTTATGGATCAAGTGACAATGTAAAATTTGAAATAAGATTAAAAAATGAAACTAATTCTTTTTTTTTTTTTTAAGATTTTCTTTATTTGTCAGAGAGAAAGGGCACAAGCAGAGGGAGCAGCCGGCAGAGTGAGAAGCAGCTCCCTGCTGAACAAGGAGCCCCATGTAGGACTGTATCCCAGGACCCTGGGGTCATGACCTGCGCCAAAAGCAGACACTTACCCGACTGAACCATCCAGTGGCTAATTCCTATGTAATCTTCACTTCTACTCCAGTGGTTCACAACCAACGACAATTCAGTCCCATGACACATTTGGCAACGCCTGGAGACATTTAAAAAAACAAACAAACAAACATTTTATTTTTAAGTAATCTCTATACCCAGTGTGCAGCTTGAACTCACAACCCCAAGGTCAAGAATCACACCCTCTACCAACTGAGCCAGCTAGATGCCCCATCTGGAGACATTTTTGAGTGTCACAGTTAGGGGGAGGGTGCTGCTGGCATCAAGGATGTGAAGGTCAGGGATGCTGCTAAACAGCCTAGTATGAACAGGACAGGCCGCCACAAGAAAAAATTACCTGGCCCGAAATGCCAACAGCACCAAGGTATTGTAAGTATAAGTAAGTGAATCTAGACGTTTAAAATTGGACAAGAGAACACAGGTAACATTCAGCATTTTGGAACTTGAAAACTGTAATTTTTGTCTCAAGTTCAGGAGCAGATGACATCTGGTGTTTGGGAGAAAGAAAGTCTGGAAACAGCACCTTGGATTATAGATATCTGGGCAAGTGAACTCAATGGCATTCGAATATGTACAGTTGGAGCTAGGACAACACAAGCTTGGTTTTGCCTTGGCTAATAAGGGTTAGAGGGCGGAGTGGCCAGAGTCAGAACTGTGGAACATGCAGATCAGGGTTTGGATCTCAGCTTTGGCATTTATTAGCTGCGTGATGACTCATTTTACTTCCTAAGTTTCTATTCCTTTAAAACTGGGGAAACTTGTTGAGAGGATTAGAAATGTGTATTAAATACCTAGGACATAAAAGGTACTGCGTAAATGGTGTTTAACGTGACTGAGGTATTGTTAAGAGTCCAGTTTTATCTCCCCTTGCACAGTTGTCTTTGCCCCTTTTGGAAAATTAGTCAGAATACAACTGTATGTCATAACATTGAAAATAGAAAAACATATGAATTGTGGGATGGGGAGAGGAAAAGTAAATGACAAAACACAAAACTTTTGCAAGACATCATTGGAAGAAGTATTGAAAGCTGAGTCAGAATCTCTAAGCTTTCTGAACAGTATTGTTATCTGTCAGGGAGAAAATAGCTAATATTTCCATGAGGAGGCGAGGGGGTCTGGGGATGGGGTAGGGGAAGATGATGCTGTGATTAGCCAAACACAGCCTGGCTAAATCCAACTGTGCTGTTCCTTCACCTACACCGCTGAAGGGAATGAAGCTCACAACCGAGCTGACTGTTCTCACTTGCTGTCACGACCACAGTTCCAAAGTAGGTGACATTGCCCTACAGGGATACTGTGTATCTCCAGTCCATACTCTCCTTGTTGATTACTTCATGCTTTCTGAACTTCAAACCTCCAAGGCCTTCTTTCCCTTCCTACCATAATCACTCTTGGCTACTGATCTTGGTTCCTATTTCACTGGCAGAATAGAAGCCTTCATAGGAGAACTTTCATGGACTCTCACACTTCATCTACTCGCCTCATGCTCCTGTTTCCATTCACTCTACCTTCTTTCTCCATTACTAAGCATGCACTTGAACCATCTGTACTCTTAGCTAAGGCCAACCTCTTTTCACCACTAAAGGCATGATTCCAGTAATTCTCACCCATTCTCTTGGATCATAACTATCCCCAATCTTTTGGATCATTCCTATCACCATACCAGCTGCTGTTATTTCTCCCATTATTATTATTTTTTTAGCTGTGCCAGCTTCGTTTTGCTTCTTTTGTATAAAACAAAACTTTTGAGAATCCTCTATATTGACCAACTGACTTTCTCTGCTTCCATTTTCTCTTGAACTCAGTCCATTAGGCTTTCAGCATCACCGCTCCACAAAAACTCTGCTTTTCACCAGGGCAATTTGTATTGCTAAATTCAGTAACCAACTCTCATGCTTCATCTTCCCTGAACTATTAGCAGCATTTGATATGGTCAGTTAGGTTTTCCTCCTTAAAACATTTTCTTGGTTTTCTAGCTACCACACCTTGCTGGCTTGCTTTCTGCTTTGTTCCTTCTCAATCTCTTGCTTTCCCTCTACATGCTCCCTCTCCCAACCTCTGATCTTGGAATGCCCTGTAGTTAGTCCTGAGAACTCTTCCTTTTCTATCTATATTCAGTCTCTTCATAATTTTATCCAGTGTCATGGCTTTAAATACCTTATGCTGATGATTCCCATATTTATATCTCTGGCTTAAACCTCTATCCTGATTTACAGGCTTGTTGCCTAAACTTCCTAAACCTCTTTAGTTCTATCTCAAAATTAATGTGTCTAACATTGAACCCTATGTATAAACTCCCAAACTTCTTCATTTCAGTTAATGGAAATGTAATTCTTCATTTGCTGAGGCCCAAACTTTGGAGTGATGCTTACTACTCCCTCTCTTGTATTAAAAACATCTCACATCTAAAGTGTCAGCAAATTCCATTGTCTTTCAGTTATATCCCAAATCTGTCTTATCAATCCATTTCTCAAATGGCATCTTCTCAGTGATGCTGCCGTTTGATCACTCAATCTAAAATTTAACACGTATTTTTAAACATTTTCTCTATACTCCTTTCCTGATTTAGTTTTTCTCCTTAACACTTAACACTCTCTAGATACCATGTATTTCTATTCTGTGATTTCTTCTGCTCTTTGTCAATCTTCCATCTCCAAGAGAACAGGGATTTTTGTCCATTTTGTCCATTATTAGAATAGCAGTGCCTAGAATAGGGCTTGCCATGCAGCAGGTATGTTTATTGAATTTTAAGTGACTATTTTATTGAGTGAACATCAAATGAATCTGGTAACCCTATAACCAATCACAATGGGGAGAAAGGTTAGAATAGACATGAAAATTTGTCACACAATAATACTCAGCAATGTAATTTGGCAAAAAATATCAAAAAACATTTCCTCTCAGAATCACTAAAATTACTTGAAATCCTTCAGAGCCATAACTAATGGTCAGAGATATGATAAGTGTTGCCACATGGCTTGGTGAAGAATAGGCAAAACTAGGAAAATTCAGTTCGCCTATGGATATATCTGGAAAACAAAGCTATCCTTCTTAGGGACTTTAACAACCCTATTGATTTTAAGGTTTCTTGACTGGTATCTTAATTGATTGCTGTGACTAAAATAAGTAACCCAAAATGTTAGGAAATAAGATAATTTGTTTTTTGTTTTTTTAAAGATTTTATTTATTTATTTGACAGACAGAGATCACAAGTAGGCAGAGAGGCAGGCGGGCGGGGGGGCGGGGAGCAGGCTCCCCGCTGAGCAGAGAGCCTAATGCAGGGCTCGATCCCAGGACCCTGGGATCATGACCTGAGCCGAAGGCAGAGGCTTAACCCACTGAGCCACCCAGGCGCCCCTAAAATAATTTGTTTTATGGCTTATAATTCCACGGCTTCCCTGGGTAATTCTTCCCAACATGGTATCGTCCAGGATCACTGGGACAGCATTAGTCATCTGAAGACTTGACCAGGAGCTCAGCCGGACCTTTCAGCCAGATTTCAGTTCTTTCCACATGGTCCTTACACTGAGCTTGAAGTTACTGTGACTGGGTTCCAAAAGCAAGCATTTTAAGTAGGGAGCAGAAGCTGCTGGGTCATTTGAGGGCTAGACCCAGAACAGGCATAGTATCAGTTCTGTTTTATTCTATTAGAGTCATCATAAGCCCAGCCCAGAGACTGTGGAAGGGGGATTGCACAAGAAGTTTGGTTCATTAACTATCTGCCACATTGGGTTCTTTTATTAGACACCTCTGGAACACTGAAATGCATTCCTTAGGCCTACATCTGGTTTCAGCTGAAGCCAAACTATACTTCTGTGTAAGTTCAGACTGACTTTGCACTTCCTCCTTCAAGTGAGAGCCAGATTTTTCAGCTTCTGCCCCAAATCCTTCTCTGATACCAGGGAACCTGAAAATACAGGTGACTTACCTTCTAGGACAACCTTATATCAGTGGGAGATGGAAACTCTGGCCTCTTGTCCCTTGGGAAGATAATTCTGGGAAACTTGATGTCTATATCAGCACCCTCAATATGTCCTGATGAATTGAGCTGCTTTTGCCCATTGTGAGAACTTTGGTTATGGAGACTTACTTTGGATTTTTCTACCTTCTGAACTCACTTTCCTTGGTCCCTCATTCCTGTGTCCCAGGATCTCCTCCCAAATAAACTACCTGCATTCAAGATCTTTCTGACTCTTCTTTTTTGGGGAAAAAAACTTAGACATTTTATCTAATGAGAAAAATTCTTTCATGTTTCATTTAAAGAACAAAGTTGGGACTTCTGAAAATGGTTGACCCTGTGTCTATAAATTCCAGTCTTTCCATTTCAGTAAAAGGGTTTATAGTCTAAGGGCTGAAAATGTGTTTCAGTGTATAAAGCTAATTGAAATTTAGTCCTTTGTTAAATGGAAACCAACTGGAGAAGATGACTCATTCTGTCTTGGCCATTCCTGCAAAGAAGTTGGATGGCTCCAGATTTAGAAACAGTGCATTTAAATGTGCATGCAACTTTTCTTTTTTCAAGATAAATTAAACTTTACTGGAAAGATAATACTGTTCCCTTAGGAAAGGTGACTGTTGTAAAACTTTCCTGTTTGAGGAAAAGAAAATAGTCAGTCCAAAACTTTTAAGTATGGTGTATAAGCTAAGAGCTGACACCTTAATTCAGTGGACAATTCAGTTCAACTGAAAGAAATTTTTATGCAAACTTTGGAAGAATTTCAATATAAATGTGTATGTATTTACACTAGTCGAATTGATATTTGAAGATACACATTTGAAGTAATGTACTTAAGGTATATTTCTTTTACAATTTATTTGTATGTCATCTTCAAAAAATGATCTGTAGCTACTTACAATGATTCATGAATGTGACCAGGTAGAAGATATTGGAATTAAAAGAAGAAAGTGTAACAGCGTGGGGCACAGAGCAGGTATATATCTAAATATATGTTCTTCTATGCTGGCCTTTGTCATCTCTACTCCACCTGGAATGAATATAGAAAAATACCTGCAGAAGGCTGAAGTTCTCCCCAAAATACAATTTGGATCTTTGCTAGTATACAGAGGAACATAAAATGGAATTCAAGAGTTCTGCTCTGTGTAGCATGGCAACGATTGATTTAGCTTGAAAACAATTTAAAGCAGTTATAGTCAGGTACTTGCTTCAGGTGAAAAACCACAAAAACAGAATTCTTGAAAATTCTCCTTTTAGCACCTATAGAATACTGACCTTGAAGGGCTATTCCCTCACACTTCTTCTAAGATGCTCTATTTGTTCAATGTTCACCAAGATAACTGAGATAACTTGTTGTATTGGCTTGTTGTTTAAAATTGGTTAAAAGTTCTGGGGACATCTTCCAAAAATAACTATTTCACATTTAAAAAGTTGGTCAGTAACACTCTTTTCTGGCAATAATGAGTTTGCAGAACCTGTTGTTTGTTCAAGCTACTCACGATTTGAGATAATAATATAACCACATCATTAGTCTGTAAAACATTGTTCATCTTTCTGTTCTCTATGGGACTATGTCCAACTCATCTGAAAGCAGCATCTGATCGTTAAGAATCAAGTTATAAAGAGTGGTGGGGATAATAACTTTGCTTTACCCTTGTGGAAAATTTCAACTCTTCTATCAGAAATCTATTTTTGATAAATTTAAAGATTATTTTAGGTCGCTGTTCTAGTTGGAGAATAGCTTGAATTCATTTTGGTGTTACATGATTTAAAAAAAAAAAATAAGTATTGCTTACAAGCTGTCAGTTCTCTGGGCAGCCAGCCCCAGAATGACATTCACAAACCCACAGGACTTTCCAAAATTCCAGTTTATCTAGGTTGAACCCACAATTTCCCCTTGATGCCAGCCCAAGAATGTTGATATTAGCTCTTTTTTGTTTTTTCCTTTTATCCACTCAGCCCTGCCTCCAACTCCCCAAAACTGTCATTCCAACTCCAGAATTTTGCTTTTTGCTCCAGGTATACCACTGTAATAACAGTGCCTTTAGCCAAACCACTTAACCTTTCCATGTCTCATTCCTCAGCTGAAAGCACCTACCTCATGGGGTTGTGGTGATTAAATGAGTTCATACGCATAAACTGTAGGGCAGGAAAAATTATTTTTTTTCTTCTACCCTCCTAGGCCTTCTGTAAATTGGCTGATAAAAAGATAAACTTGAAAATAGTTTCTTAGCATGTACATTGCATACATACAGAGCACTCAGAGATGAGGAACTCAAAGGAGTGGTTAGAATTTGGGGTCTATATACTAACTTAGGGGAGATGATGGAAAAGAACACATATGAAAGAGCACATGGCTTTTTGGAAAGATAAATGGGTCCTTAGGGGCATATATGGGAGATATGATATTTTGTGACAGTGTGTATCTGGGTGTGGTGCCGACTTCTTGTCTCCCAGAAGCTATTAGAGTAGCTCCTGGGAGGAGATTTGTGACAACTGAGTTCTTTTGGGAGGCCCTGCTTTGAGGCAGATAAGGGATTTCAAGAACTCAAATGCCTTCAGCTCAAAATAATCCTGTCAAAGTGGCATATTTTGGGGATGGCATATCCTGATCCCCTTCAGTGTATAAGACCGTGTAATACTCTTAGAACATTCCTGACAAATAGCAAACTCTCTCTGAATGCATGGTGCTGTTACTGAGATGATTGCTATGATGGAATTCTGTTTGAGCATCTGTAAGTGAAGGTTTGGGTTGAGCTTTGCTTGTACCAGAGCCTGTGTCCACTGAGTTAAAGGTGGGAAGATCTAAGGGCACCTGGGTGGCTCCGTCAGTTAAGCATCTGACTCTTGGACTCTTGGTTTCAGCTCAGGTCATGATCTGAGGGGTTATGGGATCAAGCCCTGAGTCAGGCTCTGTGCTCAGCGAGGAGTCGGCTAGAGATTCTCTCTCTTTCCATCTCCCTCTGCACCGCCCCCCACCTACTGCCTGCTCACACACACTCTCTCTCTAAAATAAATAAGACAATCTTTTTTTTTTTTTAATAAGAGAAAGGTGAGGAGGATCTAATCCCTCACTTCTCTTTCTCCTTCCTTCAAGATTCTGAACCAGTTGAGAGCAAAAATGTTCATCATCACTAGCCATCAGGGAGATTCAAATCAAAACCACATTGAGATACCACCTTACACCAGTTAGAACGGCCAAAATTAGCAAGACAGGAAACAACGTGTGTTGGAGAGGATGTGGAGAAAGGGGAACCCTCTTACACTGTTGGTGGGAATGCAAACTGGTGCAGCCACTTTGGAGAACAGTGTGGAGATTCCTCAGGAAATTAAAAATAGATCTTCCCTATGACCCTGCAATTGCACTGCTGGGTATTTACCCCAAAGATACAGATGTAGTGAAAAGAAGGGCCATCTGTACCCCAATGTTTATAGCAGCAATGGCCACGGTCGCCAAACTGTGGAAAGAACCAAGATGCCCTTCAACGGATGAATGGATAAGGAAGATGTGGTCCATATACACTATGGAGTATTATGCCTCCATCAGAAAGGACGAATACCCAACTTTTGTAGCAACATGGACAGGACTGGAAGAGATTATGCTGAGTGAAATAAGTCAAACAGAGAAAGTCAAGTATCATATGGTTTCACTTATTGGTGGAGCATAACAAATAATATAGAGGACAAGGGTAGATGGAGAGGAGAAGGGAGTTGAGGGAAATTGGAAGGGGAGGTGAACCATGAGAGACTATGGACTCTGAAAAACAACCTGAGGGTTTTGAAGGGGCGGGGTGGGAGGGTGGGGGAACCAGGTGGTGGATATTAGGGAGGGCACAGATTGCATGGAGCACTGGGTGTGGTGAAAAAACAATGAATACTGTTACGCTGAAAATAAATAAAAAATTTAATTAAAAAAAAAAAAAAGATGGTAGTGCTGCCTGGCACAGAGATGGTGTGGCTGGAAGCCGACCTCCGAGCCCCTGGGCGGTTTGTACAGTAGGCACTTGAGGCAGCACAGGCGACAATGAGCCAAGAACTGTGCAAGGTCCAGGTGCCCCTCTGAGAGTGCAGATGTTTGCTTTACATTTTAAAAATTAAAGCCGAAAGTGCTCCGGCTGCCACCATAGAGTCTAGGCTTTCTCTTTCCAGCTGACAATTATAATTCTCCTCTCCGTTGGCAAAGGAAAAGCTGGGTATGAACCGATTTGACTTTGTTAACCTGACACTACTCCTGTATTTACTAGTTGGATATGAGCTAAATCACATTACAGAAACCTGTGTGGCAGAACTGTCCAGCGAAGTTGTGACTCATGTTTCCTCTTTCCCTTTAAGGTTAAATCTGGATGTCAGGTCCTTACTCCTGCTGGTATGCGGCAAGTGGATGCAGGCCTCGGCCCCTGCCTGTGGGGTCCTGCCCACCTGCCAGCAATGGGAGGGTGTGGACTTGCACACAGGATCAGCTCCACCAGGGCTTCGTGGAATTCGTTAAGTAACGACACACACAAACAGAGCAAACCCTGTGTCTAGAATTTTCACTCTGCCGGGTTTTTTGTTGTTGTTCGTGCATTTTTAATATCCTCTGTGACACTCTCTGAGTTTGCTGACCCGCAGGCCTGGAGCTAATGCACCATATGAAACCATGTAAAGTTCCTCAGCATAGAGCAACCATTAAATCAATGTCAGTTATTACTATTATTACCCCTGATCAATAGAGAAATGCAGCCTACTGGATACTGGTTTCTCCCAGGTCTACCCCATCAGTTCAGTCACTCCTTGTATGAGAAGTTACTAGTAATTGCGATTTGCTAAGAATGGAAGATTTTTTTCCTTGGCATTTCTGAGAAGGCAGAAATGTTTGTCAAAGTCTCCAACACTTTGCTTAGAGAAAGGAAATGTTGATGGAAGTTCCTACATTTTGAGCCAAGGCAGAAACACTCAGTGCGGATAATGAAGTTTCTATTTATAACATAGATTCGTACAGATTTCTCCACTGGAAGAACACAGGCAGTTGGACTACAGATCCCACATGTGTCCAAATATATTTTGTGTGACTTAGCTAGTCTCAAGGCTTCCCCGGGCCTGCAAACACAAGCAGATGGTCCTGGCAGGGGTGACACCACAGCCTGTTTGCTGAAAGCTTCCTCTAGAGGCTTCCTTTGGGGGAGGGAATGTGCACACTCAGTGGGGTGACCATGATTGTGCATCTGGTTTGTCTAGACTGGCCAGTGTTCTTCTGTTGCATTAGCATCTCAAGTGGTTTGGCATTTGTCACTCTCAAAAATGTTCCAGTTTAGGTGATAAATTATATGCTTACTTCAACATGAAGACACATCATATTTTCAGCTTGCCAAGGAGTAAGTTCTAAAATCATAGAAGATTTCTTTGCTAATGCATTAGACAATTTTGCAATAGAAGCCATAAAACTGATAGAGGTAAGAATGATGGATCTATCTGTATCTCTAAGAAATAGCTTGGGAATTAGAAGATCGAAAAGACCAAACACAGAGAAATTAGTAATGAAAAATCAAGAAGCCTAGCAGGCAGTTAACATGAACAGCCCCCAACATTTTGTAGACCTTAGTCTCGGGGTCCCAACCAGCCAAAATGCAAAGGAGGATTCTTGGAGAGTGAGTTTTTTGCTCCAGGACCACCACCACTCTCTGGTGGTGCTGCGTAGCTCTTGGCTCATCGGTTGCTTGTGGAGCAGTACACTCTACATCCAGCCGGTTGAGCCCAGCTGAGTCCAGATATGGGGTGAGTCTGCAGGATTTCTGACTGACCATTAATCCCCACTGGACTGGGGGTCACTAGTGAGATGGCTGGAATCAGGCAGTGGGTTAGATCCCTCCATCTGGAGATAGCTAAGTCCCCTCCCACTTTCTGAAACTTTTCAGTATGTTCCAAATGGCAGAGAGTTAGGGAGAAGACCAGAAGATTGGTCTTGGGTAAGAATTCTTTCAATGGGAAAATCTTGCAGTGGAAGACACAAAGCTGTCAGGCATTTGGGGGCAGAAAGGGGAATTGTCATTACCAGAGTTACCAATGTGGCTTAGATCCGAATTTGATAAAAGTATCCTTTGAGGGATTCTAGTTTTCACAGGATAGCATCCTGTACTTTCTAGGGACAAAGAAAAAAGCCTGGAAAAGTCCAGCCCAACCATTTCCCTATACTTTAGAATTTGGAGGAGTGAAGGGGTTGGGGACAGGATAATAGAGGTAGAGGGGAGGCAAAGATCATAATCAGAAAGTGTAAGGAAAGATACAAAGTATGAAAATATCATATAACATGTAATAATGCCATATATTGTTAGTAGACACACAGATAAAAGAATTATACAAACACGTGTGGGTTGTGTGCACCCAGTATAAGGAAACAATGATCGTGGGGAAAAAAGGAGGGGACAGAGATGGGCCACTGCAGGGCTTTTAGTTGTCTTTGTCATTATTCTTCTCCAAATTGTATTGGAAGTGAATACTTTGAAAGCAGTGAAGGACTCTGATTTCTAAGTTCCTGGAATCTTACGGGTCCTCTGAGAGCTCCATTACTCTTGACTTCCCACAGGGGTCAAGCCAGAACTGCATATTCTTGGGTATGAGGTTCACCTTGCTCTTCCCTCCTAGCATGCTATTGCCAACATTTGCCTAAAATCCAATTATTATACATTTTGGTTACCATGGATTCTGAGTCACATATTTTCTCTCTCTCTCTTTTTTTTAAAATATTTTATTTATTTATTTGACAGACAGAGATCACAAGTAGGCAGAGAGGCAGGCAGAGAGAGAGGGGGAAGCAGGCTCCCCGCTGAGCAGAGAGCCCGATGCGGGGTTTGATCCCAGGACCCTGGGATCATGACCTGAACCGAAGGCAGAGGCTTTAACCCACTGAGCCACCCAGGTGCCCCATATTTTCTCTTAAGGAGAATGGTGTAATATATATATATATATTTGGTGTGATATTTTAACAAGGAAACTTTTTGGCCATCAGTGACCCATATGCCGGGGGGGTGGGGGGGACGTGGGGGTGGGGGTAATGGTCCTGGGAAGAGTTTATACTATGCAGGAAGTAGAATTAATTGGAGAAAATCCAATAAAGCAGTGGGTGCATGGCAAAAATGGGCTAGGATGCATGGGAAGGGTTTTTCCTAGTTATAATAAGGACTCTGTCCCCTATTCATACTTTTCCAGACCAGTGATTCTCAAAATGTTGTCACCAGTTCACAATATCAGCACCTGGACCCCAAACTAGACCCGCTGAATCCGAAACTATGGGGCTGGTGCCAGCAATCTGTGTTGTACAAGCCCTCTAGGTGATTCTAAGACACACTAAAGTTTGGTAACCATTTCTCTGGACTCACTTCCTGTTGCCCACAATGAAGACAGGGCATTAAAAATCACCATCACACAGGGCACCTGGGTGGCTCAGTGGGTTAAAGCCTCTGCCTTCAGCTCAGGTCATGATCTCAGGGTCCTGGGATCGAGCCCCAAATCGGGCTCTCTGCTCAGCAGGGAGCCTGCTTCCCCCACCCCCCTGCCTGCCTATCTGCCTACCTGTGATCTCTGTCTGTCAAATAAATAAATAAAATCTTAAAAATAAAAAATCACTGTCACTGTTGATTTGAATCAAAAAGAAGAAATGAGAACAAAGAGAATCAACAAAACCCAAGTGAAGGGCAGGCCTAAGCTAGTAATTGAAGTAAACTATTAGAGAGCACTAACAGTAATGTAGACAAAATTAAACATGACGATTTAAAATTATAGAAAAGCCTAAAATCAAGAAAAAGATCTAAGATAATGCTAAAATTAAAATGCAATGAAATAAGCTAAAAATTAAAACTAGAAGAAGGGGGAAATGAGTGAAACTTTCAATAAAAATAACATCTGCCCCATGTATCCTTCATACCAGGCGCTCTTCTAAGAAAGGTGACTCTTCTAACTCATGTAATTCTCTCAATAACCCCATCAGACAGAACCATTACTATTTCCATTTTATAGCAAGGGAAAGCAGGCGCAGAAAGAGTAGGTACTTTGCCGAGAGTTATACAGCTTGTTAGGTAAAATGAAGAGCAAAAATCCAGCTAGGAGAGTGATAAAAAAAAATACCTACTAAGAGAGGTCAGTTAAAAATAAGAATAAAGCTCATGAGGTTAATGAGGTTAAAATGAAAGGTCAAGGGGTCCCTGGGTAGCTCAGTCAATTAAATGTCTGACTCTTGATTTCAGCTCAGGTCATGATCTTGGGGTCCTAGAATTGAGTCCCACATCCCACTTTGTGCTCAGCATGAAGTCTACTTGTCCCTCTCCCTCTGTTCCTCCCCTGGCACGCTCGCTCTCTCTCTCTCGAATAAATAACCAAATAAAGTCCTTAAAAAAATAATAAAATGAAAAGTCGAGAAGTAGGAGAGGAAAAATATACTTGTGGAAGCAAAGAGGAACAAGGTCTGTAATGGAGTGTGGAGGTGGATGTGCTTTCCTAGCATGAGGGCGGGGGCTGAAGAAGAGTGTGGAGAGTCTGGCACACCCTCATGGCTTCCTTATCATTGGACTCCTCCTTCAGGACTTTTCAGCTCTCCACTGAAGCTGGAAGCAGATTTTCTCCGACCAACAAATATCCTTTCAGTACAAATACCTTACCTGTTACTGTGCTGGGGCCTCATTTGTTTCTTTTTTTAGCAAAAGTGGAAAACCTTTGCTTTGTCCTGGCTAATTGGGAGTTAATTTGCTTTGTCTCAGTTGAAGATTTTTGTTTTGTTTTGTCTGAATCTTGGGTATGATGGCTTCAGTGCTTCTGAAGACACAAAATTTCCACTCACCATTCAGCAGAGAGAAGAACTTGAATGAAACTCATTGAAATAACTACTAAGAGTATCTGAGTTTCAGGACAATTAGAATAGTTTTTTTCTATTTTAAGTTTTGTTAAGTATGTTTCCCCCTGCTCATTTCTTATTCTGATTCTTCAGTGAAGAGAAACTGTAGTGATGATCCACGAACAAGGACAGAATATCAGGGCAGCTCATATCCCAGCAAGCCACCTGTCTTGGAGGTGAAGAGAGAAGAACGAGGGTGCATCCACGTGTGTCCTGGCTTGTAGACCTAGGATGAACTGCCTAAAGCGATAGCTAACAAGAAATGGTTGGCTTGAAAGGCAGTGGGGAGTTTCAGGGTTTGCTCTCCTCTAGGAGAAGACCAAAGAGGGGTGGATTCCTTCCTCAGCACAGATGATCAAAGCTGTGTGAAACACAAAGTCGAAACTGCGATTGGGGGCAGCTATCACTAAGGAGTATAAAACTGATACTTGTACTACTTTAAAAAAATAAAAAACGTTTAGAATTAATGTTCTCTTGTACTAAAATGGAAAAAAGTAATACTGGGAATAATAAAACTGAAAGGGAAAGATTAATTGTGTGATATTAAATGATTTAGAGTACATACATTTTAGTTAATGAATAACACTTTGATTAGGTAATATCTATATAAAGTACAAAGAATTTTAAACTACCAACAAATATACTATTAAGATGAATTTTCCCTCCCAATCCTATTCTCTGGTTCTCTGGGTTTTTCCATTCAGGAGGCAATGAAATATATATTGTCTAATTTTGTTCAAAGATTTTTTAAAAAATACATTTTTAAAGTTTATTTATTTAGTAATCTCTACCCCCAATGTGGAGCTCAAACTCACAAACCCAAAATCAAGAGTCATATGCTCTTCTGACTGAGCTAGCCAGGTGCCCCTAATTCAAAGATTTTTAAATGTTTTGAGTTGATCAATTATTTTACATTTAATTTTCTTTTCAGAGAGGGGTACATTATGGATCGCCTTACGACAAATTTCCTGGTCACTTAGCCTCTACTTTACTTGACAATTGTCAAAAAACCACCTTTCCTCTGCATTAGCCCTGAAGAACCAATATTTCCTCTGAAATAGAATTTTCTAGATCTTGGGATGAACATATAGGTAGAATCTGGGATGTCTTTTGCTGTTAGATACAGCTTGACAAAGGGATTTTTAATAAAATATATTAGAGGACGCCGTAAGATCAGCCTTAAAAAAATGAGAGTGGGAATACTAATGGTGACTGTTATTTGTCTAGTATCTACTGTGTGTGGAGTCTTTCAGTGCATTACTTCTGATTTTGAAGCTGGTAAATTCACAGAAACTCTGAAAGGTAAACATTATCATGCCTGTTTTAAGATTGAGTAACTTACCAAAGCTCTATAGTTGGTAATAGCCAAAATTTAAACTCAGGCATTTCCAGTTCCAGTTTCTCTTTTACCATATTCTCATATTGGTGCATGGTACTTCTTAAAAGGGGATGGTATGTGAAACTGCTAAGATCAAAAGAAAGGAGGAAAGAAAAGGGATCAGTGTAGGAAAACATCTAAGGAGAAACCATGACCTTCAAAGAAGGCCAGGTTATTCAAAAAGTCTGGGCTTTTGTTAAAAAGAACTATTCCATGATTTATATAGCATCACACACTAATATTTCCCCTTTTACTAGAGTCGTTTCCTCTAGTATTTATGAGGATTATGTTGTCACAGTAGATCTCCTTTGGGAGGAGGACTTTTTTTTTTTTTTCTCCTTTCTGAATGTTTGTGCTGTTGTATCTGCAATTTCCAGTGTTGGTTCACCTGTACCTGGGTACTCTGTAACTAATTCCTGGACAATTAAGCTGACGGGTAACAATATTAGATGCAAGATCTCCACACTGGCCCTAAGCTTTATGGTTACTGTTGGGGCATCTGTGAGAGAATATTCTAATGGTTTGCCAAGAAAAAGACTATAATAGTTACCCGTTGTTGCATTTTAGTTATCCTAAAATGTAATGGTCTAAAGCAGCATTCATTAAGGTACAGTTCCTGTGGGTAGGGAATCCAGGTGTCTCTGGTTCAGGGTCTTTCAGAGGTTTGTACTTGAGGGGTTGGCTGGGGCTGTAGTCCTCTCCAGGCTTGACTGTGGGAAGATCTCCTTGCACACTCATTCATGTGGCTGCTGGTTGGAGACATCAGTGTTCTGCCACACCAGGCTCTTCATAGGGAAGCTCACAGCATGGCAGCTGATGCCCTAAGAGCAAGCAAGCAAGAGAACAAGAAAGGGTGCTTAACCTAGAATGTACAGTTTTTTTGTAATTCAGTCTTGGGAATTACATGCTATCCCATCTGTTGTGTTCTCTATGGTTCTATTCCTTATAGACAGGTCAATAAATCCTATAGTCAAGGGGAGGGGATGGCGCAAGAACAGATTAGCAATCAGGATACAAGGATCCTTGGAGGCTGTATCCAAAGGTGCCCATGAAAAAGACACCAAACTCTCCTTGCCTGCTCCTTTAGAACCTGTTTACTACTTTGTTCCTCTCTTTAAACTGTATGTTCTATTAAAAAAAAAAGGGCGGGGGGGGCTATGTCTCTTTTGTTTACTAACAAATGTGATACCTAATATATAGTCAATAAATGTTTAATAAATAAGTAGGTTAAAGGATAAATTTTAGAAGTGGCTATGGTTATAATTCTCATACAAGTTAATGTCTGTCAGATTTTTACTTACTTAACTCACTAATTAATGAGAGAACAGGGAAGATATTATAAACCACTCAAATGAAAATTCAGAGTACCAACTATTTACTGTCAGATAAGGAATGCTGAGATGATTTTTATGAATGGGTGCAAACTAGCCAAAAGCAATATTTGCAGGACAATAATCAGGGACATTCACCGGACACAATTTGCATTTCTATGGCTAGAAATTGTTCTGATTACTAATAGTTTTCTATAATTAACTTCTCTCTCTACAGTGTTGTAAAGTAAGATGGTTGAAGGCAAAGGCAAAGATTACCTGTATTGATGAACTAGACAGTGTGCTCACTAAGTTTCAAAATCTTCCAGAATTTTTTCTTGCAAATGAATGCTATAGATGGAGAAAATGCACCCCAAGGAAAGGCCAGGTAAGAGGATAGTCTTAGCTCTTTTCTCTTCAAATTCATATAAGCAGTTAGGATACTTACTTGGGACTTAAAATTCCTTGATTATTAAAGAACATTTTAAACATGTTAGAATATCATAGATGGATCTGCCCACATTCACAATTCCTTTATACATGGCTCTTGACCTTGTGGGATGGAGAGTATCTCTGGCAGTAGAGAGCAAAACCAAACTATTTCAGTTCTTCAGGGATTGATGGGGGGTCCTGTGGTAGATTCCAGGGTCTGTGAGATCCAGAGTTCTGTCAACAATTGTCAAATGTAGGTGGACCAGCTACATAAAAATCTTGGTGGGGAGTGTGTGACTGTCAGGGGGTTATGTCTTTGTCAAAAATTTTTACTCGTGGGCTCTATCCTAAACCTACTAAATGTAAATGTATTAAAGTGAGGCCTAAATAATCTAAAGGTACTCCTCAGATCATTCTGTGTGACTGATTTTATTATGCACTAGTCCAGATCACTTCTCATTGAAGTCATTCATGGTTCTGTGGCTATGACCAAAATGCATCTAAAGAGTTTACGGAGGCTTTGAGTCTACCAGGGATAAATTATAGATGGCTTTCTCTTTGAGTTTTTCCAGGTGAATATGGGAATAAAGATCCTTGAGAATGCATATTATGCTATCAACTTAGCCATAAAATCATTACAGAAAGAAAAGAAAATAACAAGAGGTGCCACCACAGATCTCTTGCTATATCCTCAAATCATAAACATGGCTATTATAGAATTAACTAATTTTCATAGCCTCAGTAAAAAGCCTTTTGATAGTATCCATCTGTGAAAGTTTCAACAAATATTTGCAGAATGTCCTCCTAGGTCCTACTGGAATAAGAGAATGACAATTATTTACATTTTTTTCTACCATGCAGATATTGCTGAATCATTTCAGTATACTCAAAATGCTATAACTATTTGAAATTCAAATGAACATTTTCCATCTGTAGTCTTCATTAACATTGTAATGGTATGATTTCAGATGTTTCTGTTGATGAGTATTAGTTTTCTTGAGCTTTATACCCACTAGTTTTAATTTTGTAGTCCATAAAATGTAACAGGTAATCTGATTTAGATCATATATATATATATATATATATCGTGTATGTATTTGTGTGTGTGTGTGTGTATATATATATATATATAACTGTATATATGTATATATATTATATTTACTGTATGTAAATCATAGAGTGAGAACAGACTTTAGAATGATTAATTCCAATATCCTTATGAGAAAGGGGAATGGTTATGGACTGAATTGTGTCCCTGCAAATTCATATGTCAAAGTCTAATTCCCAGTACCTCAGAATGTGACTGTGTTTGGAGAGACAATCTTCAAATAGGTAATTAAATTAAAGTGAAGTCATTAGGGTAATTCCATATAAAATGTGTCCTGATGAGAGGAAGTTTGGACACAGGCATTGTCTTAGTCTGTCTGGGCTGCTCTAACAAATTATCATAGACTGGGTGGCTTATAAACAACAGAAATTTATTTCTCATGGTGTTGGAGGCTGGGAAGTCCAAGATCAGTGAACCAGCAGATTTGGTGTCTGGTGAGGATCAGCTTCCTGGTTCACAGACTGCTGTCTTTTTGCCATGTCCTCGATGGCGAAAGGGGCAAAGGCTCTCTGTGGTCTCTTGTATAAGGTCACAAATTCCATTCATGAGGGCAATACCCTCATCACCTAATCACCTCCCTAAGTACCCCTAACCTAAACCATCACATTGAGAATTAGGATTTCAACGTATGAATTTGGGGGGGGGACACAAACATTTATCTATAACAGGCATGTACAGAGGGAAGATGATGTGAAGACACAGGGAGAAGATGGCCATCTGCCAGGGAAGGAGAAAGGACTCAGAGGTGACTAACTCTGCTGATGACCTCAATGTGGGACTTTTATCCTCCAAAACTGTGAGAGAATAAATTGCTCTTGTTTAAGCAACAGCACTTTGTTATTGCAACTGTGACAAAATAACATGGGAACCAAATTGCCCAAGGTTAAAGAGCCAATTAGCTGTAGGACTGAGACTGAAGTGTCCAAGTCTTCTGCCTCTCGGTTTGGTATATTTTCCTTTTTGTTGTAATGCTATTAATACATGAAAAATTAATTATTAAAAAGCTTTAGTTATGCAAAATCATAAGACCATAACAGAGTAGTTTGAAGATTGTTGTTGTTCTTCATTAACTTTCAATATTAGATGGTCTTAACAAATGTTGGATATCAGCATGGGATGCACATTAGGTGTAACACACTTAATGCCCTGAAATCCTAGACTAAGGTTTGTACTATTTCAAATATACAGAGCCTATTAAAAATGAAAAACTTTGACATTTGCTGCTATAATAATCTCATCTTGGCCTCACTTCTGCTTACCAGTTTCTCAGCTTACTTTCTTACTTGCTGTGTGTAGTGTCTGCAATCCCACAACTTTCTCTCTATGTAATTTGAATCCAGCTTCATGCTGCCATTGCAGATAGCTTTTTAGCCTGTAGTTCTAGCTGAGAACTTAAGATCTGGTGCTAAAAAAAAATAAATAAATAAAATAAAATAAAATCTGGTGCTCAGAGGTTTAAACAGAATCTTCAGGATTCTTTGACAGAGCAAGAATTTTTCTTGACAACCTTAGAATTTTGTTCTTTCCATACTTCATCTCTAATTTGCCTACCAACTTAAAGTAAGGACCCTAAGGTAATTATTGAATTCAGTTTTATAAAGTCATTAGAATCTTCCTGGATCATGAATAAAAAGCACATGGGGAATGTGTGTTGTTAAAGTAAAGCCACAAGTCCTGCAGCACAAGTGTAGGTCAAGTTGCCAGAAAAAGCACAGGATGCCCAGTGCAATGTTTGGGACATACTTACACTAAAAAATTATTCATTGTTTTACTGAAGTTGGAATTTAATCGAGTGTTCTGTATTTTATTTGGTAAACCTGACAACCCTAAATTTTATGTGATTTAATAATAGATTAAATACCAGGATTTCACCATGCAATGAAGGACCCCAGAACTTTCTCTTCCTAAGCTATGCAGAGAAGATTGTGTTAAGCATACTTGATGCTTAGTTTCTCAAAATGGAGCCCCAGTTACTGGAGAAGAAGTGATATAAATAAGAAATAGATTATTAATTAACATCTTATAAAAACTACCAAACTAACTTATTTATAAAGGAAGACCAAGTTATTGCTTATTTCACTAAAGGAGGTCACTATATTGGCTGTGCTTTGGAAGTGTCTCAGGAAGGGAAGGTGAAAGGCAGGGTATTTGTAAGGGTTGGGGAATCTAGTGTAAGGCAGGTCTTTCAGTGTGGTAGGAGGGCTGATTAAGATTGGGCAAAGTTTATGAAATAATGGTTTAGGATTGGTGGACCCAACAATGAAGGGTTTTAAAGTTAGCCTTGAAGAATTAACAACCTTTGATAAGACTGATGAATGATCTATTAACTCTGATGAGGGCAAGATTAGTGGTTGATTATTTGGATAAATGGATTTTTTAGAAAGTTCTTTTTTTTTTAAGATTTTTTTTTTTTTTTTTTTGAGAGAGAGAGAGAGAGATCACAAGTAGGCAGAGAGGCAGGCGGGGTGGGGGGTGGGGGAAGCAGGCTCCCTGCCGAGCAGGGAACCTGATGTAAGGCTCGATCCCAGGACCTTGGGCTCATAACCTGAGCTGAAGGCAGAGGCTTTAACCCACTGAGCCACCCAGGTGCCCCGTAGAAAGTTCTTATAATAAATAATAACAAATAACAAAAGCAACAATAACAGTATTGAAACAATGAATTCAAAGTTAATTTGGAATTTCATCTTCTGGAGCAAGAATTTTGTGAACACAGAGTGCTCTGTAGTAAAGTCATCTTTATGTAATCAGAAAGCTGCATAGCCATAAATCATTGGTTCTCTAAGCGTGGTCCAAGGAGCGCTGGGATCCTGAGATCCTTTGAGGAGGTCAACAGAGTTCTCTCTTTTCCAACTGCATGTCTATATGAGGCCACATGTTCTTGATAAATTTCAACCAAGACAACATATTCGAAGACTGAATCAGATGAGGACCTCTCTTCTATTAAGCCAGACATTAGGGATTTGCAAAAATGTTAAACACTGCTGTTTTTCTTGCATTTTTTGGTTATGATTGTCAAGAACTCTAAAGGGTCTGAGGTTTTACTCTACTTGCAAGTTAACAGATTAGCTTACCACAGTTTAATGGAGGCTGGCTGAAGACATGAAGCTCCTATGTCAGAATTGAAAGACTTTATTATTCACAGCAAAACCATAGCCAGGGTGTCGGTATGTATGTTTACATCAGTTTCCCCCAGTGAGGACGAGTCCCAGAGGGGCAGCACAGCCAGGCCTGGATGGATGCCTGGACACAGAGTGGTTGCATAACAAGAGAAGCAGACTGAGTGTGGGGAACCTACCATTCATAGCTGTCAGTAAGCAAGCTTGCTTGCTGTCCTGGAGGGAGACCCTGCTTTACCCTGCAGGGCTACTTACTGCCTATACAACCATGAGGAAACATAAGTAAAGAGCCGTCAGAGCATTGCCTTCTTGACATACGTAGCAAGTTGTCTTGAAGCATGAGACATTTATGAAGGCATGTCGTTCAGCAGTTATTTTTCATAAAGATATTTATGTTCCCATATACATGTATTGCTTTTAAATGATATATAAACTTTTCTCCGTTTTAATTTGTAATTGGTAAATATCAACAGTTATAATCCCTGTAAAACTTGCTCTTTGAGATCCTCAGTAATATTTTTTAAGAACATGAAGATGTTGGTGCCTGGGTGGCTCAATTGATTATAAGCGATGGCCTTCGGCTCAGGTCGTAATCCAGGAGTCCCAGGATCAAATCCTGCCTCAGGCTTCCTGCTCAGCAGGGAGTCTCTTTCTCCCTTTAACACTCCTGGTCTCATGCTCTCTCTCTCTCTCTCAAATAAATAAATAAAATCTTTTTAAAAAAATGAATATGAAGATATCCTGAGACCTAAAGTTTGAAAACTTCTATTGCGGATAGTTTGATTTCTTATCATTATAATCTTCTTAGTTCCTTCATCCTAGTCCTAGAGATCATTTCTTTCTTTCTTTCTTTCTTTTTTTTTTTTTTTTGTTAAATTTATTCTTTTTTTTTTAATTTATTTTCAGCGTAACAGTATTCATTATTGCTGCCAAGGAATGCAAATGGGTTTTTGTACTGCTCGAGAAGAAGCTCTTTTAAATGTTTCCTTGATACCTCACCACTACTGGTACCCATTGGGCTGTTTGTTCCAGAGAGATATTCCATCAAATGCCCTGCTAGCTGGATTTTGCAGAGGGGCTTTCGGCTTTTTATCCCTCACTACTTGGTGTCAGGATGGGAAGAGTCAGGTCTGAACTTTGGCAGAGTGACATATGCCATTAGTTCATTTTTCAGGTCTCTTTTATTAGAAATCCTCTGAACAGTTTTTATTTGTTTGTTTTTCCTTTGGATTTTTTTGTTCTTCATGTTTATTTAGTAAACCTTCCTTTCTCTCAAATTTGTCTGACAGGAATCTTTGGACATTTTTTGTTATGTATATTTATCTCTTATGTATTTATATAGAATGTGTGAGATACACATATATATCACAGGACTCCTTGGCCAGGTTTGTATTTTGATAGCACAGGGCCTCTCAGTTGTTTTGTCTCCTTTCTTGTTTGCATTTTCCCAGGACAAGACATCCCAAAGTTTTGTTACAAAATAGCCACTTAATGATGCCTTAGCACTTCTAGAAAATGGTAACACTGAAATTTGGACGGCAATATATGAAGTTTACTTTCTAACTTACACATGTCTATAATATTTCTTTAATAATGAGCAGGTATTACCTTTTTCAAGCAGAAAAATATACTTAATTAGGGAAATGGAAGAGGTTTTTAAAAAATATAATAATTAGTTGGCAGCATAGACTTTGCCTTCATTTCAAATTCAAATGGATTAGATTGCAGGTTCCTTAAGTTCAGAAATTATGTCTTATTCATCTTGCCATCCTGAAACCTAAGAAAATGTCTGAGCATACCATGGGTGCTTAATAAAGTGCTTATTAAAGAGATGAATAATAACAAAGATTTTTCAAGTGCTAGTTTCGTGAAGTCATAAAACATCCTTACGGAGGTATCTTCTTACTAGGTCATTTGAACTTCACTATTCAGACTTCCAAATTCCTGAACAAAATTCTGAGACTGAATTCATACAAAATTCCACAACTGAATATATCCAAACTATTCAGCTGAACTGTCTAAAAATTCTTTTTCTGTAGAATGGTCAAATAATGGCTCTTCCATGTGATTTATCCTAAATAATTCTTAGCGTTAATTTTTTTTGTTGTATATAATTTAATAGAGGAAAATGGGGCAAAGAAAACAGGTAGCTGATCCCTTAAATGAAACAACCTCATTGTGCTTCTGTATTGCTGTAAAGGGGTTAGATTCGGGCTGGGGAGAAGGTACTATGGTGAGGCCACTGTGACAGTAATGATTTTGACTTCTGCTTGGAGCAAAACATGAAGCTGATGGGAGATTGGGAGCCAAAGAACGATAACGTTTATCTTACATTGAATAGGTTCTGTCCGGCTTCTGTGTGTGGGGTTGGGGGGCAGTGTGGAAGCAGGGTGACCATTTACAATAAGCTGCACAAAAGATGACATCGGCTTGGTGAATGAGGTAGCAGCGGAGTGGGAAGAAGTGGTAGGACTGTGGATCTATTTTGAAGGTGCAGCTGGCAGTATTTGCCTACAGATTGGACATGGGTGTGGGAAAGAGAAGAATCAAGAATGACTCTGAGGATTTGGGCCTGAGTTACTGGAAGAAACTTACAGACCAATTAAATAATGATGAACATCTCAGTGGGAAAATAGGTTATGATATAATTGAACTTAAACAAAAAGTGATTTTTTAAGGCAGTCTATTTTTAGCAGACCTTTTATTGAAGATAAGTGTACAAATCCTAAGTGTATGGCTGGACGCATTTTCACATAGTGAACAAAGCACATCCACATAACCAGATCACAAAACAGAACATCACTTGCACGCAAAGAAACGCAACCCCCCCACCCGAGGTAATTATTCTTAAAATTAACTCTGTATTTAACTCTGTTAAACCTCTTCTGCACAGCAAATGATGTTGAGCAACAGACCACAGAGTAAGGGGTATCTTCAGAAATTAGGAGAGGAGGAGTTTAAGAAACCTGCCCACAATCGTGTGATGGGAATTAGTCATCCACTTGATCTCATGAAATTCATACTGAAAAGCTCTTTCCTAATAATACAACATGAGACAGACACAAAGTAAAAATAGATACATTTTCTGCATAGATGTCAAAATTAGGAAGTTCACTAAAAAGTTGTTAAGAAAAAAAAGGAGCCCTGAGTTAACAAAAAAGAAACTTTGAAAAACTGAAGTTGGATATACTAAGGTCCAATGATCTGTACTTTTAAAATAAAACATTCCTTATCTGGAAAGCTTGGTGAAAGCAAGGATCAAAGTAAGAGGATTTAGAAGATGCTGAGTCTGAAAACTGGACTTAGAACACAGAAACTAAGTTACAGTTTTTCTCAGAAGTTACATATGAAGAAATATATGAGCCAAAATGAGTGTGTGAGGGACTGGAGGTGGAAGGGGCAGGAAAACTAAGAAATGAAATTAAGTTTCCAGGTGACTGTTTCAGCCTCCTCCCCTTTCTACCTCCAAATACCTTGGAATTAAAAATCTTACATTAGAAAAAGAAGAGGCCTTGATATTGGAAATAATATAGGAAATTGTTTATTGCTGATTAGAAAAAGACCCTGTAAAGACTTCATGATGACAACACAGGAATACATTTATGCAAATATGTTTTTTTTTCTTCTTAGGCAATATGAAAGGAAAAAGAATCATTTTAGAACTCCAAGAAATTATTAGAATTTGTCCAAAGCCAGTTAAGGACCTTTTAGTGATTAACAGAAAGCAACAGAGCAAGCCTGTACATTGTAACCAAAGAAAGACTCCATCAATATGTATTGATCCCTATTCTGCCCAAAGACACTATACTACTTATTAATATACCTAACTTTCTTTGAGTTATCTTTCTTAATTTTACAGGCTGGGTTTCATTATTTTGCATCTGAGGTCGTTTAACAGGCATGACAGTTTAATGCCTAAAACCAGAAAACAGAGACATGAGTTGTATCATACCTTGATAAATTATCTAGATAATTTATCTCTAAAAGGCCAACTTAAAAAGATACTCATACTTAGCATCTTCCCAAAGAGGTTCTTGAAATTAGATTTCCATCTAAACAAATGGTAATCATCATCATCATGCTTTTAATGAATTACCCAAATGAGACTCATTATGTAAAGTGTTTTATAATCAGAAAATCTTTCAACATTTCTAACTCTTTCGGTTTATTTTACGTATTTATTCTAAGTGATGATTGTGTCTACACACTTGTGTATCATCTTAATGTAAAGACACCATTGCCGTCAGAAAATTTAGGCATCTTCCAGTGATGTCTGTAAATCTTTCAGTTGTGTTCATGGGGCTGTCCACTCTTCGTATTTTATTAATATTCTAATCATCTTCACAAGTACTTACAGATACATCTTCTTTCCAATACCAGCCTGAGTAGCCTGCATGTTCTTGATGGCAAGAGCAGTATGAATTTTGTTTACCACTGTATTCCAGTTGGCAATCATACAAAGTTGGGCATAAAGTTGGTACCTCATCAATATTTGTTGAAAGAATAAGTGAATGAATATCAGACTTGTGGAGGCCGCCATGCACTGGTGAGAAACCAACCGTGATGATACCCTGAAGTTTGTCTTTCTTTTTCTTCGCTCTTTTGGCATTGATAACCATCCACCCACAGCATTCTGTCAGGAAGCCTATCAGAGGACTGGGAAACATGGAAGTTTAAATCACCCAAGCTGTGTTTGCCATGTGCACTTATGCCAAGCCTGGCGATACACCTGGCTCCGCCTCAAATATCCATGTGTTACTGCAGACACATAATGATGTGAGTGGGATTGTGTGTGAACATGCTCTTGAAATTTTTGAAATAAGAAATATTTTATTGCAACCACATTCACTCATCCTTCACTGGATTTCAGATCCCTTTCTCTGAAAATGCTCTTTTGTAGTCACATAATTTCTACCAAAAGTAAAGGAAGTGAAAGGCATGGATGGTTCCCTGTTTTCCTTAGAACCATCTCTATCAGTTGTCCAATAGTCTGTTGAAAAAAGAAAAAAACAAAATCTTATGATGAGTATTTCTAAGGTTGTTTTGATTCCTCCTATCTCCCCTAACCCAATTAGTCAGCAAAAAAGGGAAAGAATGTCAATATTTGTTAAGTGTCCCCATGTGACAGACACCTTCTATGTAGGAGCTAACTTAACTTTGCAACAATGCTAGCCCATAGGTCTTACTTACCTAATTTGCAGATGAGACTACTAGAAATGGAAGTTACCTGCCCAAGGGCACATAGCTAATTGAACATCAGAAGTAGGATGTGAATCTGCTTGTTTTATTCTAAAACCTTCGCAATATCCTCAACATCTCAATGCAATAGTGTGTGGTGGGATTCACAGAACTCTGATAGAGATCTCAAATTCATTTAAGGATCTTTTTTTTTCCTCACCTGTATTTTCATTACTCTGCTGTTGGCAGATTTTTTTTAATGGGGAGAGCAGGTAATGTGGAGACTCCACTATGGGAAATTTTTAAAAATGTAATAACATGTAATTAAAAACTGTACGTGTGTCTAAGTATCGTTTTTGCCTTTTCAGTTTCCCAGCTTATTTAGTTCTAAAAGACAGAATTATTGAAATAAACTTTTCAGTGTGTAGAAACATTCACTCAAGAAAAAGGTCCCTTGCTCTTAAAAATATTTTTGTTGGAGCAACATAGAAAGGTACCACAGAAGCCTATTTGAACAAATTACTTGAATCAGCAACTCTGTACAGACACAGCCTGAAAGATTCATGAATTCAGGTATACATTTTAAAAGGAGACCTAACATTTCAGGGTTCCAGCCCTGTTTGGAGGCATACCTTAAATAAAAATTTATTGTACCCTACTGTTTTCTGACTATGACTAGTTTCTTAAAATGTTGAAACAATGAACTTACCTTTGCACAGGACACATGCATAATCTTTCCCAGGAGTTATTTGGCCTGGGGATTAGATAGAATTTCATTGTCTATTATTTCCATGAAATTCAGGTTTAAAAAAAAACAAACCTTTTTATTTTATTTTATTTTATTTCATTTTATTTCTTTTCAGTGTTCCAGTATTCATTGTTTATGCACTACACCCAGTGCTCCATGCAATACATGCCCTCCTTGATATCCACCACCAGGCTCACCCAACTCCCCATTCCCCTCCCCTCCAAAACCCTCAGTTTGTTTCTCAGAGTCCACAGTCTCTCATGGTTTGTCTCCCCCTCCGATTTCCCCCAATTCACTTCTCCTCTCCAACTCCCAATGTCCTCCATATTATTCCTTATGCTCCACAGGTAAGTGAAACCATATGATAATTGACTGTCTCTGCTTGACTTATTTCACTCAACATAATCCCCTCCAGTCCCATCCATGTTGATACAGAAGTTGGGTATTCATCCTTTCTGGTGGAGGCATAGTATTCCATTGTATATGCGGACCATATTTTCTTTATCCATTCATCAGTTGAAGGGCATCTTGGCTCTTTCCACAGTTTGGCGACCGTGGCCATTGCTGCTATGAACATTGGGGTACAGATGGCCCTTCTTTTCACTGCATCTGTATCTTTGGGGTAAATACCCAGTAGTACAATTGCAGGGTCATAGGGAAGCTCTATTTTTAGTTTCTGGAGGAATCTCCACACTGTTTTCCAAAGTGGCTGCACCAACTTGCATTCCCATCAGCAGTGTAAGAGGGTTCCCCTTTCTCCGCATCCTCTCCAACACACGTTGTTTCCTGTCCTGTTAATTTTGGCCATTCCAACTGGTGTAAGGTGGTATCTCAATGTGGTTTTGATTTGAATCTCCCTGATGGCTAATGATGATGAACAATTTTTTTATGTGTCTGTTAGCCATTTGTATGTCTTCTTTGGAGAAGTATCTGTTCATGTCTTCTGCCCATTTTTTGACATGATTATCTGTTTTGTGTGCATTGAGTTTGAGGAGTTCTTTACAGATCTTGGATATCAGCCCTTTGTCTGTAGTGTCATTTGTGAATATCTTCTCCCATTCCGTGGGTTACCTCTTTGTTTTGTTGACGGTTTCCTTTGCTGTGTAGAAGCTTTTGATATTGATGAAGTCCCAAAAGTTCATTTTTGCTTTTGTTTCCTTTGCCATTGGAGACATATCTTGAAAGCAGTTGCTGTGGCCGATGTCGAAGATGTTACTGCCTATGTTCTCCTGTAGGATTTTTCTCTTTTTTTTTTAAGATTTTATTTATTTATTTGACAGACAGAGATCACAAGTAGGCAGAGAGGCAGGCAGAGAGAGAGAGAGAGAGAGAGAGAGAGGAGAAAGCAGGCTCCCCGCAGAGCAGAGAGCCCAATGTGGGGCTCCATCCCAGGACCCTGGGATCATGACTGAGCTGAAGGGCAGAGGCTTTAACCCACTGAGCCACCCAGGCACCCCTTTCCTCTAGGATTTTGATAGATTCCTGCCTCACATTGAGGTCTTTTATCCATTTCAAGTTTATCTTTGTGTATGGTGTAAGAGAATGGTCGAGTTTTATTCTTCTACACATGGCTGTTCAATTTTCCCAGCACCATTTACTGAAGAGACTTCCCTTTTTCCACTGTATATTTTATCCTGCTTTGTCAAAGATTATTTGACCATAGAGTTGAGGGTCCATATCTAGGCTTTCTACTCTATTCCACTGGTCTATGTGTCTGTTTTTGTACCAGTACCATTCTGTCTTGGTGATCACAGCTTTGTAGTAAAGCTTGAAATCAGGCAACTTGATGCCCCCAGTTTTGTTTTTCTTTTTCAACATTTCTTTAGCAATCCGGGGTCTCTTCTGGTTCCGTACAAATTTTAGGATTGTTTGTTCCAGCTCTTTGAAAAATCCCGGTGGAATTTTGATCAGGATGGCATTGAAAGCGTAGAGTGCTTTAGGCAGTATAGACATTTTAACAATGTTTATTCTTCCACTCCATGAGCACAGAATGGTCTTCCATCTTTTTGTGTCTTCTTCGATTTCTTTCATGAGTGTTCTGTAGTTCCTCAAGTACAGATCCTTTACCTCTTTGATTAGGTTTATTCCCAGGGATCTTATGGTTCTTGGTGCTGTAGTAAATGGAATCGATTCTCTAATTTCCCTTTCTATATTTTCATTGTTAGTGTATAAGAAAGCAACTGATTTCTGTACATTGATTTTGTATCCTACCACATTACTGAATTGCTGTATGAGTTCTAGTAGTTTGGGGGCAGAGTCTTTTGGGTTTTCCGTATAAAGTATCATGTCATCTGCAAAGAGAGAGAGAGTTTGACTTCTTCATTGCCAATTTGAATACCTTTTATTTCTTTTTGTTGTCTGATTGTTGTTGCAAGGACTTCTAGTACTATTTTAAATAAGAGTGGCGAGAGTGGGCATCCTTGTCGTGTTCCTGATCTCAAAGGGAAAGCTGTCAGCTTTTCCCCATTGAGGATGATATTCACTGTGCATTATTCATAGATAGATTTTATGAAGTTGGGGAATGTTCCCTCTTTCCCTATACTTTGAATCATTTTAATCAGGAATGGATGCTGTATCTTGTCAAATGCTTTTTCTGCATCAATTTAGAGGACCATGTGGTTCTTCTCTCTTCTTTTATTGATTTGTTCTATCACATTGATTGATAGGAGGAGGAATGCCCAACAGAGGAAAAATTCAGAGACTGTGCCCTCTCCATGAGAGCTATTGGACATGGACATAAACAGTATGTTGGAAAGGGAATTCAGGGTAACGATTATCCAGGCAATGGCTAGGTTGGAGAAAACCAATCTTTCTAGAAAGACCTCGAGACACCTGATTGTGAAACTGATGAATCATAATTTTAGACAGATCTTGAGAGCAGGTAGGGGGAAGAGATTCCTTACATACAGAGGAAGGTCCATCAGAATAATGTTAGACCTGTCCACAGAAACCTGGCAAGCCAGAAAGGGCTGGCAAGACATATTCAGGGCTCTAAATGAGAATAACATGCAGCCAAGAATACTTTATCCAGCAAGGCTGACATTCAAAATTGTTGGAGAGATAAAGAGCTTCCAAGACTGGCAAGGTTTAAAAGAGTATGTGACCACCAAGCTGGCACTACAAGAAATATTAAGGCGGGGTTCTATAAAAGAAGAAAGAACCCAAGAGTGTCATAGAACAAAAATTTATAGAGACAATCTGTAGAAACAAGGACTTCACAGGCAACATGATGTCAATAAAAATGTATCTTTCAATAATCAACTCTAAACGTGAATGGCCTAAATGCTCCCCTAAAATGGCACAGGGTTGTTGATCAGATAAAACGACAGAACCCATCCATATGTTGTCTACAACAGACCCATTTTGAACCTAAGGATACATCCAGACTCAAAGTGAAGGGATGGAGAAGCATCTTTCATGCCAATGAGCCTCAAAAGAAGGCTGGAGTAGTGATTCTCATATCAGATAAATTGGATTTTAAACTAAAGACTGTAGTCAGAGATAAAGAAGGATACTACATCATTCTTAAAGGGTCTATCCACCAAGAAGATCTAACAATTGTAAATATTTATGCCCCCAGTATCAGAGCAGCCAACTACATAAGACAACTGTTAATCGAGATAAAGAGTCATATTGATATGAGTACATTAATAGTAGGGGATCTTAACATGCCACTCTAAGTAATAGACAGATCATCCAAGCAGAAAATCAATAAAGAAACAAGGGCATTAAATGACACATTGGACCAGATGGACCTTATAGATATATACAGAATATTCATTCTTCTCAAGCGCATATGGAACTTTCTCCAGAATAGACCACATACTGGGTCACATATCAGGGCTCAACTGATACCAAAAGATTGAGATTATTCCCTGCATATTCTCAGACCACTATGCTTTGAAACTGGAACTCAACCATAAGAAAAAGTTTGGAAGGAACTCAAACACTTGGAAGCTAAACACTATCTTGCTTAAGAATGTTTGGATCAACCAGGAAATCAAAGAAGAACTTAAACAATTCATGGAAGCCAATGAGAATGAAGACACTTTAGTCCAAAACCTATGGGATTCAGCAAAGGTGGTCCTAAGGGGGGAATACATAGCCATCCAAGCCTCCCTCAAAAAAACTGAAAAATCCAGAATATACCAGATCTCTTTACACCTTAAAGAACTGGAGAATCAACAACAAATTAAGCCTGCCCCACACACAAGAAGGGAAATAATCAAGATTAGAGCAGAGATCAATGAGATAGAAACTAGAGATACAGTAGAACACATCAATGAAACTAGAAGCTGTTTTTTTTTTTTAAGAATCAGTAAGATTGATAAACAATTGGCCAAACTAATCCAAAAGAAAAGAGGACCCAAATTAATAAAATTATGAATGAAAAGGGAGAGGTCACTACTAACCCCAAGGAAATAGAAATAATCATCAGAAATTATTATCAACAGTTATATGCCAATAAGTTAAGCAACCCAGGTGAAATGGATGCATTCCTGGAAACCTATAAACTTCCAAAACTGAATCAGGAAGAAATTGACAACCTGAATAGACCAATATCTAGTAACGAGATTGAAGCAGTGATCAAAAACCTCCCATAAAACAAGAGCCCAGGACCTGACGGATTCCCTGGAGAATTCTACCAAACATTCAAAGAAGAAATATTACCTCTTTTCCTGAAGCTGTTTAAAAAAATAGAAACAGAAGGAAAACTTCCAGACTCTTTTTATGAAGCCAACATTACCCTGATCCCCAAACCAGGCAAAGACCCCACAAAAAAGGAGAATTTCAGACCAATATCCCTGAGGAATATGGATGCTAAGATTCTCAACAAGATCCTAGCTAATAGAATCCAATAGTACATTAAAAAGATTATCCACCATGGTGGGATTTATCCATGGGATGCAAGGGTGGTTCAACATTTGCAAATCAATCAATGTGATGGGGGGGAAAAAAACCTTTTTAAAACCTTACATAACTTGGTTATGTAAGAGAATGCTTGCTTCTAAGTGCTTCCTGGAGGAGGCAGGGAAGGAAGAAAATAGTGACATTCTGATAGATAGGAACATTTTATTAAAAATCAGTTCTAACAGAGGGGCACCTGGGTGGCTCAGGTCATGATCCCAGAGTACCAGGATTGAGTCCCGCATCGGGCTCCCAGCTCCACAGGGAGTCTGCTTCTCCTCTCTCATGCTCTCTTTCACTGTCTCTCTCTCAAATAAATAAATAAAATCTTTTAAAAAAGATCAGTTCTAACAGATGAATCGTAGCTGGGGAAGAATATATGCACAGATATGTGTGTAATCTATATCCTCAACTGCAAGAATTTGAAGCCTTTGTAAATGTATAGATACATACATACATAAATACATACACAGATATATAATTATACACATGCACTTATTTACATATATGTATAAAACTGATGAGTTTTTATTTGGTTTATTTGCAGAAAATAATAGTCCTCAAAAAAAGCACTGAAAGTGAGTTACAGCCATCTTAGTTCTTCAAAGGATGTTTTAACCCCCATCATCAAACATTTATAGTTAAATATGTTTTGATTCAGTGTTTTCCTCTACACAAGCACAAGAAAGAGAGCATATTTTTTCTTCCAATAATTGAAATGTGCTATTAAAAATAATTCCTATTTGTATTCTCATCTTGCAATATTTTTGACTCATTATATTTGTTTCTAAGTTTTATATTATGTGACATTCATTAGCCATAGAAACAATTTTCTAGATAAATCTCTTCAAGTAAGAGAAATAAAAGCAAAATTAAACTATTGGTACTATATCAAAGTAAAACCTTTTGCACAACTAAGGAAACTGTCAGCAAAACAAAAAGGCAGCCTACTGAATGGGAAAAGATAATTGCAAAAAATGTAGGAACTTATACAACTCAACACCTTAAAACCCCAAATCATCTGATTAAAAATGAGCAGAGGATCTGAATAGACATTTTTCCAAAGAAGACATACAGATGGTCAACAGACACATGAAAAGATACTCAGCATCACTAATCATCAGGGAAATGAAAAGCAAACCACAACGAGGTTTGCTTTTTCTAACACCTTACATGTGTTAGAAAGGCTAAGTAATAGTATTTTTACTCATTGCAGAGACTCAGTATATGTTTGTGTAGTTGAGTTGTGATCTTGTATTTTGCCACAGTCGTGCACAAATTTTAATCTCTTCTGCTCTAATCAGATCCACTAAGTCTAACTGTTTAGAATTAACTTTGTGTATTGCATGAATTATCTTTATCATATATAGGTATTTATTTTAAATATATTGAATTTGGAAACTTCAAAACACTCATAGTTTTGTGGGTTTTTGTTTTGTTCTGTTTTTGTTTTTTGGGTTTTTTTCTTTTTACCTTCTGGAAAGGGTAAAGGAAAGAACATCCTCTTTTATTGAATGCCTGCTACTGCTGTTCCAGGTAACTTGCATAACTATTATCATAGAGTCATAATATCATTCATATGCCAGTAGGCAATGCTAATATTATCAGTCCCTGTTAAAACCAGGAGAACTTGCTTTATCTTATTCATTTCAGTGAATCTTGGATTGCAGTCCAGACTTCCAAATAGTTACTAGTTATTTTGTTAATTTCACACTTGAGAATCATGGATTTTTAGAGCAGAATTCAAATAATAATCTATGGCTTGAATTTTCTTTGTACAGTCTCATTAGGTATTTATTCAGCAGAAGATTATATTCCTTGCCACAAGAGGTAACTCAGTACCTCCCACCTGTGAACCACTCTGACTCTAAGAAAATTCTTTCTAATAAAGAGCAGGAATTTTCCCCTTCTAAAATCAATCCACTGGTTCCGAATTAATTCTTTGGGGCCATGCAGAAGCAGTCCAGCAATTATTTGCTAGCATATTAGTTTCCTAAGTAGGGTTTCTGTAACAAAGTACCACAAACCACAAACTGGATTGCTTCTAACAGTAGATACTTGTTCTCTTCCATTTCTGCCTTATTGGCTGGGCCACTCTCTCACTGAAGATTCTAGGAGAAAATCTGTTGCATACCCTTCTCTTAGCTTCTGGTGTTGCCAGCAACTTTTGGCATTTCTTAACTTATAGATGCATCACTTCCTTTTTTTGCCTCCATCATTACACAATATTTCTCTGTGAATCTATGCCTGTGTTTCCTCTTCTTATAAGGACACCATTCATATTGGATTAGGGCTCATCCTACTAATACCACCCGAATAATAACATCTACAAAGACCCTATTTCTAAGTAATACCATGTTCAGAGATACCATGGGTTAGGACTTCTACTTATCTTTTAGGGGACCTAATTCAACTCAGAACACTGAGCATCTACTCTGTTCCAGGGTTTGAATTAGTAACTGAAGAACATAAAGGGGGAAGGAAAAGATGAAATAAAAAGATGAAATGACTGCACTCTGAAGGATCTCAGTCTAGTCAGAAAAAGGTCCTCTCTCTCCGCCTGCCTCTCTGCCTACTTGTGACCTCTGTCTGTCAAATAAATAAATAAAATCTTTAAAAAAAAATTCACATTCTCACCATCAGAGAGAAAACCTGTTTCTCCATGTCTATCATCAACATTCTGCATTTTAAAACAAGGCCACTTGATGGGTGAATATGTATATCTTGATTTAATTTTCATGTCCTTGGTTTTTAGTGAGGAAAATTTGTTTATATATTTATTGACTGTTTCTACTTTGCTTTTGTGAATTTTCCTAAACATAAGCTTCATGAAGGTGAATACTTTATCTCTCATTTTACTATTGTATTCAGTTCCCAGTACAGTAATGGATATATAGTTGTTACTTTGTAAAAATTTATTGAATGCATTCAGGCATTACTTAATTTTTTCTCAAATTTTTATCAGTGTACTTTTATTTTTCTTACTAGTGGGTGCTCTATAGATTCTAAATATATTCAACTTCCCATTTATGTCAGGAATATTTTCCCCATGTTGTTTGCCCTTTAATTTTTGTTAATTAAAATTGTTCCCATTTCTGTGTAGCAAATCAAGTAATATTTTCCTCATGGCATTGTGTCTTTGGTGCTTGCTAAATAAGGCTTTCTGCATGCCAAGATTATGTAACTAACTATTCATCAGTAGTTATAAGAAGCAATTCAGGAAGTAATGGTCAACCCCTATTTTCTCTGAAACTCTTAATCAGTCTTGTTGTAGGATTATTTCCAAAGTCTTTTGAAATTCCAAATTTCATTATATAAAAATGATATTGGAAAATTATAGCAACAACAGTAATTCTGAAGCTAAGAATTACTGTTAAGCAATTAGTATGTTAGTTTAAAAGAATCACAACCCTAGTATTTATCATCATCATCATCATCATCTCTGTTTTACAGCTAAGGAAACTGAGGATAAGAGAAGTAAATAAAACTCATTTATATCTGAGTTGGTTTCTGAAACAGTGCTTTTTTATTTTATATCAAAACATACTGCTTTAATTATTTTAGCTGTACCACATGCACATCGGGTGAAAGAATGGACCAGCTTCCTAAATAGAGGTGTCTGCTTCATATATTCTCCATACACGATTTAGCCTTGCCCCTCATTTCTCATGTTTTTGCTCAATACTGTCTTTCTAGTTGGAATAGTGGCTTAAGAACTCTGAGGGATACAGTCAAAGCTGTTTTGAGTATTGTTGAGACTTCAACAAAAGAGATCCTTGGAGGCATGTTTCCATGGGAAACATCTTGAATCTCCTATACCTAACTTCTTGTGATATCAGCTACCTTAAAGGAGGAAAGTGGCGAGTTATTTTTGGTGTCTTTTCTCTACCTGGACCTAACTGTCCTATATCTAGCAGACACTCTTACGTACTCTAGCTTGTATAAGGTATTTCTGTTGTTATATTTTTTCATCATTTCAATAAGGGTACAGGTATAGAATAGGAAGTTAGATGTTTATTTAGAAATCCATAAGGATCTTTAAAGGATGAGTGAATGCCCTTTTAGGCAGAAGAGAGGCATAAGACATTCTAGGTAGGAAAATTATTTATAGAAAATGTAGAAGTAAGAAAGAAGCTGTCTGGAACTGGTGTGGTTGCACTTAGGAAGACATAAAGTAGGAAAGGTGGTTTGGAATCAGATTATGCAGGATTTTATATGCCAAACTGAGATACATGGGTTTTATTCTTTTAAGAAACCAGGAGCCATCAGAATATTCTCTCTACAAATGACAGTCCTTCCAACACATGAAATTGCTAATATATTTCCCTTGAGATTGTTTTCTGCAAACTAATAAACTAATATACCCAGTTTCTTTTCTCCTCGGATAGCATAGTTTGATTTTATCATTTTTTGCTAGCTCTCCTGTGAACATACTTCAGTTTATCTGTGGCAGTTACTAAGTATACTTTATAATGTTTCCTTTTGCATTTTTAAAATGCAGCTTTCACATGTAAGTATCTTGAAAACACCGGCTTTATCACTTTCCTCTTTTTTATTCGTTCCTACCACCACACACATAACACCTCCCAACAAACGCAAAATACTGGAGTCATCTTATTAGCTGAGTAGAGACTTTATTATTTGGGGGTGAATAAAGTGATTAGTTGTTAGTGTCAACAATCAATTTGTATTTGGTAGTAATGCTGCAGACGTCTTGTTCTCTCTCTCTCTCCAACAGTGTATCAGCATGTCTGTTTTTTATTTCATGTCCAATATGAAGCCCAAAGATCAAAAGTAGGAGGCAGCCAAGCTCTCAATCAGGGGCCTGTTAATTAGATAATAACGTCTAAGATTTCCCCAATTTTTTTATCTGAATGCAAAAGAATAATTTATTTGGAAACTTTTCATATCTTATGTTATGGTTTTCTTAAAGCTGATTTGCTGGTTTTACAATAGAGCTGAAACATTGCCATACTTCCATTAAACTAAAAATAGAAAAGAAAAGAAAAAAAAGTAGAGTAAGTGTTTCCCACTTGTTAAGTCCCTTAAGTTTCTCCAGCCACGCAGAGTATCTTTAATGGCATTTTTGTTAGCTTGGAATGCTGTGTAACAGCCTTTGCACGTGTACCGACTTAAATCGGAAAAAAACAATGGCTAACCATGATACAAAAAAAGGTGGGGTAATAGCATACAAACCCTGAATAGTTCAAGCAAATTTCCTGGAAGTTTGCCAATGGAAATTTGGAACAGTGTCTAGATGTCTAAGACTACCTTCCTATTCTGAGATAAAATATACCATATTAGATACTATTAAAGTGATCTTGTACTAAAATACGTGAATCAAGAAGAATGTGAAGTTTTTAAAAAGAATCCCTTTATGACCAAGTAGTAGGGAAAAACATTCCATGGGAATATTTGCGTCTTCCATAGCAAAAGACGGCTCCTTGATATTTAATGTCGTCTGTAACTGTGTATAAGGGGTAGTATGTGAGTATTTGGGGGTGGGGATGTGTCTTTTAGCAAATACCTCAATATGCTGCCCTACCATGTTCGGTGGACAGCATCATTTCTGATAATGAATTTGTTAAGCAAGCAAATGGTTATGTCAGAAAGAATGATAAGAAACCCATCAAAATAGACCGAAACTTGATGAAATCTAAGTTTTAACAAGAACGTACGTAACTGTTTGTGATTATAATTGGATACTAAAATGGAAGTGTTTAATGAAAGCCTTAGCTTTGGCTGAAGTCTTCCTTACAAGAATATGCAGAGTACTCCCATTTTTTTAAATGAGGTGTGAGAGTAGCAGGAAAGATTTCAAAGGACTGTCAAAGGAGAGGGTCAGAAGCTAGGTTTGTGTAGGTCTTTACCCATGTTGAAGGTATAAAGGGGCAGGCATGGAGATTAGAAGAGAGTTTATGGGGAGAACTATCAGAAAACTCTGAGCCCTCTCCCCTCCCTCTTTGTTATGCTCAGGAAAATAGGCAGCAAAGTAACCACTCAGAAAGCTTGGCACATGTCCCTTGTTACTTGGAAGGCATAGTGAACACAGTCTCAGGCCAGACAAATTAAAGGGTAGGAAGCTGACTCTGGCTGGCTGGCTGCCCTGATGGTGGAATTGAGAGAAAGCAATACATTGGTACGATCTGTTCTTCCAGGATTTATTACGGGCAAAGAGTGTGTGATAGTTTCTCACAGACCAGGTGAAGGAAAGGAGAGATAGAACAGAGCATGTAGGGTAGCTTTGCCCTTTCTCCAACAAGAGGCTGTCAGAAGAGAGAAGCTGGAGGCCTTCTGTGGATGTCGGGGACCAAGGTGGGCAATCACCCAGAGGTAATGCTTTGCCCTATACCACAGGAACTTTGGAGACGTGTTCCAGCAATGGCCTTCTCTCCAAAGAACTTAAAAAGCATTCCCAAAAAGAACAAGAGTTTTAAACACCTGTCAAGCCTGGAGAATGTCTTCTCCAGTTCTTTGTGACAGTATGTGATGAGTAAAATCTTTCCTGCTACGTCATCTCCCTAAAGCCCTCCAGCTTCACCTTGGGAGAAGTCAGAAACCATGGATCAGCGAGCTGGAGGAAGAGAGGTGGAAGCATAAGACAGAAACAGAAATAAAGCTGCTATTCCTTCGAACAAATTTGACCTAGGGAGGAAAAGATTTGGTATAAATATAGTTAGAAGTTTTTACAGTTACATGGGACTGGTCATTTTAATATTAGAACTGTGACTTAGGGGACTAACCTGACCAGAGGTTACTCTGAGGGTGACCAAACAGTCAACAGTACCTTCCCTAAAGTGCATCTTTTGAAGTGAGGGAAGAACCAAGCCTGCAGAATGGGTTTGAATGGACAGCAGTTGCCTGGTTGCACACTTGAGTCATTCTTGTTCAGTGTTTGTGATTAGCTATCTACCTTTCCCCAAAACCTTCTAGGTTCCAGATAGGAGACCAGTTGGCTCCCGTTGTTAACTTCATTCTAGGCCCAAGGGGAAAAAAAGGATCCTTCATCCCAACATATTTCAGTAGTTGAGGATCCATTTACTCCTTTGCTGGCCCCCTCTAACCTTATACCTTGAAGTTTGTTTTAACAGTCAGCATTTTGCCTCCTTCCTCGTCACAAAGCCTCCATATTGTTTTCTAACTCTGAGTTCAGTTTTCAGTGTGCATCTGACATCATCCAGCTGTTCTTTCTGTGGCCCGAGCTCCAGTGCCCTGCTTGGAGTCCCGCCACACATTGCCAGTCTACCTGCCAGCCCTCCTTGATCCCACACCCCCTCAGGCTGTGCAGAGTTGCCTACTGGGACCTCCTACTCACTCACGCACAGATCTCCCTGATGCAGAGTTCCTGCCCGGATCTTCCCTGCTTCTGGCTTTTTGCTTCATATTATTGGTGAGACAGACTCCGTTTGCCTATGTCGAGCCTCTGATACTCTTTTCTTGCTACTGAGAAAACCCCCCGTTGCTTCCCATGTAAATGGGCCTACCTCATCTCCTGGCCCAAGAACCCCTTATAGATCAGACCTGGGTCCCTTCAGTCTTCTTAGACTTTGGTTAAGGCCATGGAGAGCATGTTACTCAATTTAGAAATATTTATTTAGTGAATCCTCTAGTCTGGGTGTTTCGAAGTAACAAAGAAACATATCCTTGAGTACCTTATGTGAGGAAGACCCATTTGTACAATTCTTAATTCTTAATTTACTTTAAAAAAATCCATTTCTATATTAATTGCTCTTACACTTTTCTATGCCTTTCTCGCCCAAACCACCTGAATGACAGTTCTGGCAGGGAGAGGCCTTTTTTGTAATCCCTCGCTAATTTACCAGGCTACCAGGAGAGCTTCTTCCAAGTCCAGGGGTACATCAGACAGCAATGCCACCTTGTAGAACAGGTTTACCAAGATATCTAGGTTTTATTGTGCACTTTGATTTATGGGAACCCATATTCATGATTTATTGCCTATGCCAACTTGATCAGCAGGAAAAGCAATAGATCTGTAACACTGAGGATGTTGTCAAGAAGGTAGGCTTGGATTTACACATTTATAAAAAGCAAACGCTCTTTCTTTGCTCCCTTTTTCTGCTCCACCCAGATTTCCCTTCAGTACCTCCCTTGTGGCAGCTGAGCGGTAAAGTCTACCCTAGAATCATAACCCATACCCCTGGTTATGATGTCATTTTAATAAAAAATGTAGTAGAAGATAAATTCTTTTTTTAAAAAATAAAACATTTTATCCCTTTTAAAATAGCTATGATTTCATTTAATCCTTACAATTTACATTCAAAATAAAAGCAAGCACAAGGACCAATAGTGCCATTTGACAAGGGTATGAGTTAAGGGATTTGATCGAAAAGTTAAGGGATTTGACCAAACTTAAATAGTTGGTGAAGTTGGGTAAGCCCCTGGTCTCCAAACTCCCAGCCCAGCATCCTTTCCTTATATGCCAGCCCTTATCCTTATTAGTTGTATTCTTTTTTTTTAAATCGAGGTACAGTTTGACATTTAAGGTTTTATTTGTTTCAAATGTACAACCTAGTAATTTTATATTCATATATATGGCAAAACGATCACTATCATAAGTCTGGTTAGCATTCTTCATATATAGTTAAATTTTTTCTTATGATCTTTTAATATCTAGAAAGTTATAAATTCTAAAAATTAGGTCTGGTTGCAAGTGATAGGAAAACCAAAATATTGTGGTTTAAACAAGTCAGCATTGGAGGGGTACCTGAGTGGTGCGGTCAGTGAAGTGTCTGACACTTGGTTTCGGCTCAGGTCGTGATTTAGGGTCATGAGACTGAGCCCCAGATTGGTCTCCATGCTTAATGTGGAGTCTGCTTGGGATTCTTTCTCCCTCTCCTTCTGCTCTTCCTGCTCATGCTCGCTCTCAAACAAATAAATAAATCTTTTTTTTTAAAAAGACAGGAAAACAAGACAGAATTTGATCATTTCTTTGTTATCCTCAATATCTGGGTTTTCAAGACGACTGCCCAAGTTCAAATCATGATGTCCACAGTCTAACTAACCATAATGATAAGGAAGATTAGGGACAGAACATATTTTTCCCCCTTAAGGGCATTTTCTAGAAATCCATACAGGGTATCTTTGCTAAATTCCATTGGCCAGAATTTAATGACATGACCCTAGTCAGCTTCAAGGGAAGCTGGGAAGTATAACCTTTATTCTGGATGGTCACATGCTTTGATAAATTTGTAGGTTCTATTACCAAAGAAGAAAAGGAGAAGATATTGAGGTGACAACTAGCAGTGCCTACCACAACTTTGCATTTTATTGGCAGAGGTCTGTTTTCCTTAGATTACCTTTTTATTTATATCTACTTGTTTCTGAAATACTGTGAGATTTTTAGATCTTTTATTTTATACCTATGAACTGAGTACCCATAAATGTCAGTAATGGTAGAATTATTTTAAAATTTTATCTTCACTCTAATTAATCTTTAATATGACATCTTGCCTGGGTTTTAATTAAGAGGATACTGAATAAACGTTTTCTTTGATTTGTTTATCATACAAATAATGGTATTAAATACTCAGATATATTGATTAATGAAATAGATTATGCCATCATTTGGATCAGTCCCTCCTCATTACTCATTTGGACTCTTATTAATCAACCATCTCAAACCCTTCCTCTTAAATCTATTGAAAATTTCATTGCTGACATAATTTCCCTGGAGTGCAGCTATGTTAATGTCACTTCTCCATGTAAACATCTTAATGAGTTCCCATTTTCTATAGAATAATCTGAAGTTTTTAGCCTGGAATTTACCACTTCCCAAACTTCAAACCTTAATCTCCAGATTTGTCTTTCATTGTAGCGTTTGTGATATTCATCCTTAGTAGAAATATTGCCTATATCCTATAAGTGTCTGATATTTTACTCCTCTCTAACTTTCCTCCTGAAGTTTTGGGGGAAGTACCTCCCCATATGTCCCCTACACCTCTCCTCCCCACATATCTTTTTCTTCTACATATTTTATCATTGTTCAGGGACAGTGAAATAGTCCTGGCCTAACACTGATATTTTTCTTAAACGTGTTACTGTGGGTTGAGTTTTAAGAAATTTATGCATCTCTTACTCTCTTATCACATCATACATTGATTAAATAAACTTTTTAAAATTTTAATTCACTTTGTAAATAAGATATATACATTAAGTATATATTGAATGAATTAATAACATAATGTTTGACTTTGTCTACAAGTTAGGTCTCCTTGGAAACACCTCATAAGAAATGAAGAAACATATTTGGGCTCTAATTTTTTACTTCTAGTTTAAATCTAGTACCAGACAATAGGAAGTGAATGTCATTACTACTTGATACCAAATGAATAATTCACAAGTTAATTCAGAATCAGTCTAATATCTTTTGCAAGAAAAAACAATAGCAACAAAAACACATTACAAATCCCATGTATTTTCTTCTCATAAATAGTGTATCTTTATTAGTCATGACATTCCTTTAGCACAAAAGTTTAAATATACAGACAAATATTTTCTCAACAGTTTTTAAAAGAGATAAAGAGTGGGTACTTTAAGTTTGGACTGTTTTGATTAACATCAAATTTGGGCGGCATTCAAAATAGATAATTGATAACTTGTGAGTACTTAGAATAATAGAATGTGATGTCCATCAGAAGCCATAAATTACAAGTTGCAACAAATTAGATTTGCTGCTTCTTTTGATAGGGATATCATAGTGGAAAATCAGGAAAACATTATGTTTAGATTTTCCATTATGTGTATCTTTTGTTTCTGGGACAGCTTTGTGATTTGCCTTTGGCAGCACCTTCTACACCTTTTATCTGACTAAACAGTCTACAGATTTAGAACCATAGCATTTTCACTCATTTTATCTTCACCAAAGTGTGGTCCCTATACCTTTATTCTTAGAAGACATCCAAAGTTTGTTTCAACACCAACATTCTATCACTTTTGTTTTGTACAGTTCTATCAATTTTGTTTCATTTTGTATAATTTTGTACAATCCTGGCTAGAGCAGGATGTCCTGAATGCATAACATTGATATTTATTTATTTGTAATTTTTTCTTAAATAATAGTAGTCATTTTAATTGTATAATAATGGTGGAACAGAGGAGAGGTAATTGCAGTCTTAGCTTGTTAAATATTTTAAACAGAGCATGAATATCTATTAATAGCATCTACTCATGTAAATATTTAATTGAATTTTCCTAAATGGATTCCTCAGAGAATCACAAAGCAACCTCTACTACATTATTTGAGACAACAGTTGGATTCATAATGCCAGAAAGGACCCAGGATTTAATCCTAAACTTCTCTGACTCAAAGACTTAGTTCTATATCCTTCTTCCAGTCCTTAGAGTTAGAAAGTGCAAGTTAGATATTACTATTGATCAGATCCTTTTTTGTGCAATTCACATAATTTTAATCCAATCAGTAAAGAGAATGAAAAATCTCTAGAAAACTCAGAATTATTTTTGATATTTGAAAAATTATGGCTCAATATCATTTGAGTCCATAGACATACACAGAAGAACTAGTTTCCAAAGCAACAGTAACCAGGTTGCCCTTATAAATTCAACAATCTGAATTATTTATTTCTTAGGGATTTTTCAGTAGGGATAATAAAAACAAGTACACAGTACTATCCCATATTTAGAGCAGCTATCATTTAAAGGGAAAATCTTGTTGCATTTTTTAAAAATTGGTATTTCGAACTGCCACAATTGTGCATTATTTGTCCCATTTACCTCCTTTTAATGGTATGGAAAAAATGTGTAAGAGGAGAAATGAACATTGAGCTTTTTATGTCTTAATACAGGTTAAGTAGGCACATTGTTCTTAACAGAAATACAAAGCTAATGGATAATATTCAAGTGCCGTTCTCCCAGCAAGACTCTAGCTATTTGAGTAGAGAGGTATCTCTCACTCTATGAAATAAGGTCATTTTTCTATTCTTTTTCACTGATGAGTGAGTAGTAATTCAGTAAGTAATAGATAGGAGAGAGAGAGGTGATTCTGCCAGCTGGAGTCAAAAAGACACAAATTTCATGTGCATTTAAGCATAATAATGTAGCCATCCAACATCACCGTGGAAGGAGATTTTCTCTGTCACCCTTCCATAAGGCTTCTTAGAATGCTCACTGGGCATATCTTTTATTTTCTTCACACCTGCACTTTAAACCTGCTTTCTCCATAAGCAAAGGTGAATGTTAGTGTTGAGTATTCAGCATTTCCTATATTAGCATCCTTTAGGCATAGCTTCAAAAAATCTTAGTCTCATGGCGCCTGAGTGGCTCTGTTTAAGCATCTGCCATTGGCTTAGGTCATGATCCCAGCGTCCTGGGATGGAGCCAGGCCTAGGGCTCCCTGCTGAGTAGCGAGCCTACTTCTCCCTCTCCCTATGCCCCTCCCCCTGCTCATGCTGTGTTGCACTCTCTCTCTCTCTCTCTCTCAAATAAATAAGTAAAATCTTTTTTTTTAAAGGTTAAGTCTTACAGTTTACCTTCCCCTGCTTCTCCAACTCTTAACACAAAATATGTAATAGCATGGAGGGCATTTAGCTCAATTTTCTGACATGGACATAGAGCATGATGCCATGTTTTCCTAGGTTTCTAAGGCTCTTCCTCAGCTTGTATTTTATGGTTCCTGATGGATACCACATTCTATTCTAAGTACACACAAGTTGTCAGTTCAGTTATCTGTTCTGAATGCTGCCCAAATTTGATGTTAATCAAATCGGCTCAAACTTACAGCACCCACTTTTTTCTTCTTTGACTTAAAAAAAAAGCATTGATGGATACATAGCAGAGCTGCTCAGTAACATCTCCTTCATATTGTCTTTAAGAATGTAACTGAGTTGAACAAAATCAAAATTATATCTGTTCTGGACCCATTTATTAGAAACATAGGCAAATTATTAGAAGTGATTCCGGAGTTTTGTAATTATTTTTTTAAACTACGTTAAAGATGTAAAACACTTGCTTCTATGTGAAATAGAACATTGATATTCATTTATGGAGGTTTGAACTACTTTTCTTTCCTTCGGGTGGCACTCACTGTATAATTCATTTTCTAAAATATATGTACTGGCATTTAGCAATTACCTAATCACTTTGTGACAATTTGGGTATCAGTTTTCCCAATCTGATGAGGAAAAATTGCTCTTTTTTTTTTTTTAAAGATTTTATTTATTTATCTGACAGGCAGAGATCACAAGTGGGCGGAGAGGCAGGCAGAGAGAGAGGACATAGGCTCCCCGCTGAGCAGAGAGCCCGATGCAGGGCTTGATCCCAGGACCCTGGGATCATGACCCGAGCCGAAGGCAGAGCCACCCAGGCGCCCCAGAAGAATTGCTCTTAAAATAGAGTCCACCAATAGCCCCATTCCACTGAAATTATATGATTTTGACAATTAAAAGGTAGTAAATGGGCTGCTAATTTACTATTGAACAATCTGCAAAAATTAAGAGCTTCCTGACTTCCAGAGGCTTATAGGTTCTTGTTTTTCAGTAAATTTCAGGGGCTTAGTAGATGCCAAAGGCACACATCACCAACTAAAAGTTTTTGAGTTGGGAGGTGCCTGGGTGGCTCAGTAGGTTGAGCCTCTGCCTTTGGCTCACGTCATGGTCTCAGGGTCCTGGGATTGAGCCCCTGTCGGGCTCTCTGCTCAGCGGGGAGCCTGCTTCCCCCTCTCCCTCTGCCTGCCTTGCTGCCTACTTGTGATCTCTCTCTGTCAAATAAATAAATGAAATCTTTTTTAAAAAATTTAAAAATAGAAGTTTCTGAGTTGGGGAGCAAATAGAGAGTCATATAATGGCAAATATAGCCCTTATGAGTAATTCATGGAAATCTGGGGTACCCAGAAGTAAATGAAGGCCTTGTTTATTTGTTTTTATTTTTATTTATTTTCTATTTTAAAATTTTACTGACTAATAATTGACATACAATATTGTATTAGTTTCAGATGTACAACATAATTACTCAATATTTATATATGTTGCAAAATGGTCACCACAATAAGTCTAAGAAAGTCCTCTTTATTCACTTGAGCTCCAAACTTCCTCACTTTTCTGTCCAACTCAAATTTTGCCAGTTGGGTGAGTTTATATTTAACTCATTCATACAAATGAAGAGTCTTACCATATATCAGGAACTGTGATAGACACAGGCAATGGGAAGACCCAAATGCCCTAAGATTTGCAATGAAGTAAAAATGTTAATGTTAAGATCAACAGATCTTTGGGGTGGGGGGATAGAAAAATGAGGTAAGCAGAAAAGTTTGATTTAGGAAGAAACATTTGAGCTGGGGAAGAAGAAAGAAGGAGGAAGGATATTCCAGCCCAGTGGTGAAACCTAGTGATATGCATGAAGATGATATAGTTGGGAGCACATCATATGTATGGTTGCTTGGCAGGTTTGCAGGCAGAGAGAGAGAGAGAGAGAAAGAATATGAAGTTGGAGCGCTGGTCTGTAGAGGAGGACTCAGCAAGCCAGATTGAATTTTGGATTTCTCCTGTCGGCCCTATGGAGACCCTGAACTTTTTAGCACTGAGGACTAACATGATCAAATTTATACCTTTGAACAAAATGATAGACTGAAAAGAGGAGAAAATGGATGAAAAGAGACCAGTAATCAATCTACTTATTTTTGCTTCTTTTTTGGTGTAATGTACAGGCCCAGAGAATGTTTGAGGAAAGAATAAATATCCACTGGCAAATTTAAAATATCGATGTGGAACTCAGAAGCAAGATGGGAGTATATAAGGGTGGTCTGAAGTATCATTTGGGTAAGGTGCATAGAAAGAGGAAGAAAACAGGATAGGGCTTGAGAAAACACCAATGTTTAGGAGCAGGTAAAAGATAAGAAACCAGCAAAATGTCTAGTGAAATGGGAAAAAGCATGGATAATGCAGTCTCCATGATCCTGATGGAAGTAAATTTGAGGAAGGAAAGAAAAAATAAGTAAAATAAAATGGTGCCCCAAGGTGAATGTTGGTTTTCCTTTGAAGACCATTGCTGGCTATAATGACAGCAGCTTCATCAGAGTGACAGCAAAAGGAACCATCCTGTGGGGAAGAGGATAGGAAGAGACGATGAGGGTAGTTATGGAGGGAAGAGAAAGATGGGATTTGCAACTAAAGTGGAAGACCATGTTAAGCTTTCTTTAGTGTAGGTAGAGCTGAACTTTTTTTTTTTTTTAATCAACTACAGACAATAGAGAACTGAAAAAAGGAAGAGACAGAGAATACTGATAGATAAAATTCTGGAGAAGTCTCCAAGCAGTGGGATACCACTTAATTGGTTGAAAGCTGTTTTGGTGAGAAGAACTTAGAGCTTAAAAAATACTTAAAATGGAGGAGGGGTAGGGATTGAGCTGGTAATTTATTCATACATCTGCTACAAGAAGTTGATCTAATTGAATCCCCAATTCTGGTAAGAAGGGATAGCTTCATTTAAAAGCATAATTTTTCTTATTAATTATTCATAGATTCATAGTTTTTTTTTGTTTTGTTTTGTTTTTAATCTGAAAGGAAATTAGAAGATCTCCTAAAGTACCTGTCAGGTCAGTGAGGTACTAAAAATGGAGGAAAATCATGACTTTGGGGCCTCTTTTTCTGGAGCCTGTGTCTAGTAGTTGGAGTGGTTAATGGAGGGAAGGAGGTGCTCCTTTCTGCTTTCTGCTGTGCCTCCCATCACTCCAGGGAGGTCCAGATGGTAGGTGGGAGGGGATAGGAACTGAGATCAGTCTGGATTCTGCTGGTACGTGCACTGATTTATTTTCACTGTTTTGGATTGGTGGTCTCTCTGTTGAGAAAGTGATACAATAATCTTTTATCTGTCATAGCAGATAATCAAAAGCCCCTTTTTAAAAGTTCAATTGGAATAAGAAAATATGAAGTTGTAAAACCTATAATATAGAAGTTCTCAGTTGCCAGTACAAAGTGATGACACCCTAGCAACTCTGCTTGCACACCGGAAGCTGGATTCAGTGTCAGGAATGTCATAAATGATCAATATTTTTAAAGCTACATATTAGAGAGTAAAAAAAAATTAATTTCAATGTGACATCATTTAAAAATGGATTTGCATTAAAAATATGTACTTTTTCTATAGTTAAGAGTCTGTTGCTTGATTTGTCTCTTTTTTTGGCCTCTGCTTATTTATTTCTTGAATTCCACATATGTGGGGAGATAGGTTAAATAGGTGATGGAAATCGAGGAGGGCACTTGTTATGACGAGCACTGGGTGTTGTATGGAATTGCTGAATCACCATATTATACACCTGAAATTAATATAACACTGTATGTTACCTATACTGGAATTGAAATAAAAATGATTAAAAAAGTAAAAAATGTACTTTTTATAATACAACTTTCAACTCTGAGAAATATTTGGTATTTGAAATATTTTGTGAACTGCTTTTTAGTCTGAAAAGAAAATTATTTTTCTTGATTATAAAAATAATACAAACTCTAAATATTAAAATAAGTAAACACATAAGGAAGAAAGTTTTTAAAAATCCATATAAAATACTACCACCTAGACATAAATACTATACACATATTTAAGAAAACATCTCAGATATAGCTCTGTAGGGACAACTGGCTGGCTTAGTCAGAAGAGTGTGTGACTCAGGGTGCCCTGGGTAACTCAGTTTGTTAAGTATCCAGCTCTTGACTTAAGCTGAGGCTCAGGTCATGATCTCAGGGTCGTGGGATTGAACCCCATGTGGGGTTCTGCACTCACTGGGGAGTCTACTAGAGATTCTCTCTCTCTCTCTCCCTTTGTCTCTCCCCCTGGTTGCACACATGCTCTCTCTCTCTAAAATAAGTAAATATTTTTTTAAAAAGAGCACGTGACTCTTGATTTTGGAGTCATGAGTTTGAGCCCCATGTTGGGTGTAGAGATTACTTAAATAAATAAAACTTAAAAAACACAGATCAGATATAGCTCTATAAAAGCACTAATACACATACACTGGTCATAATTTTACTAAATAATTCTTTAATTTTGGATAATGCCATAAAACCTTTCAGAATTTAATTTCCAGGGGTTGGAGACTATGGTTTCTAAACATCTTCTGTGTTCTGGCCTTCACAGCAACATAGATGAACAGATACATTCAACATGAAAGGCTATTTTATGTTGGTTCACATTAGTAACAGTTTTCAATTAGAAAGAGACCAGTTCAACAGAAGTTCTTTTGCATCTGTAAGTGATATTTTGCTGCTTTTCTCCTATAAATCTTGGTGATGCCTTTCTTTTCCTACTAGCCGTGATTCTCCTCCATAAAATGAGAGAAAGGCACTCAATGATGGTATTTTTTTTCCCACCCAGGGACATACAAGTCACTAAGAAAATATTTCATTCCATTAGACTGAGAAGTCTTAGTTACAACTTAAAGACCTGCTGTGATGATACTCATAATGAAAAAGGGAATTTTTGGGGGGGACGCCTGGGTGGCTCAGTTGGTTAAGCAGCTGCCTTCAGCTCAGGTCATGATCCCAGCGTCCTGGGATCGAGTCCTACCTCGGGCTCCTTGCTCAGCAGGAAGCCCGCTTCTCCCTCTGCCTCTGTCTGCCAGTGCTTGCTCTCGCTCTCTCTCTCTCTGACAAATAAATAAAATCTTTAAAAAAAAAAAAAGGAATTTTTTTTTCATATTGAAGAGATCATAGGAGACAAGGTCATGACCAACTCACCTGGGATTTATTCTCTGACAAAAGGAATAACCCAAAGAAAGCATCTGACAAAGGGGAAACCCCTCATAAATTCCTAAAGAGAGCTTAGAGCACACGTGCCAGCATCCTCCTTGCTACAGGGTTTCAAGAAGAGCTAACCTATTTGGGTGAGAGTTTAAAAAGGGAAAGAAAAATCATGAAAAGAGCAAGGGAGAAATAAATAGAGTGAAAAAGAGAAAACTGAAGCCGGTGGTGGACGTGGGTGAGTCAGCATCTCCAATGCCTTCCTTTCTCTGCCCAGAGTGGCCGAGACCCTTGCTCCAGGTTCTGCCCTCTCAGACAATCACTCCTCCACTTGGGACCTCATGATTTATTCCAATTGTTCTTGTGCTGACACTGTTTTGATTTGCTGACTGGTCTTGGATTCTTCTCTTTCTTTTGTCCTTTCTTCTGCCTAGAAAGGAAAGCAAGATTACAGCTCCTACCAGTGGATGAAGACACCTGAAGGAGATGATACATCCTGCATGGCCAGAGGAGTGGCCTGTGTCCGTCCCATTTCCTTTCAGAAGAAATCTCCCAACATCCACCATCAGCCCAATGAGCAGCAGGCAATCACTCTTATCCCCACTAGACAACAAGGTAATCAGGAAGGCAGAGAGCAAAGATAGTGCAAAAATTAGACCTTGGTTGCAAACTTAGGATGGAACTTCTATCGCTGGTTTTAGCATTTGGTATCTCATGTTCTGTCAATATTTACCCATCTGTATTATTTACTGTGTTTTATTTTTTTATTTTTATTTTTTTTAAGATTTTATTTATTTATTTATTTGACAGACAGAGATCTCAAGTAGGTGGAGAGCCAGGCAGAGAGAGAGGAGGAAGCAGGCTCCCCACTGAGCAGAGAGCCCAATGCGGGCTCGATCCCAGGGCCCTGGGATCATGACCTGAGCAGAAGGCAGAGGCTTTAACCCACTGAGGCACCCAGGCGCCCCTATTTACTGTTCTTTAAAAGAGATTATTGAAAGGGTTTTTTTGAATAGCCAGTCTTTATATTATAGTTTCAGTTAAATGGCACCTTTGGAGTGGTTTTTCTTTTTGTTTTGAAAGATCTCTTTATTATTTAAGAGAGAGAGGGAGAGAGAGAGAGAAAGAGCATGTGGAGGGGGGTGAGGAGGGCCAGAGGGAGAGAGGGAGAGAGAGAGAGAGAGAATCTCCAGCAGACTCCATGTTGAGCACATAGCCTGTCGGGAGCTGAATTTCACAACCCTGAGATCCCTACCAGAGCTGAAGTAAAGAGCTGGATGCTTAGCTGACTGAGCCACCCAGGCACCCCATGAAGTGGTTTTTCTATGTGGATTCCAACCAAATTAAGACAACAAAAAAGTACTTTCTTTTCATTTTCTGATTTATGGGAAAAAAACTAATCTTTGTACTTTCCTGTAGAAACTAAAATAAAAATTTAACCCATTAGACCTTTTGCAGAATAACTATATTATGTTTTGAGCTTTACTGCAGGTTTCATAGTCTCTGAGGATACACAGGAATAATCTTATATTCTGGGATTGATTATTTCTTAATTTAAGGGATGATTAAACCTACTTTAGTCTACAACCTTTGCCATTCTCCTCTTTTTCCCATACACACACACACAAAATTTTTTCCTGCATAAAATGTTACAAGGTAATATTTTCCTTAAGTGACTGAAAGTGAATGGTACAGTATTAGCTATTGTTTATGCTAGTTGCAGAACACATTATTTTACTTTTACAAAGCTTTTCTAAAAATTTGAAGTATTTCAGAAGAATTTCTACTGAAATGCTTTCTTTATTTGGTGTAATTTCCAATGTTCTTATAAATTTTCCAAAAATTTATAAGAATAGTACAAAGAATTCCTATATACCCTTTGTCCATAATCACAAACATTAACATTTTATCACACTACCTTTATAATTCATTCTTTCTACATATACATGTTATTTTCTCCCCCCACCAGCCATTTGAGAGTAAGTTACACATATGGTATCCTTTCACTCTTCAGTACTTCAAGGTTATTTATTTATTTGTTTATTTATTTAGAGAGAGAGAGCATATGCAGGGGGAGCGGCAGAAGAAGAGGGAGAAGCACAGGGAGCCCGATGTAGGGCTCGACTCCAGAAGCCTGGGTTCAAGACCTGAGCGGAAGGCAGACACTTATCTGACTGAGCCCCAACGTCATTTCTTACATAACAGGAGTACAATGATCAATATCATAAAATTAATGTAATATTAGCATTGTATTGATACAACACTAGTTGCTAATCAACAGACTGTATTCAAATTTTTCCAACTATCTCAATAATGTCCTTCGTAGGGAAAGCACTCAGGTCTGGTACCTGAGTGCAGTTAGCAGTGAAGTGTCCTCAGTCTGCTTTGATTTGAAAGCATTTTTGTCCTTCCTTGCCTCTCATGACCGGGGCATTTTTGATGAGTACAGGTCAGCTGTTTTTTTTTTTTTTTAAAGATTTTATTTATTTATTTGACAGAGAGAGATCACAAGTAGGCAGAGAGGCAGGCAGAGAGAGAGAGGAAGCAGGCTTCCTGCTGAGCAGAGAGCCCGATGTGGGGCTCGATCCCAGGACCCTGGGATCACGACCTGAGCCGAAGGCAGAGGCTTTAACCCACTGAGCCACCCAGGCGCCCCCAGGTCAGCTGTTTTTGTACAATGTTCTTAAACTTAAGTTCTCAAAATTTTTCTTTTAAGGTTTTAGAGAAAACACCTTTCCTGTTTCTCAGACTAACTTCAAGCTGCATCTAGGGGCGCCTGGGTGGCTCAGTCAATTAAGCGTCTGCCTTCAGCTCAGGGGATGATGCTAGGATGCTGGGGTCAAGCCCTGTGTCAGTCTCCCTGCTCAGCAGGGTGTCTGCTTCTCCTTCTCCCTCTGCCCCTCCCCACTGCTCATGCTGACTCTCTCTCACTCTCTCTCAAATAAATAAAAAATCTTAAAAAAAAAAACAACTGCATCTGATATTGCACTCATTTCCCCTACATGAGACCTAATTATCTGTATCCTATTTCTGCAAAAAGTGGTCATTATTTCCCAGTTTTTCAATCCAGAAACCTAGGCATTGCCCTCTTCCTTCGGATCCAGCTTCCCTGACAGAGATGACATCTTATAAAGACATCATGATCCTTCTCCCCTCTTCTCCTCCCAGCACTACCCCTGAGTTCAGGTCCTCCTGCCTTCTCACTTCCAGTAGCCTCCAGCTGGTCTCCACTCTGCAGGCCTTTCCATATCTTCCCTCCTTATAGTCCTTCTTTTCCAGAGCTCCCAAAGCAGTTCTTTACATCTAAAACATAAATCAGTGTTTCCCTATTACTAAAGATACTTCAAGGATTATACAGAGCTTGTGGGATAAATTGCAAATGCCTTTTTAGTGCCCCCAAAGCCTGCCTTGCTGGCTTTAAGTCCCAGCCCTCCCTCTCTACCTCCCAAGCTGCAGTCATACTGAACTACTTGGAAATTCCCCAAAAAACCCCTTGGTTTTTGCCTCGGAGCCTTCCCATATACCACTCCATTAGCTTGAAATCTGTTCCTCCCTCCTACTCATACATTCTTTTTTACTCAACTGATGGCTCATCTTCTAGTAAAACTCAGTTAAGGTAGCACCTCTTCTGCCCTATCCCTTCTACTTCCCTCCTTCATCCCCCACCTCCAGCAGGGAGGTTTTGCTCTTTTTTTAACCATGAACTCTGAAAAGCAAAAACCTTTACAACAATTCTAACAACCAGAGAACACTTTCTGGTAAACTAAGCCATTTCTGGACCAAACTAGTAGTCCAGAAGCAGAACTCAGCATGCCACCCAGAGGAGCAGAAAGCACTCATTTATTTTATTCTCCCTTATTTGGTCCTGCTGTCGTTAGCTTCAACGCCCCTGCTCTGAGATATTTACTTGTGTGACTGGTTATGTGAAGTTTCTTATGATGTCCTTATTCCATTTATAGCTTTCAAATGGAGGCTTTTCCTCCTGGGAATGGACTCCTGGCTGTCTTTTAAAAATCACATCAATGCTAATTATATATATAAATCACAGAAATTGGCATTGTAAGAATAGTGAATGGTAGCAAGCTTACTGCAGTAAAGGTTAATTAGCCAGGGAAAAAATTCCATGTGCACTTGTCAATGCGTTCTGTAAAGTACAATGGTTGGTACAACCAGTTTAAGGGCTTCTGGTGAGGCTTTCTCTGCCCCAGGTCATTTTGTGCCCAGCAGACTGCATGGAACTCAATCAATATTTGTGAAATAAATCGTGGCTTTGTCGAGCCTAAGATATAATCAGGCATATTAATAAATGGAGAAACTATTGTTCAAGTTATCCACTCCGAAGAAAAGCATTTAGTACTGGAGGTATTAAAGCTAATTGGATCTGCTTTCACCCAGGTTCCTGAGACTGTGGTCAGAGCCTTGTACTGAACCATGTTATTTTCTAGAAACTTACGCCAGCCTATGGTTAGTGTCCGATTTCCACTCCTGCTAACCAGTGATTTTCAAATCTGCCATCACATAAAAATCATCTGAAATACTTTGAAAAAATAATGAGGCCTGGGACCCACCTCCAGAGGTTTGGATTTAATGATCCCAACACTGGTATGTTTAGAAATTGGGCATTTAAATATAAAGCACCAGTTTGGGAACCATTGCTGGATGAGAATCCAGGATTTTATTTCTGCCTAGTGTCTGGACAAATTTTATTTTTAATTTCACTTTTGTGTATGTTTGCTTTTTTCAGAATTTGCATGGGACTACTAGTTATAACTTGCATAATCACCTTTATATGAATATAAATATTACTATATTTAGCATATGGTTTCTTCAGAGAACAACATAAAACACTGGAAGGATTTGACATTTAGTCATTTGAATTCCCACAAAGAATTCCTGGAACAACATCTGTGTAACTGAGGACACTGATGTTATTGATGCATAAATGAAGACATGTCCTAAACGGCAACATTGTGAGTGATGATATGGTAACTACTAATGGCATTTTCGATAGTTCCAGGAAAAGTAAAACAGCTAGGACTCTAGTAGCTAAGAATCCGAGTGGATAGAAGGTCTTAAACTGATGAATGATTGTTGAGTCATCTGGTTCTTCTTTAAGTGGCAACATGGCCAGTCTTTTAGGAAATAAAGATGGCTTTCAGTGACACAATAATAAGTGAAAACCATTAATCATTATTTTAAGCCCTCATCTTGCATAACATTTGCAAGCAAAGATTATTAAGAGACTAGCTGTTGTACTAATGTAAGCTTAAATGTCGTTTCAAAGGGGCGCCTGGGTGGCTCAGTGTGTTGGGCCTCTGCCTTCGGCCCACGTCATGGTCTCAGGGTCCTGGGATCGAGCCCCGCATCGGGCTCTCTGCTCAGCGGGGAGCCTACTTCCCCCTCTCTCTCTGCCTGCCTCTCTGCCTACTTGTCATCTCTCTCTCTTAAATAAATAAAATTTAAAAAAAAATGTCGTTTCAAAACTTGAAATCAGAAAACACATTATTTTTCTTAAGTGTTGTTTTTCCACATTATGGTTGCTTTTTTGTTTCTAATATGATAGTCTAGGGATGCCTGGACCCAGTCAGTTGAGCAGGCACTGCACTGGGCGAGGAGCCTTCTAGAGAGTCTCTGTCTCTCTCTGCCCCTTCCCCCTCAAAGAAAAATGATAGTCTAAATTCAGTCTTTTTTGTTGGACGTGTGAAAGGATTAAAGAAAGGCTGAACAAATTGAATTATAGCTATCTAGATTTTTTTAACATTCCGGTATAAGTAACATGCACTGTTATATTAGTTTCAGGTGTACAATATATTGAATCAGCTATTCCGTACAATATCCAGTGCTTGTCACGGTAAGTGTTCTCTTACTCCCCATCACCCATTTCACCCATCCCCCCCCCCCGCACCTCCCCTCTGGCAACCATCAATTTGTTTTCTAAGAGTCCGTCTCTTTTTCCCTTTATTTGTTTTGTTTCTTGAATTCCACATATGAGTGAAATCATATGGTATTTGCCTTTCTCTGACTGACTGTTTCACTTAGCATAATACCTTCTAGATGTTGTTGCAAATGAGAAGCCGATTTTAAAAGTTCTAGGAGTTAAGCCCCCTGATTGTAAAATCTCATGATGTTAAGTCCCTCTGGTTTTCAAAGGCAAAGGTTATGGGGATTCGTCTTACCAGTGTGGGTCCCCTGTGCCTGGGATGCCCCATGTGGGGTCTACTCCTCTCCCTTCTCTGGCCCTCCCTCTCCCGGACAATCTTGCAGGTCAACTTGGTTACAGACCACTTCTCTATTCTTCCTGTGGTTTCTGATGTGGCCTCTTCTCTATGTGTAGTTGGGGAAAGTCTGTTCTGCCAGTTTTCAGGTCATTTTCTGGATTATTTACACTGATGTTAGTGTTACATAGGTTTATGTATGGGACGAAGTAAGTTTAGGATCTTCCTACTCCACCATCTTCCCCCTAGTTATCTAGATTTTTAAGACTTTGATACCAGATCAATGTATTATAAAGTAAATTTAGGGTTATGAAGATGTTTTTAAAGTGAACGTCACAGGGAGAAGTGTGGGTGAGAGAGCTCAAAATAATTTCTAATGGACCAATTTCAGGTCCCTTGTTCTAAAACATTAATTAAAAGAAAAACTATTTTGGATATCAACTAATTCATACAGAATATTATTAACATTTAAGTATAAATGAGTTAATGGTGCCTGGGTGGCTCAGTTGATTAAACATCTTCCATCAGCTCACGTCATGATCTCAGGGTCCTGGGATTAAGTCCCACATCAGGCTCCCTGTTCAGCAGGGAGTCTCGTTCTCCCTCTGCCCCTCACTCCACTCTTGTGCTCTCACTCTCTCTCTAATTAAAAAAAAAAAAGAAAGTGTAAATGAGTTAGAAACATGTGTACTCTGTTTTCCTAAAAATACAATTTTTAAAAGACTGGTAAAAGTACAGAAAGAAGAGAACAAAAGAGCGACAGGACTGCAAGGGTCACCTGTCCACACACAGACGCTGGCCCTGATTCTGCCTCTCAGATGGGCCGAAGATTCTTAGTGAATGTTCTAGTGGAAGGACTGTTTATATATATATTATCTCCAGCAAAAAAGTAAAGTACTAGTCCGCTTGATCAGTGGTTGTGATACATGTGCTATAGTGGTTAGGTTAGTGGTTGAAGTTTGTTAGTAACCTAAAGTCAACCTCAGCCTAGAAACAGTTGATCCTCCTTCTGACTCATCAGCAGGAGGTCAGTAGTAGCCTAACACGCCACAGTGCCTACATCATCCAGCTCACCTCCTGTCATCATGTCAGCATTTTGTCATCTCATATCATAACAAGAAGGGTGAGTACAGGACAGTAAGATATTTTAAACAAGGGAGACCACATTCACATGACTTTTATTACAGTATATTATTATATTATTGTTTTACTGTTATTAATCTCTTGCTGGGCCTAATTTATAAATTAAACTTTATCATAATTATGGATATATGGGAAGAAAGAGTACATACAGAGTTCAGTACTATCTACACTTTCATGCATCCACTGGAGGTCTTAGAAGTATCCTCCATGGATGGCGGTGGGGACTACTGTATTTACAAAAACAACATGAATGTCTCAAATGTGTCCTAGATCACACTGGAACCTAATGACAGCAAACACAGTAATAGAGCTGCCTCCGAATTTATGACCCATTTGACAATATGCTTGCTTGTCACCCAGTTATCTCATGGGAACTTCCTTGCTTGTCACCTAATAATCTTTCCTCCTTGGCTCTGACTTTATGGTTGGGAAGTAACGGAGACAATTCAGTACTAGGACTTCAATTTTTTTATTATTATTAACATATAATATATTATTTGTTTCAGGGGTACAGGGCTGTGAATCACCAGTCTTACAGAATTCACAGCACTCGCCATAGCACATACCCTCCCCAATGTCCATCACCCAGCCACCCCATCCCTCCCTCCCTCCCATACCCCTCCCGTCCAGCAACCCTCAGTTTGTTTCCTGAGACCAAGAGTCTCTTATGGTTTGTCTCCCTCTCTGGTTTCATCTTGTTTCATTTTTCCCTTAAGTCAATCAGAGAGGGACAATTATCATATGAACTCACTGATTTGAGGAATTTGAGAAACAAAACAGAGGACTTAAATTTTTTTTAAATCAATACTCATTTATGAGAAGATGTGCTATTTCTGCATCCCTACTTGCTTGTATTCCAATATCCCCTTTACAGTAATCTATAAAACAGTGACAGTTATAATACAGGGAGCAGGAGGATTGTACTTAAATTACCAATAGCTCTAGGAACTTTATGTCATGTAGATATAACTAGCCAAATTGAAAACTATAAGCCAAGTGTCAGTTGACATTCACAATGAAAAAAATTATAATGCCTTTTGGGCATATGTGACTTCTTTCTTTCTTTTTTTCTTTATTATCATTATTATTTTTTAGAGAGAGAGAAAGAGAGGGGAAGGGAGGGGCAGAGGAAGAGAGAGAATCTTAAACGGGCTCCATGCCCAGTGTGGAGCCTGACATGGTGCTCAATCTCACTGCCCTGAGATCATGACTTGAGCAGAAATCAGGAGTCACAGGCTTAACCAATTGAGCCAACCAGGCTGCCCCTGTGACTTTTCTTTTAACAGCAGCATAGTCCCACTTAGGTGTCTCTGCAATATTTCTGTTGTCTGACTGCGCAGGAGATTATCATGACCCCTACTGAGAGTTTCTGCTATAGAGTACCACGGTTTTCTTCGTCCATAATCAGGGACATCTGATTGTTTGAAACCAGAGGTAGTATAAGTTAATGGATTTCGAGAGCACCATAGGAGATGTCTTGGAGGACTCCTTTGAAGTGTTCTGTCTTCATAGGGATTAAATATTGAGACATGGCTTGAATACTGATTTAGGAGATTTAGGATAGAAATTGGAAAGGAAAAAAAAAAGAGTCAGTTTCTATCAGCCAGTATGTTTATTCATCCATATTAGGTATGATAAAATTGTGAAGGCTGTCAACTCCATTAAATGGTCTCATTTGCTGGAGGGATGTGGGTATAGTTGTGACAGCTCAAATGAAGGTGATCTTGTTGAAATTTCTACACAGTTGTAGGCAGAGCAGACTTGTTGCCATTCAAAGCAAAGGAGACTGAAAAGACCAGTGCAGTGGGGGTAGGTACAAACGCTCACAAAAGAGAAAGGAATACTCCATTTTCTATCCCTAGCATCTATAAAATGGGACAGGTTGCATTTTGATCAAGAGTTTGAAAAATCTAATTACTTCAAAATATGACATTTGGGGAGGTGGGAAGGTTGAGGACAAAAGTTTAAACCTAAGATTTTTGTAGCAGATTTTACATGTTTTGGAAAAGTAGAAAAGGACTCATGCCAGCTATCTCCTCAGCCATTCACGTTCATCACTAACATATAGCCTCACTAGCACAGATGGAAAGAATAGCTCAGCTTTTCACAAAACTTTAAGGTGATCCTGTGTGTTTTATTTTGAGTATTATAGGATCTTAATCTGTTCAGTGGGAAGCAGTGGGTACTATTGTATTACAAAAACTTTAAAGAAATAAACAGAAGACCACCACCTGGAAGACTGCCATAGTCTTCTCACCCCTCTGATTAAGAAAAGAAATAGAACTGCTTCATTAAAAAGGGTGCAGTCTTCATCTTAGCCATTTTCAATATTGATGACATATTGTTTTTCAAGTACTCTAACTACCCCCTGATGAAGTGCCCTGCAACATTGTGAATTTAGGTGTGATATAAATTTGGTCACAGTGTGATTAGTGATTGGCCAGCCCTAACCAAACCTCTCATTTCATTAACGTAGCAAATTGTTGTCCCTACAATTTATGCATCTGGAGGTGTTGGACCTCTCTTATAGTGTGTGATGGGCTTTTACCATGTTGTGAAACTGTTTCAAAATCAATCACTAAGTCTTAGGACCCTCCATATTCCCCATTTTCCTCAAGTATACTTGAAAAGGAAGAAATTATCTTAGGCAATGTCAGATTTATAGACATTATGATTCAGAAGGAAGAAAGCTAATGATAGTTCTGTGAAACCAAACTTTACTTTATCTGACGACCTTGCTTCCCTAGATGAGGGGAAGGGGGGAAAGGATTAGCAGGATAAGGGGTGGGTGTGAGAACCTTAATTTTTCTAATTAAAGATAATTTTCCTCTTGAAAGTTTGTCTCTTTCAGATTAACTCATCTTGTTGGGGATGACGGTCAGTCTTTCACAGCTTCTCTCTCCTTCCTCCTTTGCTTGTAACCACAAGGCATGTGGGCTACAGGGTACTTTTGAAACCTTGTGACCACAAAGGGATAGTTATCTGGTCCACATGCTACACTGGGGTATTCTGTGATGGCTCTGGGTGTTTCATTCTCTGAGGTCTCTATGATATTCTAAAGCAGTGGGTTCCATCTGTATTGGGGCAAGTTAGCAGCTATTGCTACTGATGTCAGTGTTTCCTGTCATAGCCTCTGGTAGTGACATCTGCATGCCTCATCCATCTGAAGAAGCCACAAATCTGTGTACCCTCAACAGTTTTACTAGTTCTCCCAGTGAGGGGACGGGAGTACTTCTGGACCTTTCCTTGGCTTGCACAAATCCTAGGGAACCAGGAGCCAATGCTCACTTGAGACCTCTCTTGACCTAAACACAGATAATTGCTGTTTCACCCCATGTTAATCAACATAGATCACTATGGTGCCAGTGGGAGGAAAAGTGTAAGTCCTGTTTGCATTCAGTTGTCTTTATTTCTCCTTCCCTTCATCCTCTCCCAGCTCCCACTCAGGATTTCCACCTTAGAAGAGGAGAGAAGGCCAAAATACTATTAGAGGCACTACACCCACTTCCTTTCTGTCCCCTCTTCTCATTCTCCAGGCTACCACCAGGGCGCAACAGGAAATTGCCTCTAAAAAGATCATAATGTACATCCTTTCTCCCCCATAGTTTGTAACAAATCTCTGTGCTTTATGATTCCAGACCTTTAAAAGGAAGCTTTAGGAATTTAGAAAATCCTTTTCTTTCTCAGTTGCAAGGCTGTTGTTATAGGAAGCCCTGTACTTTCATGACTTTCTGTACCTAACTTTTAAAAATTTATTTTGAGACCTAAAGATGAGTTAATTCTGAGACCTAAAGCTGGTTCTGCTTATGCTCTAAAGGAATGGTTGCTTCATCCTTGTTGGGTAAAGGGTTGGACAATAACATTATAATAAGATTATCGTAAGTAAAGATTGTATCAGGTGATATTTCAAAGTATTATCCTATTTTGAAATTATTAACACCTTGCAATTATTCCCAGATATAGTTATATTCTTTTTCAGGGACAAGCATGATAGACAAGTTATAAGAAATAAAGTAGTATTCGGTGACAGAGTAAAATCATGCTATGAAACAAGTTTAAAGACTATAGACTTTCTGCATTTTAATTCATATGGGCCTAGGGGAGGGGCCTAGGAAATAGGTTGGATTAATGTGTTGGCAGGCATCACATAACAAGTTATGATGTTAAATTTATATGTTGACCAAGTTAGTTTACTGACATTACCTCTGCTCCCTCTGACCCCTCTCTGAGATGCAGACATCTAGAGTTGGTGACAGACAGGTGAGAGCAATAGAATTGAGTTACTCACCAGGAAGAATTCTGATTAATGAGCTTCAAGTAAGGACTAATTTCCAGACAACCATCTGTGCCATCACTAGAACCTAAAAGTTCCCATTTATTATCAATGTCAAGTTGAGGGTGGAAGGAGAAATTTACTTTGAAACAACAAAAACCATTTTAATCCCTCCTTTCCTTCTAAGAGGTACGCACATCTAAGCAGCAACTTGACTTGCTTTAGAAGGATTAAGAATATATTTATATTGTCTATGTTCTCTGGTTGCTTCACAGGGGAAGATTTTGTCTTTATAATAAGATTGAGAGTCTCTAAGGGGAGTGGCCATGCAATACATATATGGTGTATCTCTGAGAATCTCTAACTGATTCAGCTGTGTTCTAAATAAACTGGCATATATACTCGGTTAGTAGATTGATATTCCATAACTTCATGGTAGTACAGATACATTGTTTAAATCATGTCCCATGGTGTATAGAATTTAGGATTTCCCTTGAGCTTTGCAAATGGATGGGCATTAGATAAGAAGGGAAAAGGCAGTCATATTCAATGGGAAGTCTAGCGAGAGTGAATACAGTGCATTATAAGAGGGTGAGCACATTCCTTTGACTAAAATGAAGACGGAATAGATGCAGAAGCCAAATGTTGGGGTGTTCAAAAGCAAGCAACAGAAGTAGTGAAGTGACACGTTGGAAGCAGGTTGGGTCTGTATTTTCCGTGTTTCCACCTACATGGAACGTGAGCTGGGGCCTAACGGTACAGAAGAAACGGGATGCTTTCCGGCTTTGGTAGCAGCTCTTTTCAAATCATTCAAGAAGACTCCAGGGTGTATCAGAAGTAATTCTAATTGTTTTTTTCTGCTTATCCTGTGTTCTCTCCACTTCCCCATGATGGACCCTAACAATGGCTTCATGTATCCTGCATTGTTGCTATGATATCACCTGTCTTTTCTGATGAAGAAAAGGCACCCGGGTCATAGTCCAGTCTCCTGATTTGGATGTGCCACTGATGCTTGCATTTAACTCCTCCCATTTCCTTTGCTAAGGGGAGACTCCTCCCATCATACAGCACACTCTATTACTTGGTCCATGAAGCAGCAAGCTATTCCTTTTCAGGGCCTTGCCAAAAATTATCACAGCCCATTGCCCCCTTGGCTCCTACTATATGTTGTAGGGGGAAAGGAGAAAGCTAAAAAACAATCTGGATATGGGCAACTGGGTGGCTTAGTTGGTTAAGTGTCTAACTCTTGATCTCAGCTCAGGTCTTGATCTCAGGGTCATGAATTCAAGCCCTGTGTTGGGTTTCATGCTGGGTGTGGAGCCTACTTAAAAAAAAAGAAAAAAATCTGAAGATACACACACACACACACACACACACACACTAAACTGTTGTATTAGCTATCTACTGCTGCATAATAAATTATCCCAAAACTCAACAGCTTAAAACAATAAGCATTTATTATTTAATGGTTCCTGTCAGTCAGGAATCAAGGCATGACATAGCTGGGTCCTTTGGCCCAGGGTTCCTCCTCAGGCTGCAGTAAAGGTGTTGGCAAGGACTGTGGTGTCATATCAAGGCTCATCTGGAGGAGGTTCTCCTTCCAAGCTCACTCACATAACTATTGGCAGGATTTCGGTCTCTTCCTGAGACACCAGTTCTTTATCACATTTGCCTGTCATGGGGCAGCTCACAACATGGCAGCTGGCTTCTCTCAGAGCATGTGAGGGACAGAGTGAGTGAGAGCCAGCAAGATGAGTCATAGTTTTTTTTGGTCAATGAATCTCTGAAGCAACATCTCATCATTTTACTATATTCATGTGTTAGGAGCAAGTCAGCTGGTCCAGCCCACATTCAAGGGGAGAGAATTATACAAGAGCATGAATACCAGAAAGGAAAGATCATTGGGGCCATTTTAAAAGCTGCCTTCCACAACTGTGGAGAATTTCCCTACTTTTCTGGTGACCATACCCTTTTAAAATCTTGAGTTCCTTATGCAACTACCAAGCAAATGCAGACAAATCTGACTTTGGATAGGCTCTCACCCTCAGACTCCTGTTTTACAGTTTCTTCAGAAAAGAAATCTGGCAGCAATATAGAAGACGGATTAAAGACTTGTGGTTGGGAAAGTAAACCAAGAAACTATCGTAATAGTACTGATGAAAGTAGTAAGAAGTCCAAACCAGGATGGTGGTAGGGAACTTCAGGGGAAGATATAGATCCAGGAGAGGCAGAAAAGTAAGAATTAAAAATACCTGCTTCCAAACTGAATACAGAAAGTAGAAAGAAAGGAACAACAATGCCTTAGATTCCCTGTGGATCCAGGGTACGACTGGCATTTATGAAAAATGGGAAAATTCAGGAAGAAGTCCAGGTTTGGGGAAAAACGGTTAAATGTGATATGCTAAATTTGATGTGGGTTTTGTTTTTGTTTTTGTTTTGACTGAACTAAGTGTCTTTATCAGGGAAAGCCAGGATTACAACGGACTTAAGAGTTGGCCTTGGGATCCTTCTTCTTCCCAAAGGTGGGCATGACATTGACAAAGTTGAACTGCATCCACCACCTGGCTCAGCCTGCCTTCTTTTTCTGCAGTTTGGCCACCTTGGGAGTCTGCCCTCCGATTTGGCCAGCACTGGCCAGAAAACCATGGACTTTCTTCCAAGCATGCAACCCACTACCTCTAGGGTGGTCAGAGCTTCCACTCCACGCTGACCCAGGGTGTCCTCAGCCTCGAGGGGCGTGCTTGCCAGGAGCACATCTTGATCTTCTGGAGCAATCTTCTCCAGTGAGGCTACATGAGCCTTGGTCGGGGGGACATGGCTGGTCACTTCGAGGGTGTGTGGCTCCTGGGCATGGATAGAGTTGCATGTCAGTGACTGAACTGGGGCAACCACAGCCGCTACCTTGAAGATGGAATTGGGAAAGAGCTAAATTTGAAGTTTTGTGAATGAGCAGATATAACTTGCTTGATTTTGTGCCTGTCGGTCTCAGACATGTGAAAACATAGAAAAGAGTGCCTTGGCTTTCAAAATGCAAAACATTCAGACAGCAGGGGAGAGTGAGGAAGCCAGGGACAGAGGTCAAGACAGGAGGTAGAGATTTATTTGCCATCAATATAGACACTTTGAGAGAAGATAGAGTCAGAGGAAGGCTCTGAGTGGAAAGGTAGAAGAAAAAAAAGCCCTCCAATAAAACCCTACATTTGAAGTCTTCCCTGAGAGCCAGTTAGCCTCTGTGCTACAGTGTGGCAGAGCCACAGGCCCGAGCGCTTCTCCACTCAGTCAGACCCTTGCCTCATGAGTGGCCTGTTATCATGACAGCCTTGACATCAATGCCACCAGCGATGCGACCACGGCATCTGCCACAGGGAAACAAAAGGAGGTGAAGGGAAGTAGAAATGCTTCATCTGAAAGAAAATCCACCAAAAGCTTGTGGTCATTACAACAAAACGAAATAGAAAAGAATGACCCTTGAAATTAAAAGACAAATCAGCAAACAAAAACGAACCCAATCAACCAAATAAACAATGAAGAGACCCCAAAAGTTGTCATTTTGTTTTGTTTTTTTCAACTTCTCAGAATTAACCTACAAAAGACAGGGTTCAAAGAAGTCTGTAGAAGACACCTAGATGCCAAGTGCTGCTTAACTCCTCCCCTTTTGTCCTTTCTCCTCCCTCTTTACCCTCGTGTCATTCTTTTCTGTCCCTCATTTTCCTGCTTGTGTCCTCACTCCTCCTCTCCCCCACCCTCCGCCGGCACCCTGCAGACTGCTCCCACCCCTGTCTCTAATTCTAATTTTTTTAAAGATTTTATTTAATTATTCATAACAGACAGAGGCAGAGGAAGAAGCAGGCTGCCCATGGAACAGGGAGCCTGATGTGGGACTCAATCCCAGGACTGTGGGATCACAACCTGAGCCTAAGGTAGAGGCTTAACCAACTGAGCCACCCAGGTGCCCTCTAATTCTAATTTTTTTAAGTTAAAAAATATGGAACTTTATTGTAGGACACTTGGATAGTATGGCTAAATGGAATGGAAAGGCCTGCAGGTCATTTTGAGAATCATCTATAATGTGAATTTTAAAATTGCTACAAGCAAGATTTTATTCACCATCTTTCTTTTGTTTTCTTGTTTTCTTCTTTTTCATTTTCAGTTTTGACAAAGAATTTCTCAGTGTCTTAAGGATTTCAAATATTGAGGGTTTGATCTCGCCTCATGACAACAAGCTCAGTGTTTTTACTGCCTGACTGAACTACTTCCAGAAGGATTTTGATAACCAGCTTGATGGTCAGATTTTCCATTTCTTTTTTTAAAAAAAAGATTATTTGGGGCACCTGGGTGGCTCAGTGGGTTAAGGCTCTGCCTTCGGCTCAGGTCATGATCCCAGGGTCCTGGGATCAAGCCCCACATCGGGCTCTCTGCTTGGCAGGGAGCCTGCTTCCCCCTCTCTCTCTCTGCCTGCCTCTCTACCTACTTGTGATCTCTGTCTGTCAAATAAATAGATAAAATCTTTTAAAAAAATTATTTGTTCATTTTAGAGAGGGGTGGGGGTGAATGGAGGGAGAAGCAGAGAGAGAGACAGAGAATCTTGAGTAGACTCCCTACTGAGTGCGGAGCCCAATGTAGAGCATGACCCCACAACCCCAAGATTACCACCCACATGGAACCAAGAGTCAGACACTCAACTGACTGAGGCACCCAGGCAACCCCAGATTGTCCGTTTCAATGGCTTTGTCAGTATCTGTTTCTCCAGAAATTCACACAGTGACTTTGGCACCTGGCCTATGGCATTGGCCTTCCAGGAGTGATTTGTTCCTGCAGGCCCAGTCTCCTGAGGGGTAGGAATGTAAGGGTGAAGGCAGGTTGGGTTGTGGAGGGAGGGTAAGGTGGGTGAGAGGCAGCTCCAGGAGAAGGAGCTAAAGCTTAGATTCCTTTAGCCCAGGAGGCCCATGGGGTCAAGACTCCTGACCTGGTCCTGGCAGCCAGCATGGAGAAAGTTTATAGGTTTTCTCTTCTCTTTGAACTCACCTATAGCAGAGTCCAACAAAGGACAAATAAAATATTTTCTGGATAACTATAAATATTAATAAAAGCTATTGTAGAATTCCCATATTGTAGGATGCTATAAAAGGAGAATACTTCACTTCCAATTTCTCCTATAAATAAGGATTGTTAGTTTAAGGAATGTTCTTTGGAAAGCTTTTCTTTTTTTAAATTTAAGTCTATGGAATATGGAAATGACTGAAAGTATTAACATAAAACTTGATGATGGATATTTTGTAGGAAATAATTCAAAATGTCAAAAGAATTTTTAGCACAGAGTTTTTAGTATAGCAAAAATGTGTTACAGAAATGTGTAAAAATGAAGCCATGGATCCATAAATCGTGGTGTATACATACAATGAAATCTTGTGCAGCTACTAAAAGAACTTCTTTCCAAGTTTTCAATGATATATGGAGTTGCCTAAGTAGAAAAGAAACACAATATACCTTAAAAGTAAGGTTAAAAAAAATGTGATCAATCTACATGTATTGATATGGAACTATCTTCAAGACAGATGAGGTAGCAAGTAGAATTTTTCATTGGCACAAGATTTGTTTTACAAATCCTTGAGCAGCACAGGATTGACCTGTGTGGGTCCACTGATATGTACATTTTTTTCAATGAATACAGTACAGTAAATGCATTTTCTTTCTTATGATTTTAATAGCATTTTCTTTTCTCTAGCATATTTTATTTTAAAAATACAGTATATAATACATATACAAAAATACATGTTCACTGACTGTTTATGTTATCTCTAAGGCTTCTGGTCAACAGTAGGCTACTTACAAAGTTTTGGGGGAGTCAAAAGATATGTGTCCCTAACCCTGTTGTTGTTCAAGGATGCAATCTATAATTTTATTTGTCCTTAATTGCTATAGTATCTGACTCTTATTTCCTATTATCCCTAATGGAAGAAGACATCATTTAGTCATTTCTAAGTAGACCGTCAAATGCAGTGATTTCTTAGTCAAGCAAATCAAGGTATGGGATGCTGGAAATTTGCCATGGTTTCCCCCTGAAAACCCAGATGTCTTCACCACTGCGCTTGCCACAAAGTCCCTGTGCATTACTTTATGCACTCAACCCTTGGGTCCAAACTTCACTGTGCATTCTATTTACTGATTGGCAAATAAGTTACATGCCTGCCATGGCTTCAAGACAATGTTAGAAATGTAACTTATTGTTTTGTTTTATTTTCCAGCTTCTCTGGTGTATAATGGAACCCATATAAGGTTAGAACTATTTGGTAATGGATCTGTAAGTGACTACAGCACCATCCCCATTAGGATGATGAGATTGGTCTTCAGTTTGACTTTGCTAACCCTCTACCAGCCCCATGGTACCTAATAATTGATTTTAACAACGCAATTTGATTATTCAACTTGATTATTCAGTTTGATTGAGAAAGAATGACTTTAGTGGTTAAGTTTCCCTTTCCAATTATGCCAGATTTACCCCTGTGGAATTGCAGAAATCTCTCAGAATGATAACATTCGTCAAATGAGACAGTACAGTCATTTAGCAATCATTCACAGTATCCACTGAGCACCACGTGCAAGATAATCAAGTAGAAATTGATCGTGTCTCATATTTGCACAGTACTTAGATTTTGTAGAACACACCAAACCTTTTCTTACCTGATCCTAAAAATAGGTTTGTGAAGTGAGCTGGGAAGAGATCCCCATTTTATAGATGAAGAAACAGAGGCCAGAGTTGAATCTTTTGCCCTAAGTCAAACCAGTAGTAAATGGTAAAATTGGGACTAGGACTTAGCTGATTATATTTGAGTACTGTTTCCAGCATTCCTCTCTGTCATAATTTCTATTGACTTCATGAAGAGGCTTAGGTAATGAAGCTGGAAAAAACCTGAGAAATGGGAAGGAGGCACCTCTGGGATGGGGAGGACAAAGGAGGACACTTTTTAAAAGGAGAGGCTAGTACAGCTGAGGCTCCTTCTTTTACCAACTTCCCAACATGGGCCAGCCCTCCGTGAGTAGGTACATTTCCAGCTCAGATTCTATACCTTCTTCTATCGCCCCTACCCTTTTTTTCTGTGTCCCTGGCCACAAAAGACCCTGACCAATAGAAAAAAGTTACAAATTATGAGATCCCACTTGTCAAGGAACACTATAAAAATCTGTGGTGCATTAGCCTTGGGAAGAGAGTTTTCCTTTATTTTCAGAATAACTCTGTGAACCTCCCCCTCTGATCTGCAAACACAGCAGTCTCTTTAAGACCAGGGATTTCTTTGGCGTGTGTTGAAAGGACAACAAAGACTAGAAAAATGAGCCCACTGATTCTGAGCAAAATCACAGCCTGAAAGTCACAGCTTCCCTGCTAGTATTTTGTATTCTTAATGTTTACTGTGGTGTTTGGGAATAATTCACTAAGACTTTATTAGATTTACATAAAAACAATAGGCTTTCTGAAATCACAGGTGAGGAGTGGGTGGGAGGAAGGAGGTGATGAGAGCAAGGCTGTCCATGTAACACAGTGTAAGCCAAAAGAGAAAAGCAACGCACCTCTTCTGCCTAGTTTTCTAGAGCAGCCCAACACCCAGTGTAGGCCAAGGAAAAAAACAAAGGGATGAAAACAAAAAGACACCCATGTCTTTTACAGGAGAAAAGAGAGAAGGTAAAAATTCTGCTAAATAATTTTAAGAATATTGTCAGCCTGAAGAAAGAGAAGCTCTCTGTGTACAAATCGTCAGGCTTATCTTCACTGAGCATGCTTGGCAGAGGGTGGTTCTTCCCATGTGTCTCTCTTGGGAAAATGTTTGCACATTGGTAGTTGCCAAGCTTCATCAGCACATTGTGGTAGGTAAGCCAAAGTTGTGGGTTTAGTAGGTTGCTTGTTTGTGTGTTCATTTACACTTGGCTTTGTTCTAAAAATGCTTTGAGGTGGTGGTGTCCAATAGGTCATTGTGCTTTGTGCATCGATCATATTTAGTTATTAAAAGCACAAGTGATCCTTTCAAAGGACGTCTGTGTGAACAGAGGAATACAGATTTATTATTATAACTAGACAAATAAGCCAAAATGCTTTTTGATTAAACTAACAGTAGGCCTGCAGCCATTTCAGCTATAGATGAGGGTAGGACAATTTTAGTTGAAAATGATCAACGGCGTATTTGCTCCAAAGGATCTCGAAGGCCCATTGAGGCTGACCTACTCCACTGCCATGCTCCTGGCAAACCCAAGAAGGGCACTCTTGTGATCCTCAGCCTAGAGAACTTTGGCCCAAACCAGTGCCTCTTTTACCAGAAAAACTATAGCAGAGAGGCACTAGGATGTGTCACTAGAGACTGAACAAGATGTTTATGTAATTACTGATAATTTCACTCAATCCAATTTTAATCTCAAACCAATTTGGGTTCTCTCCAAGGCTCAAGAACAAAACATTTATTATGGTAGAATAGCAAAACGGCTACAAGAGAAGTCTCAGTCTTTAGAGAGATGGGTTTGACAGTACTGCAGCCACTTTCTAGCTAGTTCTATAACCAGTGCTATGGGCTTGGATGAGTCACTTAAACCCCCAGTACTTTAGTTTCTACATTTGAATATGGGGTAATGAGAATACCTATCTCATCTTCTTGTTGTTTCAAATGAAATACCACTTAAAAGATGCTGAAGCACACTGTGCAAGCTTGACGCTGGCTATCATTACTATGTGCCTAGTTGTGTTATAGGTGTCAAAATGTCTGAGTCCATTCAGACTGCTACAGCAAAAGGCCATCAACTGGGTGCGTTATATACAACAGAATTTTATTTCTCACAGTTCTGGAGGCTGGGAACTCTAAGATCACAGTGCCGGCAGCTCTGGTGTCCAGTGAGAAACTGCCTCCTGATTCATAGGCACTGTGTCCTCACGTGGCAGAAGGAGACAGGGAGCTCTCCAAAGTCTTTTTTATAAGGGCACTTAATCCCATAAATGAAGGTTCCGTGCTCATGACTTGATCATCCCACAGTGATCCCACTTCTAAATGCTATCACATTAGGGAGTAGGATTGAACATATGAACATATGTTGGGGGGATACAAACATTTAGCCTATAGCACAAGATGATTAAATAGCCTTCCTTCAAGGAGCTTGTACAAGTCTGGGTTCTCCGGAGAAACAGAGCAAATAGGATATGGAAATATAGATTTATTATTATTTTTTTAAATTTCTATCAGATGTTATTTTTTTTTAATTTTTTTTTTTTTATTTGACAGAGAGAGAAATCACAAGTAGGCAGAGAGGCAGGCAGATAGGAAGGGAGAAGCAGGCTCCCCGCTGAGCAGAGAGCCCGATGCGGGGCTCGATCCCAGGACCCTGGGATCACGACCCGAGCCGAAGGCAGAGGCTTAACCCACTGAGCCACCCAGGTGCCCCAGATGTTATTTTTTTTAAAACCAATACAGGTTTTGAAGTCTGGGGTAAATATCTTTAGTTTTGGTAACATATAGTAAGTGGTACTAAGTACACAGTAATTATTAGGTAACTAACGTGAAACCACAGAACTGTAACTTTGCCACAACCACGTGCACGTGGCCTTTCTGGTTGAGCACATTAAAAAAAAAAACAAAACTGGATGCCCACGCCAAAACGATGCCAAGGAAACCTGTTAAAGAGTAAAGTTCTGAAGTGGTGACTCACTAGAGTGCCTAGATATAGAATAGATTTATATTTAGAGAGATTTTCTGTAAGAAATTGGTATAGATATAGAGATTTACTCTAGATATAGAGAGGTTTATCATAAGAAATCTGAGAAGGAAGCAGAGAAGTATAAGACCTGAAGTCATCAGCAAGCTGGAGACCCAAGAGATCCAGGGAGATAATGTCCAGTGTGAAGCTGAAGCAAGAAGCAGGGCAAGACCAATGGCCCAGCTCAGACAGTCAGGCGGAGAGAAAGGACTCTTTCTTATTCAGCCCTTTATTCTGTTCAGGCCTTCAGTGGATTGGATGAGGCCCACCTTCACTGGGGAAGGTGATCTGCTTTACTTTGTCTACCACTTCAAATATTAATCTCATCCAGAAACACCCTCACAGACATATCAGAAATAATGTTTAACCAAATATCTGGACACACCCTATGGCCCATTCGTGTTGACACATAAAATTAAGCATTAGAGCTTGCAGACTGATACGAAAGAAAGATACGTAAGTATTACAATGGAATAAGGAAAGTGCAGAATTGGAAGAACATGCAAAGAGCTGTGAGAGTCCTGAGAAGGGAGATGCTTCCTCAGTCTGGGGTGGTTGGGCCAGGTTTCTAGACCTTTGAGTTCTTGAACTGAGGTTTGTAGTTTGGGAAGTAGTTTTCTACCTTTCTAGGAAAATGGAAGGGGCACAGGACTCTAGGCCATTTCTCACCCACTTAAGCTAATAACATTCTAGTCCAAGTGATCCGTGTGTTCCCTACGCTCTCCTGTGAGCATTCTGCCTGTCCTCCTTGCTTTGATTTTTGTAACTCTGCCTTCAGTTCTCCTTATAGGAGCCAACGGGGAGGCCTTGAATCCATAAGTCAGCCCATACTACACCCTGCTGTTAATTCTCTACTAATTTGCCATCATATTTTGTAGAAAATTCAAAGTCCTAACACTACTGTGCCCCATATAATATGATCCCCATTACCTTTCCACCTAATTTCCTGTGAGTTCCCTTCTTTGTTGCTGGTTTCAGCTACACAGAGACATTTCATGAGTCTGATGACCTGCTTTGACTTCAGGGTATTTGTTTCTACCCAGAACACTTCTGCACATCATCATCATATGGCTCTGTCTCTTACTGCATCCTGGCCTTGACTCAAAGTCAGCAACCTTCAATGGCAAAACATTTCTGTTGTCAATTTATCCTGCTTTTTTTAGTTGGTTGGTTAGTTTTGTTGTCGTTGTTTTGCACATATCTGGAAACCTTCCTGGACCAGACGATGCTTGAGTTGGATATTGAAGGATGAAAAAGCAGGTAAGAAAGAGGGAAAAGAGAATCCCAGGCCAAAGGACCAGCATGTACAAAGGCTCAGCATCGAGAAATAGAATGTCACCGTGGACAAAGGCAGGTGGTTTCCCTGGAGTAAAGGGTGTGCTGTGGGTGAATAGGAGAAAGGAAGCTAGGGAGGAAGACAGGGCTGTCTGTGGTTACATGAATAATGGTACCCACTGGCCCTCCTGCTCTTGCCCACATTTGCCAGCAGCCCAGGCTTTGTCCTTCATTCAGAGGAGCCAGTCTCAGATTTCATGTTTTATAGTGGCAAGTCTCAACCTTTTTCTCCTATTATCACTCCACCCAAGGAGTCTATTTAAATATTTTTTTCTATATGACTCCCTATGAAACTTTAATACCACACATATGCTGTATATCTGTTTATCTGCTGTATATGCCTATCTGTGCTTCATACATAAAAATAGGATTTTCTCCTCCTGAGAGCCAGTTTTCACTTCTGTTGAGAATGTATGTTTTATAATTTTCACTGACAACATGGTTTTGTCTCTATCTTGTCTCCTATCTCTCTCTCTCAAACATACAGTTTCCAGGGAGCATCTGAATCCCACAGAATACCATATACGTGACAGTAATTGAACCATCATTGCATAGTAGTAACTAAACTCACACAAAATGAGTGATTTTTCTTTCCTCCCTTACTAGTTCTTCCCCATTCCTCATATATGGACCACTTAATTCTACATCCATGCTTCTAAGTTGGCATTGGAGACTGAAACATTCCAAGGAATGTCAGATATCTGATTCTTAGAGTTCTGCCTTCAGTGTTTACTCATTTATTCAGATGCTACTTATCCTCAAGTCACTCCCCTGTTTCCTTCCCAGCCCCACCAGAGAAGCCAGCTGAAGGCACATGCACAGGGCACGGGAGGAAAGCGAAAAGGCCTCTGAGCAACTTGCTTGAAATACTACTCTGCAGCAAAGCTTGTTCATTTTTTTAAAAAATCAATTTTTCCAAGTGTTGAATGTAAATATTGAATTGCTAAATTGTGCCCTTGAAACTAATATTGCACCGTATGTTAACGTTGGAATTTCAATAAAAGCTAAAAAGACAAAAAAATACAAACAAACCTAAATAAAAGGAAAGATATGCCATGTTTATTTAAAAAATCAGCATTTTATACAATATCTATATTTAATATACACAATTCTATTAAGATTTATAATCTAGCGGGGCGCCTGGGTGGCTCAGTGGGTTAAAGCCTCTGCCTTCGGCTCAGGTCATGATCCCAGGGTCCTGGGATCGAGCCCCGCATCGGGCTCTCTGCTCAGCAGGGAGCCTGCTTCCCCCTCTCTCTGCCTGCCTCTCTGCCTACTTGTGATCTCTCTCTCTCTCTCTCTCTCTCCCCCTCTCCGTGTCAAATAAATAAATAAATAAATCTTTAAAAAAAAAAAAAGATTTATAATCTAGCTTCTAATCTCATGATTGATTTGAGGTAGCAAAATAAAAGGAGAAGAGAAGGGCTAATGATAACAAGGAAAATACAGAAAAGCAGTGCAAATCCCATTTACTAATATGAAAGCACATCAGTCTAGGGCCAGTTAGCACGGGGGCAAGTGATCCCTGGATTTTACTGGTGTTTATAAAGTTGTTCCTAAGTAATCACATGACCTTTTATTTAGGAAAACCGGATATAAATCCTATTTTGCAAAATTTCCAACTAAGATCATTAGAATAAAGTTCTTAGCTTAGAATAATAAAGCTTCATCTAACTAGAAAATTTAGCTACCCATAAAGACTTATCTCCATGAGGATCCTGGATAGTATCTGGCTTTAATAATTGCAGTAGCTGTCACATGTAAACAGATGCGTGGTGTTCAAAGGTTCCATGAGACAAAATGTAGCTTTTGCTCATTTTGAGTAATGACGTATGAGATGAGCGAATCTGAGATGAAAAAATTAAAAGGTTATTGGTTTACATGTCCAGAATTTTAAAAATATGATCCCACATCGAAAGTCGCTTTGACACTGGTCAGCACATGCTGTGATAAAAGCTTAACTAATTCCCTTGATGGGGATGATGGAAACTAAATGTGTACAGAGATTTACTTATATCAGCATAGGTAAACAAGTTACTGAGTGATGAAGCAATGTTGCGTAGCTAGCAGACTTGTGTTCACCTTTAACACTTTATCAAGAAGAGTATTGCCAGCAGAGATAATAAGCCATTAGGATAAACTCACTTTCACCTAATCTAATACCTGGGCTTCACTGAAGGGGAAAGAAAGCAATGCCTTACTGGCATCCACAATATGATGATCTGCACAAAGGACTTTGGGATCAAGAATCAAACAAGATCAGTTTGTTGAATATGGCCAGGTGACATGGATGGGGGTGGGGTGTCTACACACCCTGAGTCCCCAGATCATCATTTGTAACTAGTACATCTGTTCTACCGTACATCTGTTCTACCTGTATTATCAACGGAAAGATGACCATCAATTTAGTCACAAAGGTGGGCACTTTTCTCTCCCTTCTTTCCTTTTCTTTCCTAACCAATCACCCAACCTGTCTCAATGAAATTTTCTCAGGATGGATGGAGTCAGGCAATATGAAAGTGATTAAGTTAGCTGCTCACAAAGAAACAGACTGAGAGATGTAAAAATAAAACTGACTGAAAGCAAAGCTTTAAAAAAAAAAGACACTTTCTTTTTTCTTTTTTTTTTTATTATGCACCCCTATTTAATGGCAGCATTATTTACAATAGCCAAGATATGAAAACAACATAACATAACATAACATAAGGTCATATGGTGAAAGCAATGTGGGAGTGTCAGAGTCTCAAGGGAGAGTAATTGTGGGTGAAGAAAAGGAAACTAATCCAAAGGGAAAAGGTAGGGCACCAGTGGTTCTTTTCACCTACTTGCTTCCTTCCCCGGCCTCTGCAGCCAACTGAGGCGTCCTCCAGGCTATTTTCCAAACAGGAGGCTCAGGAGGCTCTCAAGAGCTCCTCTGTTTGGAGGGTAGTCAAAGAAACTTGAAGGAGAAGGTATAAAAACCTTGAGTTAATACAACCAAGTTGTATTAACAAGAGGCAACCTCTCATTTATTAAACCATTTGCCCTGTTTCCTTTATTTCTGTTTAACTGTGACAACTTTAAAAATAAAAGCCTAGACTTAAAATATTTTTAAATCTTGGAGAGACATTCTTGGGTAGACAATCCTTGAATTCCAAACAGTGAATTTTTTTTTCCCCCAAGCAGTGAATTTTAAGAGGTAATTAATTTCAAGGATTAATATTTTGAAAATGCAGAACTGGTGGCTGTTATGTTCAACTTTCTTAAAACTCTCTTCTGCCTGATTTACACAATTAACTTCTGGTTCTTTCCTAGTTCCCTGACTATTCCTACCAGCTATGTTCACTTTTTCCTTGTCAAAACCCACATCAGTGCATTCCCCATGATGGTAGCCTTGGCAACTCTTCCCCTTCTCACTCAAAATACTCTTGTCTCAGGGATGTAGCCTCATTTCATGGATTGAACTATTATCCATATTCTATAAGAATTCTATATTTTAAAAAAAGAATTCTATATGAAGAGAAAAAATGTTTTCTAAGGAATAGTCCTTACACTAACAGTCCCCAGTTGTAAGAGAAACTGGAAATGAAATAGCCCTCTTTATGGTATTCTATGATATGGAAATTCTATAGTAGTTCTATTTATATTTACATTTTCCCAGAAAGCATTTTACTTACCCTTTGTTTGACTGTGCTGTAAATGAGTTCAGAGAGAACAAAGGACCTGTAAACTCTCCATCATGGTGAATAACCTGCCAACATCCAGTAAACAAAAGTTACTCTTAGAGATACACGGTAGCACAATGACATGACATTGCCATTTTGGTCTTTAGGTAGGTAAAAATCTTATTTTTAAGGTTCAGAATTCATCTAATTTTTTACATCGTTGAAAGTAAAGGTTTAACACACTTAAAATGCTAAAAGTTAAACAACTTTTTCAAAATATGTAAAAATATTAATGTATATAAATAGATACTCAGTGGATAACCCAGGGGGGCCTAGACTTTTCTAATCTGCTCACACAGTTTGCCAAGATGGTGTTTTAGTGCCTGGGTTTTGGTAATTCATGGGATGGGATCCTCTAAGATCTTCCCACCTTCTGTTCCCTGGGTGATCTCTGTCAAAACTGGGCCTGTTTGTCTTTCAGGTACCAAGGGCCTGAATCAGAGCTGAGGGGGATGAGATTCACACCTGGCTGGCTGCCAGGACCAGGTTGGAGTTCTTGTCGCTATCAGGCTCCAGGGACTCAGAGCTGGAACTTTAGCCCTTGCTTTTGGACCTGCCTCTCACCCACCCTGCCCTCCAACTGAGATCTAACCTCTTTCATGCACCCTGTCTGCCACGCATGTTACAGACATGGGAATCAGATTGGAGGTGGAAAGAGGAGGGAGGACAGAAGGTGAGGGGGCAAGAAGGAAAACCATGTGAGAAGGGTAAGGAGGGCAGAGAGAGGGGGAAGGGGGAGGAGTTGGAAATAACCTGCTTCCAGAAATCTGTAGACTTCAAATGAGCTCCTTTGAGAAATTTGTTTGAGAACTTTGAGGATCATTTGTTTAAACCACCTTTGGGTTTCTCGTCTGATTGATTGGTTAGTTTGGATTTTTGTGTGTTGGTTGGTTTGTTTTCTTTGATTTTTTTAATTTGAAGGGTTGTTTTATTTTGTTTTGCTGCCAGACTTCAGAAAGCGTTCCCTGATGTGCTAGCGGATGAAAAGTCCTCACCGAGGCTCCACCACTGCTTGTGCTTACCCTGATCCCAGCACTATGGCTTTGTTTGTTGTTTGTCTGGTTTGCCATGTCTCTTGTTAATTTAAACCACCCGGAGGGCAAGGACAGGTCTCTTTTGTATTAACAGTATACTTCACCAGAAAATAATCTTTTCTACATGTAGAATCCTACACATGGAAATTCTCAAGACACAGTATGTCAAGAGTGAGAGGAAGGTACAAAATACATGTTCACTGTCTTTTCTGACAATTCTTGTGTACAGGTGGGTATAATTGTGGCTCAATAAAAGATGTGCTCAAATTATCTCTCTTTGGTCCTCCCTTTGAAATACTCCCTAATTGATAACACATTTGCTCAGCCACTCTAGTAGGTAGTTACTACTTAAAAACTGGAGAATTTTTAAGAGTTAGCAGAACATCTGGGAACTGTGAAAACTGGTTTTGGCTGAACTTCTCTTTGTTTTGTTCCAGAGGCTTTTTTTTTTTTTTTTTGTAATGTTTTGTTTTGTTTTTTGTTTATACAATTACAGTTGCATTCAACTTCTACCAAACCTGAATATCAAGGAATTTTACCCATAGCACTCTTACTTTTTTCTCACAGAATCCTAGAAATCTGAACATTGATCTTTCCTAATTGTCTCCAGCCCATATCTGAGTCTTGGCATTTATTATTTTCTTCTGCTGTAACATTTTAATCCATTTGTAACTGTGCTTATATCTATGATTTGGGGATTTTGGATCACCTTTTAATTCATGTTATGTATTCATTCATTCATGTGTTCAACAAATATTTACTGAGTTGCCTTGGAACCACTAGAGATAAAAGATAAATAATGGTTCCTGCCCTCAAGAAATTTACTTTGAGGAAATAGTCAAATAAACAGTCCATTACAATATAATGCCATAGTGCTATGTATTCATACAAGTCGTTTCTGAGCTCCTACTCCGTTCCAGCACTGTGCAAAGCAGACATTACAAGTAAGTTGCCATATAGAAGGAATATCTAATGGGGGAAAGGGAGGTCTTCCAGAAGAGGTGATCCCAAGTTTGGTCCTGAATGACGAAGAGGCTCTAACCAATGAAGTCAGAAGCAGAGGAACAGGGAGGGATTATTATGTTCAAAGCAGAAGCAGCAGCACCTGAAAAGTTTTTGCAGTAAGACTGATCTGCCAAGGGCCTTGCAAGCTCTCAGCTGCGGCCAGGAACTGAGTGTTATAGTAGCACTTATCAAACATATGTTGCATGAAGGAGTAGAGAAGAAAATTGCAGTAGAAGCAAGGAGAAATGGAATCTTAAGCCTTTTAAGTCATGTTAAGGAGTTTGGACTTCATCTTGACAATTATAGGAGACTATTGAAAAGGATGTTAGGATGGATGGGGTTGAGAATGGGGGTACAAAATAGATGTGATCAGACTTGTATTCTAAGTTTAAATTACTTTGGTCTTATCATCCAGATTGATACAGGCAAGAGCGAAGGCAGGGAGCCCAGGAATGAGGCTATTGCTGTAATCTAGATCTCAGTAACCCAAAATGTGGTCCTGGAACAACAGCATCTTCTACATCACCCAGGAGCTTGTTATAAATACAGAATCTTGGGGCACACCAAGACTGAGTCAGAGTTTGCCTCTTAATAAGTTCACTTGGTGATTCCAATACATATTAAAGTTTGAGGTGCACTGATCTAGACTTAATCATGTGAATGGTACAGGGCTAAGAAGAATGGGAAAATTTGAGAGGTATTTCACTGGAAAAATCAACAGACTAGGTGAGCTAATGGATGGGAGGGGAGGATAGCTAAGCAAATGTGGTATCTCTTAAGTGGGGCGGCGGGGGAAGAGTTGGAGAGAGAGCTGGTACTGATCTCTTGGGCCTGTACTTTAAAAAATTGATTTGAAATCTATTCATAGAAGTAATAAAATTGTTATATAGCTAATCTCTGCTCTGAAAACTACAGCCAGGGGAATGCTTAGAATTATAATATAGGAAATATTATGGAACCAAAGACATCTGCTCAGTAGGGTAGCACTTTTTAGATTACATCCTACCACAAAACTTCTCTCTTTACGGCAACATATCAAAGACTGAAATAACACTGTCTTAGTTTAGGTTAGCATGAGTCTAGCAGATCAGAAAGGGAGAAGGGAAAGGAGATTGCCTGAAAGACAGAGAAACAGACAGAGACAGAGAGACCAAAGACTTTTTCAAGTCACAGCTCTAGCCACCACTTAGTAGAGCCCGTTGGAGAAAAATGAACTTCTTTATACACAAAAACAAAATTTTTAAAAGATTTTACTTACTTATTTAAGGGAGAGAGAGTGATCACAAGCAGGAGTAGGGGCAGAGAAAGAGGGAGAAGCAGACTCCTGCTGAGCAGGAAGCCCGACGCTGGATTGCAGGACTGTGGCATCATGCCCTGAGCTGAAGGCAGACGTCTGCTTAATCAGCTGAGCCACCCAGGCACCCCTACAATGATTCTAAACCTAAGTAAATTTCCCTTGAAAGTGTAAGGGAATCGATAAGCTACTTGCCAATTTTGAATGCTGACTATGTGCCAGTCACTACCTAGTCCCTTTATTTCATCTCACTGATTTTTAACAATACCGTAAAGTAAGTATTTCCCTTTCCCCTCTTTAAGTTAAGGGGATTGAATATCATCAATGTGAAGGTGTTTGCTGAAGGCAGATGAGCCGACTGGAACTTCAACCGAGAATTTCAACCCAGTCTGTCCAGGCTTTTCCTATCATGCTGTGTGTGTTGCCTTTTAAAACAGACAGCTCTTTACATTTGACGGAAATCCTTAGAAGGAACCAACATTTCAGCACAAAGTGGGACATAAACACCTTGTACAGAGTTATACAACCAGCTCAAGAAAAGAAGGGGATACAGACCAGAAAAAGTCAGAAACATTCCCTTCACCACAGAGCAAAGAATTCGCCAATTCCCTCCAGTGAGGATTAGAAAAGTTAACACCAGACCATTTAATGTTTTTGTATTTATATTCATACATATTTAATTCATACATATTATTGTATTTTATTAGCTACATGTCCGCCTGTCGCTATCATTCATTCTTGTACATTCAGTTATGTTCAACATTTCCTTTTATTGTCCTTGTATTGTCGACATAATACAAGGCCTTTAATTTAATTAAATGAGGTGAACATAATTGACAATTAGAGTCAGGAGTTTGGAACGAAGCGGAAACAGAAGGATGCCTTAGTAAGGCTAATGCTTGGCTGTGCCAGAGGTTACAAATTCACTCCCATCTTGAACACATTTTAAGGCAAGGCATTGGGGAAGACACAAAAATCAATAAACTATGAGTTCTGCCATCAAGCTTCTAGCGATCTAGGATGGGAGACTCAACATATTTAGTAATAAAAATAGCAAGAGACTATGTTAGGTTCCATATGTGGAGCAGAGATAAAATGAGCTAGAAAAGGGAGAATTTCCATGATAATGGCTATGTAACAAATTATCCTGAGATGTGACATTGCTAAATACCCATTTATTATTCTGTGGGTCAGGAAATAAGACAGGGCATAGCAGGGGACAGTTTGTCTCTACTTCATGATGTCTGGGGCTTCCGTTGGGATGGCTCCAAGCGTAAGGGCTCAAATCAACTGAAGATTCGTTTGTTTGCAAGTCTGGCCGGGGACGCTTGCCTAGACTGAGAAGGCTGGTGTGCTAGAACAGCTGGACTTCTCAGGCATCTCACTGTGTTTTTCTGGTCCCTCTACCGGCCTCTCTGTCTTGGCCTGTGTGTTGAGAGAGAGCAGCATGTGCAAGTTGTTATTTTTTTTTCTAATCTGGCCTTACTTAAAAGTCACTTCTACCACATTATTTGCTGGAATCAATTCACTAGGGCTAGCCCATATTTCGAAGGGCAAAGAATTAGACGCCACCTTTTGTGGGAGAAGAGTCAAAGGGTTTGTGGGCATGTTCCAAAAACACCACACCAAAGGATCAGGGAACGTTTCATGAAAGCACTGCCCTTTGAACGGGCTATTGAAAGATGAATGGAATTTGAAATAGAAAGATAAGGTAAGTGGAAGTCAACACTGGGATCTGCATCAGCAGGTAAACCTTGCAAGAACGTAACAGACTGCTAAGGCTAGTGCAACGGGAGTATAGGAAAATGAGCCTGAAAACGTAAATGGGGCTCAAGGTGTGGCAGGAGTTAAGTGCCAAGCTCAGGAGCACGGATTTGATTCAGCTGGGAATGGAAAGCTATTGTAGTTGTGGTTTTCAATGTCAGCCACCATTAGAATCATCTGGGGAGCCTCAAAAATACCAATGCCCGGATCCCACCCCCGAAGATTCTAATTTAGTTGTTTTGGAATATCTCCTAAGTGCCAGGACTTTGAAAGCTTCCCAGGTGATTCTTCTGTCAGCCAAGGTTGAGACCAGGGCACTGAAGGAGTTTGAGGAGACAAGTGAAGTGATCAGAAATCAGTTTGCATGCTCTCTCTGGGAACCACCAAGTAGTTTACAGCAGGTCTGTGTTTGTTTGCCTGTGTTCTACAGAGCCAGACTTACGGCTGTTTGAATGGGTGACACGGGGTCAGTAATCCTGACTCCATTAAAATCTGGGCTACTCTTTTTTACCATTTAACATTACAGTTTTAATGTAATCTTTAAGGAAAGGAAAAAAACAACCCTATTGCTCTGTAACCTGTCTCCAAGAAGCCAGGCCTCCTGAGGAGCTGCCGTTCAGGCACCAGGATCCTGGCGGGTCTGATTTAGCTCTGAAAAATGTAGTTCTTAGTCAATAATTTTTATACCAACCTTTGTATCTGCTCACGCCATGGAAATGCCAGGGTTGCCAGGATTTAGGACTTCTAATCTCCTCAGGCATTTTTTATTTTCTAACAGCTTTTCATCTACACATCTCTTAGAAGCAATACCGCTAGGGTTCTTTTTTTTTTTTAATATTTTATTTATTTATTTGAGAGGTAGAGAGAGAGAATGTGAGAGAAAAGAGGTCAAGTGGGAGAAACAGACTTCCTGCTGAGCAGGGCGCCTGATGTGGGACTCGATTTGGGGACTCCAGGATCATGACCTGAGCTGAAGGCAGTTGCTTAACCGACTGAGCCACCCAGGCGCCCCACCTCAGGCATTTTTTAAAAGGCCGTCAGAATCCTCATCTTTCCCTACCTACCTCCTCACCATCTAGCCCTGCATTCTCAGAATGAAGGTAGGTGTTTGTCTAAAGTACCTATGGCAGAGATAACTACTGTCATAAAATGAGTTTCTTCCCAACAGAATGTCGATTGGAAATTTGATAGATGGAAACTATGGATATTGAATTTTCAAACCATCGGTGTCACCTTGGGTCATCTGAATATTCAATAACTTAGAGGTACAAAGAAATCATTTCATACCTTATATATGATATATCAGTTTGTGTTGAATATACATTCAACTACATTATTATATTTATTATTCCCCGATTCCACGAGGGACATATTATCCCCACTTCACAGGTGAGGAAATGATATTTAGAGGAATTGTGACTTGTGCAAGGTCATAGAGTTAGTAGGTAACAGCCTGAAATTAAATACAGCTATTCTGATTCCAAATCTAATGTTTTTCACACTATACATAATTTATGCTTTGAGAGAGTTGGAGCATAATTTTTCGACAATTCTATCAATCTCAGAAATTTAGGACACTTAAACATTCTTATTTGCTTGAATATAGTTTTTATGTTATATTAAACCCTTTTTAAAAAGCTCATGTACATTTTCAACATATGTACCTTGTGAAGTAATGAATATGTAAATTTACTGCATGCTTTGCAAATCCCTTTTGACTTATATTTATCTCTTAAATGTCAAAGGATGCCTCATATTTATTATATACTGAATTTTTTGTTGGGTAGGGAAAGTCCATTCATTTGGTTGGTTTTATTCTAATTTCTCTTCAGCCTCTAACTTCAGACCGATCTTTTCCAAATCCGCCGCTATTCCTTTGCTTACACCATCCTGTTGTTCTAACTTAAAACCAGGTCTCCTAAGGGTTCATTTTACAAAGCATTTTTTGAAAACCTGTTATGTGCCAGGAACTTTGGGGAAACAATGATTAGTAAGATTGCAAGGCCCTTCCAAATCGGCTCGCTTTTTCTGGGAATTCAATGGCAAGAAGTGCATGAAGCAGTTCAGGTGAGGCTATAGCATTTTGTATGCAAGGAAATGATAACATTTCATGTCCTGTATTTATCCCTACTATATCCACTTCTTGGCCTTCTTGCTCGTCAAGTTATACAATTACAACAAATAGCCTTCAATTCACTTTAAATAATTTTCTGATAAGATATTAATAGATAAAACTGACCTTCTTGTAAATCATAGTTTCCAAATTTTGTAACTTTAATTTTTATTTGTTAATGGATATTCTTACATTTTCCCATACTAAAACTACTTTGTCACTTTACCCACTGACATAGCCTTATATATCTCGTTGGGATTTAGCTCCATCTGCGTAGAATTCAATTATCTACAACATGACTTTTATCTTCAGGCTTACAAATGGCACTGTGCTCCCACTTCCTCATCATTACCATTTATAAAATATTCAATGACACAGATCTCGACACCAGTATTATTCATGTGTCAGTTTTGCTGAGTGGGCATTGAGATTTTCTGTGAAGGGAAAAATATTCTTTGGAGTGATAGACATTGAGAAAAAAAATTTTTTAATGTTACAGTTAAACCAGAAAGTAGAATCAAGTTTGCAGGAGTCATCTACTAACTAAAAATAACAATTACATTAAGCATTGACTTACTGATTATCAAGATGAATATAAATGAGTGTCATATCTATCATACCTTTATATGTTCTGCCATTGCCTTTTGCGGGCAGAAATCTTCCTATATTCTACTGGTTAGAGCTCCAAATTGCAATAATTCTAGAATCAGTTGACAAGAAAAACAAGAACTTTAAATAATCAAAAATATATCAGAGTCTTTGATATTCAAAGAAATACTCCTTGAGATCCATTTCTAACAATCAAAAGCATAATTAATTTCATAGGTTGAATTGGAATTCATAGGAGGTGCTATAGTACCTCCCACTCTAGTCACGATCCCTAAGTCACATCAAGGGACCTCTGACTCTAAGATTCTGATCTTGGTGCTCTCTTTTTTCTGGCCCCAACATCATGGCTTATTAACCTTTCTAGTCTCCCATACTCTCTTCAGCTTCTCTTCTTTCACCACAGGCCATCCAACAGTGACCTGCCCATTAACTTCCTCCTAGTTTCTGTGGCCAATCTTCACCCACCAAGTTCTTCCCACCAAACTGGTACAGAAGTAGTCAAGAGACTAGGTTCTTGTCTTCCAGTCTGGAGTTCTAGTCTTGATTTTGCCAATAATTACTGTGAGCTCTTATTCTCTCATGAATCTGTCACTGTCTCTTCATTGTAAAGTAAGAGGAATGTATGAAAAGTTGCTATACTTCCTGTTAGCTCTACATGTTCTACTTTTCTGATTAAGTATTAAGTAGAATGAAGAGAAGTAAGAATCAGCAAAAGAAATGTATATTTCTTTTGGGAAGGGAAATTTTACTGTAGTCCTGGGCTGAAACAAGTCTCCCTTCCAACTTTCCCCAACATTCATCTGATTGGATGTACTGACAAGTGAAAAAAATAGTTGCAAAGGAGGTTAAATACAGCATACTAGGGAACTGCTCCATTACGTTGGTGACTATGTAGATGTGAGAGATAATGCCTTCCATGAGGAAATATGGAATTTTTCAGTGACTCTAAATTCAAATTAGATTTAAAAATACATATTCTGTGAAATTGGGGAACCACCATTGATGAAGGGTTATGACACCCTGATCCAGCTAAACCAGCCAGCTCATTCCCCAATTGTGCCTGAAACACATTGAACTCTTTGACCACTGAAATGCCTTCTTTTTTCTGCTTGTTTAAAGTTCTGCTTCATCTTTAAGACTTTGTTTGAATTCCAGTGTTTTATGTGGGAAGATATTTTTTAAGTGCTCAAACCCAGAATAACCTCTTACTCCTTTAGAATTTCTGGAGCATGATCATCTGCTCCACTTACTTTTGTACTGAACTTATGCTGCCATTTGTTTTTATTTATCTCTTGATGAATATATCCTGTCTTTCAAACTAGATCTTGTGCCTCTTGTAAAGGACTATGTCGTGGCTGTCAGTGTCCACAGCATCTGGCTCAATGCCCAGCACACAATCACCACCCAGTAAAAGCTTATTAGTGGTAATGGCACATAGTTCCATGAGAATCGCTTAAATATTATTGACTGCATATTACTTGAGAGATGCATTTTCTGACTTTTATTTGGCAAGAGCACCATATCTTCATTCATAAGGAAACTAGCCTTGTGGCCCTGACCACCAGCTATGGATGGCAGAAATGGAGTCAATTGAATATTTGCTGTGGGTGTGACAAGTGTTTAGTAATTGTCAAAATGGTTGCTTTAATCCTTTCAGGCTTCTATAATACATACCACAGACTGGCTGGCTTATAAACAACAGAAATTTATTTCTCACAGTTCTGCAGGCTAGAAGTCCAAGATCAGAATGCCAGCATGGTCAGATGAGAGCCCTCTTTCGGGTTGCAGATTTCTGAGCTTTTGCTGTACCTTCACATGGCAGAAGGGGCTAGGGATCTCTGAGGGATCTTTTTTATAACACATTAATAGGCATTTATCACTTAATTGCATTTATTAATTGCCTTTAACCTGATCACCTTCCAAAGACCCCACCTTCCTAATACCATCAACATTGTGGGTTAGGATTTCAGCATATGAATTGGGATGGGGGGACAAAAATACTCAGACTGTAGCAATGGCCAATACTAATGAGCTCGTAGATATCATGGAACTTTTATGTGGTTTCAATCCTGGAGGCAGTAAATGTCATTAAAAGCCCTAACTATATCTTTACTATGTTAGTAAAAGGGATATATAAAATAATCATAGCTTATGCTTATAGAATATTATATGCCTGTCTGCTTATTAATATTTACAACCCTTTGAAATAAATAATATTATTTCCCATTTTAAAGAAACAATATTTCTCATTTTATAGATGAAGAAACAGGACACAGAAAGGTTAAGTAACTTGCTCAAGACTGCACAGCTAAGGAGGGAGAGAGGTGGGATCTGAACGTGGGCAGCCTGACTCCAGAATCCAAAACTATTATGCCATGAAATAAGTTAGTTTCTTATATTCTATAACGATCGGGTAGATATAAAGCCGCAAAATTTATTTTAATTAAAGAAATTTGAGTAGCAGGTGGCTTTTCCCGATGGAAATAAAGACCACATGAGAACCGAAAAGCCCCAGTAAGGAAATGCATCATGCCAGCTCAAGGTCAGCCTGTCTACTCAATTCCTTTTCCGTCTTTAAGTTCTTTTCCACTAGTCTGTAAGCGGAAGTGGGAGCCCTGGCTGAGGTGAAGAGAGCCTTTCATCTTCCAAGCAGGGGGACCACTTGGGAAAGCAGGCTGATGAGAGCTGCAGGGGAGCTGAGCCATTTTAAAAACACATGAAAGCAAGAGCTTAAGAGAGAATTTTTATGAGGATGGCAAAGTCGAGGGTGTATGCTCATGTTCGCATGCAGGAAACGTGGGTTAAAACTGATCAGTGATTAAAATTCCTTAGACCTTTAAAATGCAAATGGTTTGGAAAGTGTCATATTTTTGAAAAGTAAGCATTCTCATTTGTGGAAGTTACAACATGGTTCTTTATTCTAGAGAATATTTGAAGTTGCATGAAAATCACTAGAGCTCCAGTACAAATTATTAGATAAAAATATTGCCTGCTGAGGTTTGGGAAGGAATTCCATTGGTTTATCATCCTGACCTTTTTTATCCTTAAGAAAACAAGGGGACAATTAAACTTTGCTTTTTTACCCTTTGTGCAGAAAATGGTGCAAATGTTTCAGTGTAAATTGGGAAGAAGACAATGTCACAGGCTCCTGTTTTTCAAAGCAGTAAATTCTAACTCCCTGTCCTGGTTTCTTGGAGATTGAAGTCAGGCACACATATTTGCAATGACACCCATTTTTTCTTTGTCCTGAACTGGCTGCTGCAGTTTCTCTCACTAACACGTGCTGCCTGCCAGGTTCTTCAATATGAATAGTGAATACTCTGGCTCTCTCGCTGGGACCTTCTAATTACAAGGCTAAGTTTGAAGATTTCAACTTATTTTGGCACACAGGGTGGTGATTCAAGATTTAATTCTCTCCTCAGGCTATCTAATTAATAAAACTCTCTAATTTTTGTCAGGATACATTCAGCAGGGGTTTAAATAACTAGTTCTCAAAGAGCCCTATTTTGCTATTGTCAAAAACTGTTCTTTAAATGTGCTAAAAATATCGCAGGATACAGTAAAGGGAATGCACAGCTTCCTCCCCTTGTGAAGATATGGTGAGTTCCTTTTGCATTTGGCTGCTTTAAATATATGTCAAGAAGAGTAGGAGGAAGGAGGAGTGGAATTTTTGGCACCAAAAACTACAGGGCTCAAGGGACTAAAGATGTGCCTTCTTCTTCTATAGGGATTGAGAAAATAAAAAGTTTAAATGCTTAAGCTTATCCTTTTTTCCCTTTTTCTTTCTCTCATTTAAGTCTGCATATTCTACCTGAACAAATGAATTTCATCACAAAATGAATTCGGTTGGATTGCATTCTTCATCCAAGAAATAAGGTAGGGGATTTTCCCTTTAATGTGTTTTAATTAAATTCTATCATGATTAGCAGTAAAAGATAGGTTATCCAATAGATTAGTGACAAGAAACAGAAATTACATATGAAGATCAAGGAGTATTTCCCTTATAAGAAATTACAAGGAAGGTCAAGATATTTTGAAAATATCTACATGATAAAAAGATTCCCAAACACCAGTTATGATCTACTTACAGAATGATAGACTTTGTACAGTTTCAGTGAAACAAGCGATTATATCTCTAATTCACTGCTGTGAAATTTTTACTCACGTATTTTGTGTTTTAAATCTTAGGGAAAGAATTTGTTGTTCACTGAATATTTATTGAGCATTTTATATGTACCAGACAGTGAAATTTGGCTCGTGTATTTTTATTTTAGAAAAATAATGTATTTGTTCAGTCAGTGACTATTTACTAAGCATCTTCTATATAACAGACAATGTTCTAGGTGCTGAGAAGCAGCAGAAAATGAAACAGACAAAAATCTGTTCATAGAGTATGCAGTATAGTGGTGTAGACAAACAACAAAAAAAAAAAGTAACAAATATACACTATTTTAGATAGTGAGGAATGCTAAGAAGAAAAATAAAATAGGCAAGGAGAATATGAAATGTCCTGGAAATTGTAATTTTAGAGAGGGTGGTAAGAAAAGGTCTACGAGAAGTTGATGTTTGCATAAAATCTGTAAGGGGATGATATCAAGGGAAAGAATGTTCCAGGCAGAAGGCCAATGCAAAGGCCTCTGAAGGTGGGACAAGCCGGGAAGATCTGAGGCCCATCAAGGAAACCAACATGACTACAGCAGGGTGAGCAGAGTGGTGAGAGGTATGGGGGCCCAATCATGGACGGTTTTACACGTCATTATGAGGACTTTGTCTTTTGCTCAGAGCAGGATTTTTGATTAAATGAAGGTTTGAGGCAGAGGAATGACACGATCTGACAAGTTTTAACAAGATTGCTCTGGCAGCTGCTCTGAGAACAAGGTGAGGGTAGGATAAGAGAAGCAAGGAACTAGATTGCAGATTGTGGCAACAATCCAAGTCAGAAATATGATGCATTGGACCAAGACAGTATCAAGGAAGGTGGTGAGATGCAGTCAGATTTTGGAGTGAAAGGTAACAGAACCTATGGATGATGAGAAGTGATGGTATAGACAATTTATTTTCTAGGAGTTTTGTTGTAAAACAAACGAGAACAATGAGACAGCAGAAGCAGGATGAGGTTAAAGAAAGGGTTGTTTTGAACTGTGAGAAGTATTACCATGTGTTTACTCATGATAATGATCCAGTAGGGAGGGAAAATTGACGATAAAACCTTAAGGAGGCAAAAGAGGGTGGAACTAATGTACAACTGGAGGGGTTGGCCTTGGTGCACGGACGGTCGATGAGCCAGATGTGGGTAGTTAAGTAGATACAGCAAGAGAAATGAGCAATTTCTCTTCTGGTTACATCTCTTTTTTTTTTTTTTTTTTCAGTGAAATAGGAAGCAAGGTGATCCACTGTAAATGGGAATGGGGAGAATACTTGAAGTATTGGGAGAAAAGGAGAGGCCTGCAAGTCATCCACAAGATGGGGAAAAGAAATTGGTCAGGGGATAGAATGTCATGCATCCTTAGGAGCCCTCTGAAGTAAATTTAAGGTTGACCAGTCAGCAGAGATCTGTATTTTACTCATATGTGCCCAGCAGAATGTGCAGGCATGGGCCAATAGGAGAGAGAGATTTAAGCAGGGCTATGGTTTAGCCAAGGGAGTAGGATAAAGCTAAAGAGGGGCAAGTGAATTGTAGCTACATCCGAGGGGGCTGATTTTAATAATTGATCATGGAGTTTAAGATGTTGATTTTGATCACTAGACTGGTGTCCATCTCAAAATGCTATATTTTTGTGTATTTTTCTATTGTTTGTTTATTCCTTTTATTCATTCAGTAAGTTAAAACTCCCCAACTTTGAATGGACTTGCCCGGAATGCAGTGACTTCCCTAATTTTAGAAGTATCTATGCAGGGGTGCCTGGGTCGCCCAGTCAGTTAAGCATCTGCCTTCAGCTCAGGTCATGATCCTGGGATTCTGGGATTGAGCCCTGCATTGGGCTTCCTGCTCAGTGGGGAGTCTGTTTCTCCCTCAGCCCCTCCCCCACTCATGCATGCACATGTGTGCTTTCTCAAATAAAGGAAGTCTTTTTTAAAAATTTAAGAACCTAAAAAAAAAAAAAAAATAGAAGTACCCATGCAAAGATTGAGCAGATGTTTTGTGTCAGATATTTAAAAGAATTAATGCTTTAGAAAAATGTTGGACTAGAACATTTTTCAGGGTTTCCTGGGTTCAACTCTGGTATTCTATGATTAAATTGGGGATCAGTTGTACACCTGTTATGTGCAGTTCCCTGTAGGATGTACTATGGGATATACAAAGGTACATTTGGTGTACTCTCTGACCCCAGGATGGTTATAATTCTGTATCTTTTATAAATAAGTTTAGAATATATACATACTGAAACTTAAGTAAATGATGTAAATTAGTAAATGATGAAAATTGACACTTATTAATCTATTAGTTCTGCTCATATGCAAGGGCCATGGTGGGCTCACCCCATGTCTGCTCTGACCCCATTCCATTGTCAGTAAACTGCAGGTTCCAGCAATCTTGCCTCCCAAAAACCTAGATAGGAGGGAGAAATAACTGGCTGGTTTTATTTTAGTAACATGTCTTTAAAGGGTGAATTCAAGTAATTTGCTCATGTAGGTTCATTGGCGAATGTGGAACACTTTGATGACTCCAAGAAGGAAAGAATATCTTCCTTTGGCTGTCGTGTAAACATAATCATCATCTTCTTTGTGTGGAAGAAAATGTTAACAGTATATAGGCCATTTCTATGCCTCGCCTCTGCATTGAACTGGGACACAGCTGATGCACTCATTTCAGACAGTCCCAGTCGCTGCAGATGGACTTGTCATTTATCAGTTGGCATATTCATTAACTTGACAGAAATGATTGGTTTCATTGTGCCACATTCTGGTTGTTTTATGTAGAGAGTCCTGGTATTACTCTAGATAGTTGGGACCTTCGGGCAGAAAACATCATCAACATAGAAGTGTATGACTCTTGACATTTGTGTCATTCAGAAGACACCATTCAAGTTGAACCCTGTAGGCTGGCACAGCCGGGAGGCTTGTGGAGAGGGCTTTCTCCACTATATCTAGGTTGTAAAATCGCAAGTGCTATAGTGATGCCCAGTAAGATGGAAAGTATCCTCCTCCCATAGGCAAGAAAGATTATGAATGATGAAAGTTATGCTCAGGTTGCTGGAGTACTCTGCATGAGGAAGATCCAGTCTAAATGTATGGAAATTGTGCATAAAGGGGAAAGGATTCGTAGTGTAAATGAATCCTTTTTGACACATAAATGTTTGTTCCAGAAATCCTTTAAATATTCAACTACAGCTGAATTTTTAAAAATGTCCAATCTACTAAGAATAGTTTCATATTTATTGTATAACATGAGTTGCCTGAGAACATTGATTCACACTTACTGCTTATAACTGAAATTAAAACAAAAGGTGGGGGAGATTTTGCGGGTCAAATTTGCAATGCTCAAATTGCAAAACGAAACTCTGCCAAGTTTGTTCTCTGCAAAAATAGAAACAAAATAGAACAACAACAATAACAATCATGTGTCAGAGGAACAGACAAAGCCAGATGCATAGCTCGGCAAGCAGGTGGGCAGGCAGGTGGGTAGGTGATTGGGCCTGAGTGCATAGATGGGTGGGTAAGCGGGCAGGCTGTTCCATCCATGAACGGGGGGAGGGGGGGATTTGTAAGCAGTGTCCAGAGAAGGACAAGACAGATTGGCAACAGGATTAGCATCAGAAAATATGGTTGGAGGACTTCATTGTTAAGGCAGGAACTGTTTTGTGTTTTGTGTGGGCAAATCACCTGTTATGTGTGGGTAGTCCTGGGTCACAGGGTTACAAAGATCCAGAAAAAGTCAGGAGCTCAAGTGAATTCTACCCATGATCAGAGATACTAAAATTACCCCCAGACTAGCCTTGCGAGTTCGAAGAAGAGAATCACTAACAGAATGTTCCCTTTGTCTCTGGGAGTTAATGATAACAGAAATAACTCTGCATTCTCTACTGGGGGCTTCACCCATGCAACAGATGTCACTGGATGTTGAGGCATGTACGTGGCCCAAGAGGCCAAGTGGCCTACTTTGAGGTCACAAAAGACCCTGAAAAGGTTGGAAGTCAATTTCTCTTAAGATTCCTGCTTGGATATCCCTCATTTAAACATGAGCAAATAAACCAGGTGGCTGATATTTTCAAGTTTGTGAGAGAAGGACTGATTGAACTGGAAACAGTGAAAAAAGTAGCAGAAGTCAGGAAGAGTGTCGGGCACTTCAGTAAGGGGTCAGGGAGAAAGCATGCGATGCCTCTTCCCCTTCCAGAACTAACCACCGTCTTTAACATTCTGAGGATGCAGGGGTGGCCCATCACGAAATATAGGCATCATAGAAATAGAACCCACAGGGCCAGATGAGACTTTAAGTGATTCATACATTAAAGACGATCTGCATATTGATGCTCCTGAGTGATTTGGATGGCTGTTATATTCCTAAGAGATGTATCCATTCTTCTAACAAACCTAAATTCCTCAGCTCTTATGTCATAATTTGGCTTCAGAATTTTCAGCTGAGGGAATCAGAAAGCTAAATCTTGGGTTGTTTTTTGGTTGTTTCCGCCCCCCCCCCCATCCCAGATGGTGATATCTGCTTTCAGAGTATACTTACTCATTATTTTATTGTATATTCTTAGTACTAGATATGGCAAATCCAACAGGGCTACAAAAAACTATAAGAGGTCAGATGAGTGAAAGTTCACCTACCTTCTTTACACTCTCAGTGTCATCTTCTCACTCTCTCTAGGGTGCTCTAACTCCTCCATGGGTATTTTAAATTTTGAAGCCTTCTCTGGTTCCATTTCTGGCCTCTTAGTAACCTCATCTTTTCCTGTGGCATCCCTGTACCAGGTGACTCCCAAATATAAAGCCTATCTCTGTGATTCTGGAAATGTGATCCCTGAGTCAGCAGTAGCAATGTCTTCCAGGTACTTAGAAATTCAAGTTCCTGCTCCTCCTCTCCCAGACATACAAAGTCAGAAACTCTGAGGCTGAGGTCCAGTCATCTGTATTTGAACAAGCTCCACAGATGATTCCGGTGCTAACTAGTTTGAGGGCTCCTGCTTCAGTTCGTACTGGTTTTCTGAGCTGCATGCTGCTATCGCTGACCAGCTAGAATTTCATGGATAGACTAGCGACAGACGTGTGCAAAATGGAAACCATGATCTTCCTCTACTTCCCCAACTGTTCCACTTTAGATATTCCATATTTCAGTAAATATCATCAGTTTCTTAAGCTAGAAATCTGAGAATCACCCTTGCCACTTGTTTCTACCTCACCTTCCACATTCAATTAAACACAATACTGTGTTTAACTCTACTTTTAGGATGTATTTTGCAACTATTTATTTCCATCATGAATACTATGACCCTATGTTAAGCCACCGTCCTCTCCTACCTAGACTATTAAGATTGTCTCCAACTGGTGTCTCTGTACTTTTTTCTGGTTCCCAACAATACAGTCTTCACTACTCTTTCCACATTCCTGATCATGTCAACCCCTAACTTAGATCTTTCAAAGGGGCTATCCTTTGCACTTAGAATTAGGACCCCATCTTCAGTAGGTTCTATAAAGCTACTGCTTCTCAAAGTGTGTGTGTGTGGGGGGGTGAACTACTGTAGGATCCCTTGGGGGTAGGGCTTGGAAATTTGTGTTTATGATATTATATCAAGTATTCCAATTACAGTCAGGTCTCATAAAATTTCATATCATAAAATGTTTCAGATTATAACATGTAACTGGTTTTTAGCAGTAAATACAGTTCTCTTCCTTTATTTTTTTTTTAAAGATTTTATTTATTTATTTGCCAGAGAGAGAGAGAGAGAGTGAGCACAGGCAGACAGAGTGGCAGAGGGAGAAGCAGGCTCCCTGCGGAGCAAGGAGCCCGATGTGGGACTCGATCCCAGGACGCTGGGATCATGACCTGAGCCGAAGGCAGCCGCTTAACCAACTGAGCCACCCACGCGTCCCAGTTCTCTTCCTTTAAAAGCCTAAGAAAATTTTGATTATTATTCATCTCATTTAAAGATTTTTCAATTAAAATTTACTTTTTATGTTTAATTCACTGACATTTACTTATGTTGTTTTGATCAAGAATATATTACTAAAAATTATAATTGTAACTCAACCCAGAAAAAGAAATCATAACATTTAAAATCTCATGGTTAGAGAAAATTAAAAATTAAAATTTAAACCTATGTGCATATTTTGTTACAGATTAGCATGATATGATGATAAACAAATTATTTTTCAAGCACAAAGTATATAGGATTAAATATCTAGGCAGGTATAATGCAATAGAAATATGCATTAACCAAAGAAAAAGGCGAGATAGAAAATTTCTAGATGTTAGGGAGCAGTTTAATATAGTTTAAATGGATTATAGTAGTTGTCAAATTACAGCATTTGATTTCTCATGAAGCATTTGGAAGAATGTTGTAATAGTTTCATTTTTAAATGTCAGTTCTAACCATGTGCCAAAAATTAAATGCTTTGTAACTATTTAATATTATGATTTTCCCCTTGGAAATAAAAATACTTGAGGCAATAAATGATTTTTCAAAATTATTAAAAAGGGTACATGAACAGAAATAACATAGGGGTAGTGGTGTTTGGGGCAAACTCTCCGTCTTAAGTAGTTTGAACTGTTGACTAAAGTAAAAGTATTTGACAGATTAATTTTATTTGTGAGCAGGAGTTAAGAGAGAATACTCCTGTGAATTATTGGGCATGGGGTTATTCCCCAGATTGGTAGGCGGGGGGAGCTAATAAGAGCCACCTCCTTCATTCACTTCCCCAAAAGAAAACTCAGAAAAAGACTATGGCCCCCAAAGCCACAGGTATAAGGACAGTTGATTATATAACAGGTCTCATAAGGGGTCCATTTAATCTCTAAGGGTCTGGAGACATAGGTAAAGACAATTCTTCCTATGTTGATTTAAAATGACTCGGATCGGGACGCCTGGGTGGCTCAGTTGGTTAAGCGGCTGCCTTCGGCTCAGGTCATGATCCCAGCGTCCTGGGATCGAGTCCCACATCGGGCTCCTTGCTTGGCGGGGAGCCTGCTTCTCCCTCTGCCTCTGCCTACCACTCTGTCTGCCTGTGCTCGCTCTCTCTCTCTAACAAATAAATAAATTTAAAAAAAAATTAAAAATAAATAAATAAAATGACTCGGATAATTAAGAATGTAGAAGTATGCAGAAAAGTAGACCGGTCAGACAGGAAATAACCAAAGACCAGAAAGCCTGAGATTTATATCACTATAGAGAACTTGATCAGAATTGGGAGGGACTGGTCTGTTTTCCTTACTTTCACAGTAGGTGTCTGGAGATAATCTCTTCTGGGTAAATGTCTTTCCCATCCTTTTTCTGCATTAAATGATATTTTGGCTTTCTATTATTATGCACTTCTTCACCTATTACACAGACCTGCCTCATGAAAACCCATTCTCCCTTAGAATATTTCCCCTTTCCCTCATTGTATAAAGGATTTTGTTATTTTGATATTTGTTTGGTATGGATTGAAATTAAATGGATTGAAGTTGGACCTGTGTGGGGGAAGAAGGGATTCAAAGTGGTAGCTTTAAGTGGGGAGGTATTGGTCAAAGGGTACATGTAAGCTTTCAGTTATAAGATGAATAAGTTCTGGGAATCTAATGTATAGTGTGGTTAATAATACTCTACTATATACTTGAAAATTCCCAAGAGAGTAGATAGATCTTAAGTGTTCTGGCCACACAAAATAAAAATAACTATGTGAGATAATGGATGTGTTAACTGTTGCTATGGTGGTAATTATTTTGCAATATATAAGTGTATTGAATCAACACATTGTTTTACTCCTCGAACTTATACAATGTTACATGCCAATTATATCTCAACAAAGCTGGGAAAGACAAAAACAAAGGGTTAGCTTTGATGCAAAGATACCAAGTTAAATACCTCAAAGAATGCCAAATGCTATTAGGAGAAGAAAATTCACAAAGCACACATGGGGAAATTAGAGGAAAATGAAGCTTGTATGATAACAGGCAAGAGACCAAACAATATAAATAAGTAAAATGTATAGTGATGAATGCTAAGTAGGAAAAAAGAGGGAAGAAAAGATTTCCAGGGTAAGAAGGGAAGAAGCGAGCTTTGGGACTCTCTTAGGGAAGAACATTGCAAAGACCCTACAGTGGGAATGTGTGTAGTAAACATCAATGGGACAGCATGGCTGGAGTTGAGTGACCATAAGGAAAAAGAAAAAAAAAAAAATAGGAGTTGAGGCCAGAGAATTGGTAGACAGGGCCTGCAGAGCATTGTGAATGACTGTAAGGGCTTCACTTCTCATCTGAGTTTGCTAGGAAACCAGTGTTGTCTCTAACAGAAATGTGGTGTAATATGACATATTCCCCCAGGCTGCGAGGTTGAGATTAGTGGAACAAAGGTAAATTCCAAAGGCTACTTGGGAGGCAAAGATATTACAGGTGAGATGTGATAGTGATTTACACTAGGGGAAGGGCAAATGGAGGGGGTAAGAAGTTGCCTGAGTGTGGGTAAGATTTGGAACTATAATAGATTTTACTAAGCAGAAAAAGTTTATAAACATTTTACAGGTTTACTAAAAATAGCATAGTATCAATATCTAAAGATCTTTCAAGATATACCAGTCTCTTATGTTCTCCCACCAATACCATAAAGACAAAAGAGAATGTAAGAGGGGTTCTTCTAGCAGAAACCAAACACCAGGAAACAGGTTGTTGGCTCTTTGTGTAGGGAATGCTGGCCTCTTGCCATTGACTGGGTCCAGAAGACAGTCAGTGTCCTTCCTGAACTTGGCCTTGTTGGAAGCAAGAAGATAGGGCTGTGACCCAACCACAAAGAAAGGACAGGTGGAAAGCTCCTGTTGCTGCCTAATGTAATTAGCTCAATAATAAAGATGCACAGTCGTGTGGCAAGGGTGAAAATTTAAATTTTTAGCCATATGTGTCCCCTTTAGAGTGATATTTTCTCAGCAGCCTGGAGGCACAGGATTGCAGAGATGAGGTAAGGGGACTGGTGCAGAAAGTCAGACATGGAGTTGAGCATTTGTTTCTGAGCTGAAACAGATTCCCCTTCCAACTGACAACACACCCAGGGCTCTCAACTTTGTTCCAGAGGGTTCTTTGTTCTCCTGTTTGAACATACATCTGCTAGCTGACAGCTTGAGAATTTGAGCATTTAATTCTCTTTCCTGCCAAAACCCAGACCTTCCTGCTAGACTCAGGACTAAGCGATTGCCAAAGTAGCCAATTAGTCTTATTTCCTTTCCAAAGAGGTACCAGCTACATTTTCACATGAAAGGGAACATTCCCAATAAAAAAATTCACAAGAATATAATGACAGTGGGAAGGTTGGACAGAAAAGAGAAGAGCAAGAGGGTGGATAATAGAAATACAGTGTAAAAAGTTGGGTGAAATATGCCATGAACCTAATTCAGGGCCTTTGTGCTCACATTTTATCTTGGGCAGTAAAAGTTTACCAGAAAACCAGGGAAGAACCTAATAAATACCATACAGGATGATTTTTCTCTAAAAGTGAAATATTCATATATCTAATGACAGAAGTAAAATAACATTTCTTTGCATATTGCCATGACTACATTTTTCTTTTTTACTTTCACTGGCTCCCATGATACCCTAGATCAAATTGACCACAGATGTCTAACTACCTCTTCAAGATTACTCACACATTTTTCACCTTTCCCACTTCTATCTTCTCTTCTCTTTACCTTTTCTAATGTACTCACACATAATTGCATAGAATGATGATATTCTATTAAGATAAGTTACCTAGCCTCAACATTTACCAACATGAAGTCAAAGCCAAGGGTCACTAAACTTTCCCAGGAAACTAGTCTCTTTGAGACAGATACAAATATATGAAGATCCCTCAGACAAGTCTCCTCAGCCATGAAGGCTCTAGGATAGTGATGTGCTTGACCAATATCTAGGCAAGCTTTCTGAAGGGTTAGCTCAGACCCCAATGCCCTATATAATCCTCCTAACTAAGGATAACTAAGATAACTTTAAAGCATTAAGCAAGGCTACATAATTAAGAGCCTTTAGATATTTCATTATACAATTCCAATTTTTGAGATCAGCCTGGATTTGATATAGCTGTCCATGGTTCTGAAAGGGTGGTAGTTTTGAACTAATTAATTTAAGAATGTCTGCTAATGTCTAATGGATTATTGTGTTGTGTAACTTATATCAGTGACTTCTCACAGCCCTTTGATTTGTCATTCTACTGTGAATGACTAAAATATAGATTGGTCTATATAGTTTCTTGGTCATTAAGCTGATTTACTGATTAAAAATTTCCCAGTCCTTAAGATGCAATGCTATGGCTGAATCCCCTAAACTAGTGGAAACGAAGTTTAAAAAAAATAAAGTATGGGAAATAATGAGAGGATGTTAGAGGGTAAAGAATAAAATAATGCGGGGGAAAATTTGCCATACAATGCATTAATATGTCAATTTCAAATAATGTTTTAGAAAGAAGCAGACTGTAAAATCTAAGGAGAAAGAAATTGAAAATGAGAACAGAATCAAAAGTTTAAGGATGATATATTTATGTAAATTTAATAAAAACTAATGTCTATAAAATAGAGTGGAAAGTAAGGGTTGTCTTCTTTGCATAATTTAGATTAGAGAAGCATAATATGGTTTGCACACATGCAGAATACAACCAGCTAGTGAGGGAATTATCTTAAAAAAAAAAATATGCTGGAGCCAAATGAGATTATTGAGGACAACAAACCACTTCTTTATGACAATGTCACATGTATAGAGGAAAGTGCATATAAAAAGCCTATTTCTACACCGAATTAGGAACTATCTCCATGCAACCTGGATGGAGTCAAAAGAGAGAATAAAGATAAAAATGGCTACAGGTTTTCTACAAACATGTAAATTTCTAGATGAAGAGAAGACTACCCTTGCAGGATAGCTGATTATATTTTGTTACAGAGAAACTACCGAATGATCTCACTCCTCAGTGGGGATTGCCTGTCTCCATTGTCTGCGACAGAGAGGCCCACGCCATAGGTCTTGTTATACAAAAAAATCAGTAAATTCTTGGGCACACAATTCTGATCTTGTCCTTGTCACTCCCCACAGCACAGGAGCAGGTGAAAGATGAAGGGGAATTTACACAAATCCAGTGATTAATATCTTTAACAACTTAACATTTAAGTATTCTAAAACCTTACCTTTTACCCCACAGAAATGAGAATCACAACAAACAGGAAAACGAGCAAAAAACCCTCATGGATATTTGTTTGGTTGGACCATATCGGGTATCCCGGGGAAATCACACACCATTAGCATCTAGTATGCAAAACCTAGACACACCCCATGCAAGAAAGTTCTTGTACTAGCTCGCAACTCTTCGCGTTTTAAGTGAACATAATAATTCTGCCAGGGAATTATTGCCTCTGCCTGTTATCACTCCTGGTCAAGCCTAGGCAAAGAAAATGAACCTGCCAAGACAGGGACTCTTCTCTCTTCTTGGAAGCCAAGATCGAAAAGAGATACTGCATGCCCCAAAAGAAGATGATAAAGGACTGACATATTTTCAGACTAACCTAGGTGATTTAAAGCTCTGGCTTGTTTGAAACTGGTCGAGAGAAAATGCTTTCTTGAAGAGCTACACAGAGGTACAGGCCAGACAAATGGTGTATGTGTAATGGACTGGGAATAGGCCTTGTTTATCTTGATGCGAGGATTTTTGAGGCCTTGATTGTACTTATTTGTACTTTAAGAAGGCAGACTCTGAAGTTGTGGAGAAATTCCATTTTAGAAACAAGAAACCACTGTAAAATCATTGGGTTAAATCCATTTTAACAGTCATCTCAATCAGAATAGACTCATGAATAGATTACTAAGACTAAATTACTATGCTCCCAGATTTACCTTGTTCTTTCTAATCTTCTTAAAGTTCAAAGGGGGATAGGAAAATAATCTGTTTTTCCACCTGACTCAGATTAATCCTTCCTTAGGAGAATGATGCAGTGGAGTTGTTGGATCTCCATCCATGGCTTAGTCCAAATCCATCAAAGTGTGCCTCTCATCAGTGTTCCCCTCAGATGGACCATCTGGGACCAGACTCCTCTGTCTTAACCAAGGATGCTGTTTCGGAATAAGCAAGACCCTTCTAGATAGTATAGATGGCCACCAATAGGTAGAAAGTTAATCCTGGAATTGAAAAGCCCATATGGCCCCCTCAGTGACAGGTTTGCATAAAGACAATTCCACTCCTAATTATTTTTCAGTACATGTAGCCAAGGTAGAATTTAAGTGGGGAAAAAATTTGTTCTTCTAAATGTTACTCTTGCAAATTGGTTTGTGGAAATAAGACTTACCACTTCTCTGAAAATAGCACCCTCGATGCAGCTGTTACCCTACTGCTAACTGTTCAGTGTCGGTAAAATTCTGCACATGGAGACTACACCTATCCAAAGTTGCCTCCTTTTTGTAATCTGTATCTTTCCTTTATTCATGTCAAATATATTTTCCACATGTTTATATTGGGATATATTCTGTAAATGTGAACTTAGCTGAGAAGCTGATAATGTCAGAACAATTACTAACACATGTCTCTAGAAAAATTGTTCCTATGTACCTGGAATAAAAGGAAAACTCCCTGTACTTTCCAGTTATTTTGTATTCTATACCACATATACTTCACAGCAGGTGTGGAATATATCTACAGCCAGAATCTAGGACAAATCTGGCTCAGCATCCTAGCCCTGGTCATTACCCATTTGCTTTCAGATCCGTCCATGACCTCCAGCTCTGAAATGTATTGCAGGTAAAAAGTCCTGCAAAGTATGCATCCCAAGATCTCTTTCCAACTATCCCCTTCAGCCAATGGGAGGCACAGGTGTGAGATTGGAGAGTAAGTGGAAAGAAAGAGGCAAGGTTTTCTCCTTCTCCTCTTAGCTTTAAAAAGCATCTCCAGGGGTGCCTGGGTGGCTCAGTGGGCTAAAGCTTCTGCCTTCGGCTCAGGTCATGATCCCAGGGTCCTGGGATCAAGCCCCTCATCGGGCTCTCTGCTCTGCGTGGAGCCTGCTTCTTCCTCTCTCTCTGCCTGCCTCTCTGCCTATGTGTGATCTCTGTCTGTCAAATAAATAAATAAAATCTTAAAAAAAAAAACAAAATAAAATTAAAATAAATAAATAAATAAAATCATCTCCAACAGTGGCTACGTCTCTGTGGTCCCAGCTCTAGACAGTCAGTTAATTCCTTCGAGGCCCCAGCTCTCAAAGGCAGCCCAGGCAGTAAAACTGTGTGGCAGTAAAAATATTTCCTACTTTTGTCCTCCATTTCCATATGTGGTGTGTAGCTTCTTTATCTCCCATCCCTGGGGTGTCTGCCTGGCCCATTTTCCCTTTCAGTTCTTGCAACACTTTTGTTTGTTTGTTTTTAAAGATTTTATTTATTTTGAGAGAGAGAGAATGCATACACACACGTTGGGTGGAGGGGAGCAAAGAGGGAAGAAGAGGGAGAGAAGCAGAGTCCCTGCTGAGTACAGAGCCCCACACAGCTCGATCTGGACCCTGAGATCATGACCTGAGCCTAAATTAAGAGTCAACACTTAGGATGCCTGGGTGGCTCAGTGGGTTAAGCCTCTGCCTCTGGATCTGGCTCGGGTCATGGTCTCAGGTTTCTGGGATAGAGCTCTGCATCAGGCTCTCTGCCCGGCAGGGAGCCTCTTTCCCCTCTCTCTCTGCCTGCTGCTGCCTGCTTGTGATCTCTCTCTCTCTCTCTCTCTCTCTGTCAAATAAATAAATAAAATCTTAAAAAAAAATTAGTTAAAAAAAAAAGAGTCTACACTTAGCCAAATGAGCCACCCAATTGCCCCCCCCAACACTTTTAAACTGGTGTCCACATTAAAGTCTTTTTGCTATATTACCAGGCATAGGTCTTTTTCTCTGAGTAGACTCTGTTACAAATGAACTACAATTCAGAGAGTTCATTTCTGCCTGGAAAGTCAAACACTATGGCCTCTGGCTTTAATGTCTAGAATTTTATATTTGAAATTTTTACTAAGAGCACATTGCTTTCAAAAGTATTAACATGTGCAATAGTTTTTGCTTATCCTCTAATAAAAGGAAGGCATTTTCTGGCCATTCTAAATAACCCAGAAAAATCTACTTTCTAACTTGGATGAAATCTATTTGTTGAGAGGTTCGTAAAGGTACTAAAGGTTCTTAACCTAGACTTCACATTAGCATTACCCAAAAGCATTTAGAATATCCCAGTGTCATTGACTTGGCCAAGGTCAATAGTTGTCAACTCTGACTGCATAATAGAATCATCTGGAGAGTATTAAAAATGTCATTGCTCAGGGTTCATTTGGGACCAATTAAAATAGAATCCCTGGGACCCAACCATTATTTATTTTTTAAAGGCTTCCATTAGACAGTCAATTATGAGAACCACTGGGCTAGGATCTCATTTCTTCTCACTTGGACCCTTGTAATAACTTCCTAATTGGTCTTCTAGTCATGGGTCACAATTCATTCTCTATATTGCTGCCAAAGAGCTCCTACAAAAATTCAGATTTCATTGCACTGCATATTACATGGTAGTTAGAAATTCTCGAGAAGCTCCTCATTGCTTATGGAGAAATAATCTCCAAATACCTATGTGTGGTAGATGGAAGAGAAATTCATGCTTGGAGACAAATCAAATCTGAGCTCAAATTCTACCCTTATCCAAGCTGCGTGATCTAGGCAAATCATTCATCTACCTGAGTTGTAATTTCTTCAACTGTGAACTTCCTCATGAAATAATGTACATAAAGTACTTGAGACAGTGCCAGGCATATAGTGTTGAGTAAGTAAAAAGTGAGTGTAATAATAGTAATTGATAAGCCACTAGTTGCAACCTAGTTCTGCAATCTCATTCTTCCCTCACCTTCTGTTCCCAACTAAACCCTAAGCCAACAGACTCCCAACATCAAGTGATTTCATGACTGTATTCTTGCACCAGTGTGGTTCCCACAGCTTACAGTGTCATTCTCCCATCTCCTTACCAATCCTACTCACTACCAGATCCAGTTCAAAGAGTTGATGTGATGGCTTCCCCGAACACCCCCACCTTCGCAGTTTTCTTTTATGCAATTCCTACATATTATATTGACATTATTTATTTATTTCTCTATTACTAGATTATGAACTTCTTTGGTACAGAGGCTGCCTTATGACTTCGTATCTTCAGTAACAAATATGTTCCTGGCTCTTGGTAATAACATAATAATGTTTGTTGCATGACTGCTTACCTGCAAAATAGCAATAAATTAAAGATATTCGAGAGTAAGTTGAAAGCCTGACATGATTGTAGTTAGTAACCTTTGAGGACAATGCAGTACTGTGTATCTTTTTCCACAGAGAGATTCTGGTGTCATTTGAGAGAGAATAAGGGGCTAAGAAGGCCACAGTTCCTATCTATGTGGTATAAACTTTGTTATTTTAGGGGACAAGATTCTTGAGTCAGCATGATTTCATCTTAACTCTACTGTTTGCTAGTTCTATGATGGTGGATAAATATATTTAACCCTCTGAAATTAGATTTCCTCTTCTATAAGATGTGAAAATAATACTTTACGGTGCTGCAATAAAGAAAGAACGACACAATATATAGAAAGTATTTGGTATAGTGAGTCCTCATTAAATGGAAGTTGTCTTTATAATTATCATTATTATAAAGAAAGAGTATTTCATCAGCTTTCATTCCTTTTTTGTTGTACGTACTAAAACTGATTTTCTTGACTAGGTGATTTAATAAAAATATTTAAATCTGCTAATATGAATATACAAAACCCACATATGGGTAGTCGATGTGGGAAGCTACTATGACAAGTGTTCAAAATTTCTTAATTTAGAAGTCTTAGCTAAAATGACCTAAGTTTATGCAAATACAGCTAAAAGTATCACTTGTGGGTAGTTAGGACTCCTCTACCCCAACCGATGCTTGGTTCTATTCTCTGCCTCTAAGGAGAAATCTTGCGCCATCTCGGTGGTTACCATGGTAATTAAGTATTTTTTCTCAAGAGATAAGGAAGTAGTCCTCTTCAATTGCTACTACTAATATTCCTGAATTATCTTGATAAGAAAAAAAAAAAAGTAGGCTATTGCTAGCTACAGAGATAGATATTTAACATTTTGTGTAATTTAATTTTCTTATGTTTTTTACTCATTTGTTCTAAACTTCATAGACACTAATGAATTTATGGCTGATTTTAGATTAGGAGGTAACTAAGGTCCTGGAATTTAGATCACAAACTTAAAACAAAGTACATAATCTGCAGTTAAGACTTGCTTATATATTGCTTCATATTTCCCAAACCCGACTAATGATCAGAATCAGAGAACTTAAAACAAACATAGAAACCGCAAGCCTAGGGGCGCCTGGGTGGCTCAGTGGGTTAAAGCCTCTGCCTTTGGCTCAGGTCATGATCCCAGGGTCATGGGGTCGAGCCCCCCGTCGGGCTCCCTTCCTCTCTCTGCCTGCCTCTCTGCCTGTGTGTGATCTCTGTCAAATAAATAAATAAAATCTTTAAAAAAAAAGAAAAGAAAGAAAGAAACCGCAAGCCTAGATTCATTATATCAGAATCTCTGGGGTTATAGTTTCCAAGTCTATATTTTTAAAACCTCTTCAGGTAATGCTGATGATCACCAGGTTTAGGAAGTTTTGCCCTAAAGCATTTAGTATCTATTTTGCATATAGTAGATGCACTGTACAGATTTACTGAGCTGAACTCATGTGCAGTGGAATGAGATGTATCACCAGGGCATAGCTAATCTACTGTTATTGGTTATCAAGCCCATTTATGGTATCATGTTATTAATTATTTGTGCCAATTGAATAATCTCTGCATGGTTTATAGATCTGGAAGTTTCTCTTTGGATTTAGCAAGCATTTACTGACTACTTTGTGCAATGCGCCATGCTAGGAATGTGAAATGGGGTTGGAAATAAAAAGGTGAGAGGTGCTTACTCCTAGAGGCTCACTACTGTCTAGCAGGGAAGAAAGACACAGACCCAAATAATACAGGTCAGTACAATAGAAGTTCGGGAAAGAGTAATTTTAAACCTGTCACTCTAAATTCCAAATCACATTATTGGGTCATGGGTCTGGATGGGGTCACTTTTAAATCTCCTCCCAGCCCTGGGGCTCATAGAATGTCCTCCTACAGGTAAGATAGTAGGCACAAGAAAAGAGGTGCTTTTCACAAAGCAGATAATGGCTGCTTGCTTCTCCGTAGTGACACAGCATTTTGAACATCTCTGCTTGCATTTACCACATATTTTTTTTTTTGGTATTTATTTAAGTGATCTCTCCAAGCCATCAGTTTTTCCTATCTCTAAAATGAAAGGGCTGAACCCTAATTTTGTTTTCAGGCTAGTTCTCTAATGCCATGAGTTTTAATCATAAAGGAAATCAAATTGGATCACCAAAGTCCCAAAATAAATTTTCCTAAATAATGTAAGGGGGGTGCTGAGAGTAGAAGATTAGGAGGGAAGTTAGGAGGCTCTCTAGGTTCATTTCACAGATGAGCCTTTTAGGCCTAAAAATAATACAGAGAATGATCCAAGTCATGCAACTCGTTTACTGTCAGAACCGGGACTGAAAGAAAAAACATATCTTTTATTTCTCATTTTAATGTCCTTTTAACTATGTTGTGTGTGTGTGTGTGTGTGTGTGTACACACATTCACTCACACTTCATGTAGCTGTTAAACCACTAAGAAATGCAGAAAATAATTCACTATCTATACAATAACTTACTGAGAAGTTAATTTTTAGTCTGTTTATGGGTCATTTGTATTAGAAGTCATAAATTCAAATTCTGCTGGGACCTTGACAATAATGACAATAATGAGTGCTTTGGGCTAGCTTCAATGGAATAGAAAATTCCACTATGACACTATGACATACCATATATGAGCCTACAACATACCAAAAGAATATATTCTTCCTGGGGCACCTGGGTGGCTCAGTGGGTTAAGCCTCTGCTTTCAGTTCAGGTCATGATCTCAGGGTCCTGGGATCAAGCCCCACATTGGGGTCTCTGCTTGGCAGGGAGCCTGCTTCCCTTTCTCTCTTTGCCTGCCTCTCTGCCTACTTGTGATCTCTCTCTCTTTCTGTCAAATAAATAAATAAAATCTTAAAAAAAAAAAAAAAGAATATATTCCCCCTAAGATTTCATGCAGATTTTTCCATGTGGGACTATAGCCCCAAGATTGGCCAATATTTAAGAGAAGCCACAAATACGGATTTTTGTGTGTACTCTCCCAATTATAAAATGCTTCTCTAAAAAATTTCTAACAGTGTACAGACTGAACAAAATACATCTGTAGGTTGAATTCAGCCCCTTGGCTATCACCAAGGCTTCCTGTCTATTCAAGTATAAACATATTCATTGTAATTTCGAGGTGAGGAAATGAATTGATAGATCTCATCAAATATGCAGGGCTCTGACTACAAAAGTCACCCCTGCTTTGGTCGCCACGTGTTTTGTCAACTTAGGAGGCGTTTCACAAATCAAACTTGCTGAAATGCCCAGGCTCGTGCTAGGAATAACTTTCCCTAAGTCTTTTGCTACAGTTGAACTACAGCCAGTTGTTTTGTTATATTTAAATTTGTAAATGCATGAGATCATTAAAGGTTATCTACAAATCTCTTGGTGCAGTAACTACATGTGACACAATACATATGCCATGAGCCGGGCAGGCCAGAAGACCCAGAGATTCACCCTGAGGGCCTTATTTCTGGTTTCCTCCCCTCCTGCCTACACATTCTATTTCTAAGCTGGCTCTGTGGAGATTTTTCCCCCATGAAATAACCCAGGCAAAGATTATGTCCTGCGAGGGAGAACTACATTTTGAAAAAGAAGGGAAAAAGCTAGATAATGTATTTTGCACCTAACATCTAAGATCAAGATGTTTAAAATTATATTTGAGCACCGGCTATTTGGCTGCCAAATTCCTGGTATCTTTCCTGTTTCTATTTTATCTGCCTCCTTCTTTATCCTGTTTCAAATTTATCCTCTAGTTCAAAAGAGTGGTCTAAGGATAAAAGGTGCTTAGGAGAGAAACTTTGTAATCCTCAGCTCTACTTTAGAAAGGCTTGAACACATATTTTTGGCAGAGAAAAAGAGGCATATTTTCACAGCAGGAGTGAAGAGATTTCCCAAACAGAGTACTACACAAAGATGTCCCAAAGGCTCTGGAACCATGGCTGAGAGATGATGACATTGCTGGCCTTTTGCCTCTGACTCAGTGCGGAAGCAGAGAGTGAGCAGGGCCGTGACCCAAGCCTGAATGATCGTCATGCCCTGCCTGGGCAAGCGGAAGCCGTTGGCCTGGAGCTGATTTCACTGTGTGTCACCACTGCCTTGGAAATCACAGCAGCAGCAAGACAGGACACCACCCGAGAACTCTCCCCAGGCGGGCAGGCTAATAAACACATTTCAGTGTGACATCTCTCCATGATTCCTGAAGGCTTTGCCCACACGGGCAGACGATAAAATGGAAGGCGCAGCCAGATCTGGTTGTGTGTTTGCTGGCAGGCGACTTGGGTAATCTGACACCAAAGATAGGGGCGGGGGAAGGGGGGGGTCATTCATTTTCCTAGGAAGAGGGGGGATGGAGTTGATTTACTTTGTGGGCCCAACTAATATCGTTGCCCTAAATGTATTTGAAAATCATTTGCACAGATATGCCAGGACAGAGTTTGTCAAAATTACTTCATAAAGCTTCTTACAGTGAAGTCACTGGCAGTATGATTTGAGAATGATTTCTTTGGATCTGTGCCAAGTTTTTTTTCTAGAAGGGACTTGAAAATGCTGTGTTCTGTAGCTCGGTGGTACAAGATGGCACGTTTACAGGAAAATATCACTAAAATCTGTGAATTGATAGAAAGGTACCCTGGGCTGACATATTAAAAAGGAGATTTTGTCTCTTTTAAATCAATGCAGTGAAGTGAACCCGTCTATTTAGGTTACATTATCAAATAGATAAGACTAGTGTAATATATCACCAAATAGATAAGAAGACTAGGTCTATTCTTCCCTGTCCTTAAAAACAGTATCTCCCCTCTACCCTTTTCCCCCTCTTAATCATTCTCCCTATATCTTAAGATTTTAAATTATTTATTTGAGAGAGACAGAGTGAGAGAGCAAGAGTTGGGGGGAGCAGAGGAAGAAATAGAAGCAGACTCCCACAACATGGGCAGACACCCCCAACAACATGGGGCTCCATCCCAGGACCTTGAGATTATGACCTGAGCTGAAAGCTGAGCCACCCACGCACCCCTCTCCCTGTAACTTCTGCATACTGTAAGTTTATTTAGTATTTGCTTCCATTATAGTACAAAAGAACTTAAACCTATCAGATATTAGGTTTTCACAAAATTGGAATTAGTTTAAATTAATGAATTCTTTGTCCTTTGTTTGCAGCAGCTCACAAGAATTTCTGCCATCTCTCCCACTTCCCCCAATCCCCTCTAGATACCCTGTTCTCTTCTTCACCACAGAGTGACTCTAATAGTGCTAATGCTAAGTGAGCACAGTCAGTCAAGCCCTGGGCTGCAATCTTCTTGTGAGTTATCTTACTTCATGCTCATAACAACCCCATGAAGTAGGTATTATTGTTACCCCATTTTTAGTGGATCAGGAACCCGAATTGTTTATGATCATAGAGCTGATATGAAGTGGAACCAGTAGCCCCACTTTTGACTCTTCCTCATCTCCTTGGGGTACCACGACAGGGAACAAAGCTTCCAAGGTGACTTTCTTCCTCACTTCCTTCCTCTGGGGACTGCACACCATCTATGAGTGGCCAGAGAAGATGAGGAGAGACTGTGTCCTGAGCTTAGGTCATTTCTGGTGACTGAACCTCTAAGACAGTTTTAAGGCTTAGGGCCCTACAAAGAGGAATGGAAACTACAGAAGAAACAGTAGGAACCGTTTGGTATCCAACTAGCAAGTCATATTTTGTTCTCATTAAAATAAAGGGTGGTTGGGCACTCTTTCAGGCAGGAACACCCTTGAGAGAGAAAAACAAGCACTTCCGAAGCTTACTTTTCCTTTACCTGTTCTCCTGTTTCTATCTCTATCCCCTCAGGGAGTGGTATGGGAAGGTAAGGGAAGGTAAGGTTATTCCCCCTCTCCCAACCCACCCTAGGCAGCTGTTTACATTTCCCTTGGTTTTGTTACCAAGTTCCAAGTCCAGGTTTGACATCTCACAATTTGCCATAATGGAACAGGTAAGCATGCTTAGTTCCCTGCACAATTCAATTTAAATAAAATCAGCCAGTAAGTACGTCCCTTTACACTTTGCAAAGCTCTTTTTCACCTGCATTATCTCACTTAACAGTCAAAAAAATCAATTAAGATAGAATGATTGTTGGAAAAGAATCAAACCGTGTTTAAGGCACAGATGCCCTTGATAAATCAGTAACAGAAATTATTGCAAAAGAAAAATTATGGTATTTATGTGACCCAGGAACAAATTTTTTTTTTCTCAAGAACAGAATTTTGATGTTAGTTGTATCTAACCTCTACCATGTCAAAGTTTTCATTGGCCTTTCCCAACAGTATATAAGCAGGATGGATGGCTGATCTCAACTCACCCTCCCCCAATAAAAACACTTTATTTATTGCAGTTGCAGAAATAATCGGCCATCTGTTCATTTTACTCATTGTGCCATGATAAATAATAATGGGTCCTAGAACAAGTTTGCCTTTTCTCTCTCACTTCTGGTGAATCCCGTAGATTGCAGGATCTAGCTATTATTGTCACGGCAATACCATTGTTCTAGTTTCAGAAACTATGAGGTGTATTCTTCCTTAATCCTTCTCACCTGACACTATTTTTTTTTCCATTGTTGATTCCTTTTGATTATGTTTGATGTGACCTCAGTTATTGTTTGAGCCTCTTGAGGTAATTCCAATTTTAAATATCCATTCCCCTCTAGATGTACTTGCTTGGCTGTTCTGTATTTCCTCAAGGCTAACCTCAATAACACTTGACAATTACTGTGCTCTTAGTATACCTCAGATACTGTGCGGAGAACTTGAGGTATATTGTTTCATTCCATCTCCATAAGAACCACAAGAAGTTGTGCATCTTATTATCCCCATCTGGTAGAGGAAGGCTCTGAGTTTAACAGGGAAAGTGGACTGCTGTGTAATCCAGGCCCACCTACTTCAGAACTTACTCCAAAACTCTTCACTGCTGATGATTGGTTCAACATTCACCATCCCTTAACTGATTTAAAGCATGAAAGTGTCAAGGAGTCAAGGAGTCTATCAGTCAGTTTTTGTTACAATAATGCTACAAAATAAACCTGTGGCTTAAAACAACAGTAAGTATTTATTCTTGCTCATACACCTATAAATTGCTTTAAACTTAGCTGATTGAAGCTTGGCTTAGTGGGCTTAGTCCCAAGCTGCAGCATGGGCCCAGGTCTGCTCCACAAGTCTTTTGTTCCAGCCCCGTGACCAGTGGGCTACCTGGAGCCTGTTCTCATGGCATTAACAGAAGAGGCCAGTGGAAACACACAATGTCAGGTCAAGCCTTGGGGCTGGCACACTATTCCCACTCATGTTCCGTGGACAAAATAAGCCACATAGTGCATCTCACCATCAATGAAATAGGAGAAATATATTCCCACTTTTAATGGGAAGGAATGCAACTTCATGTGGCCAAGAACGTGAATACAGAGAGGCAGGGAGAAAAGGGGAATGAGAAGGATTTATACATTCTACCATGAGGAGATAAACAGTTAAGAAAATGAATTCTCTGCATTTTGTAGGTGTTCTTATAGAAGAAAAAACAGGAAGAAGACTTGACCCCAGTTGAGCAGGGAAGTAGAATCTAATGTACTATTCCTGCTTTTTATGTAGAGATACGAGGGAATTGGTGTGAAAGTTCTCTGGGGCCTATCTACTGGGCTAAGCAGGTCAGTAAAGAGTGTTATGTTAGAGCATCTGTGCTTCTGAGATAGAGCTGGCTGACAAGTAAGTATAACACTGGTGAGAATGAAAACAACTGAAATTGAAAATACATGGAAAACTCGGGATTTATAGAACCCACAGTTGAAAGAATACTTTCAAATGATTTTAAGCCCCACAAACCTAGCATAGAGCTCTTGATGCTGAGATGAAGGGATCTTGAAGTTCTTGAAGATATCTAAATACTCAGTGCTTGAATTTTCTCTGTAATATGCAGCCTCTATTTGAATATTTCCTGTTACCATACTTGCCAAATCCATTTTGAATAGCCATCTCTTCTTTGTCCTTGTCATTTAATGCATCCCATGTCTCCACACTACTTCTGGGTGAGGTAGCAAGGAAAAACCATCCAAAGATGATAAGCCCAGGAACACCACCCCCATTTCCTGGTGATGAAACCTTCCTCCTGTGCAGGGCCAGCTTCAGAGCACCTTGTGCTTACAAGGACCCCCAACTTGACTTAATACTCTGTTGGTGCCATCTTGAAATTCTTAAAAATTTTTAACAAGTGACTCTGTATTTTTATTTTTCACTTTTCATTTTGTACCAGGCTCCACAAATTATGTAGCTAAACTTGATCCTAATTCATCACCATCATTGTCTATCCCTGCATTAATTCCCCACCTTGATTACTGCTTCTCAGTATTCCACTGGGGCAACTCTACTCTCTCTTACCAGGTTTGGTTCCTGCTTGGTCTGTTCTTCAAGGTCTCTTGATTTCACTGTTACCAGTTTTGGTGGAGAGATTGCTTCAGTCTGCCCCAGCTGGACCAGGTCCTCACAGACACTTTATTTCCTCCCCCAAGGGAAAGAGATTTGACCATGCCCCTCGTAGCATTCTTCCTTAAGCTAAACAGGTCTGGCTCCATTGGTCCCAGCTCTCCCCCCTTGGAACTACGCAAAATAAATCTTTTTTATTTTTTTCACCTTTTTGAAGCCAGCCCCCTCAAAGCAGAATTGAGAAGTCACTTCATGGAGAGACACAGTTCAGCTTCAGGGAAGGGCCTGGTGGCACTTGGCCATTTTTGGGGGGTAAATAGAATGTGCTCAGACCGGGCTGTCGTTACCCTTGTCTTACAACTTTTGTCATATTATATCAGCTGCACTGATTTGGTGTCCTCATGCTTAAAGTTTGATGTGTTGAATGCCATCTTTGAAAAACCTTGTCATTCTACTATTAACAGTCTACATTCAAAAACACAAAACCAGATACCTTGCATTAAAGATTACATCTTCCTCATAAATGTATAAATTATTTAAGCAGATCTTTTAGGTCTATGAGAGAAGGAAGAGTCCATACAGGAGACTCCAATAGTCATTAGAATATATTTAATTTGAGCTTTTATATTTGATGCCAGATTTTTGAAATAATATTTCATGCTTGGCTTTTTTTTTCTCTTCTTTGCAAAAGTAGCATTTATAGGAAACTTAGGAAATAATTTTAAAGCCACAAAGAAAAGAATAAACCCTTCCTACAATCCCACCTACAAAGAATAACTACACTTAACATACAGTTTAATATTTCTGTATTTTTTCTATGAACATATACATATAACTTTTAAAATACAATCTTATTAGCATATTAGAGATATGTAAATTTTTATAAGTAGATTTTATAACTCACTGTTTCTCTTTTAAATTTTTATCAAAAGCATTTTCCAGCTTGACAGGCTAATCTGGAAGCAACCAATGAAGCCTGAAGCTCGGCAGTGACACAGTTGTACAATTCTATCAAAAGTGGTTGATTTGGAAGGAAAGAAACTGGAGTGGTCAGTCTATTTGGAGTCATGTAGGCCAAAGAACAGGCTGATTTGTTCCCTCTCTACCAAGACTAAATTAAATCCAACAATCAACTAGCATCTTAGTGATGTGTGATCTGAGTCAGGGCTTAGAATTTAAAGTTCTGTACTGTTTTAACAAATATGGGGCTATTTTGGATCCCTTTGTTACATCTTTCAATAATATCTAAAGGGTTTGGATTTAAAATAAAGGGTTCAGTTCAGAAGAAAAGATTTTTATCTTCTTTAAGGAGTTCTAAAAACATGCAAAATAACATCGTTAGGCTATTGAAATTAAAGTTTCTGGGCCTGAAAGGGTCAGAAAAACCCAGGAGTATTTTGATTCCCCCAGATTTTCTGTTTGATGTACCTGGAGTTACACATTTAATAACTAAATGCCCTTTTTTTCCCCCCTTTCAAGCTTTTTATCTTCAAAGATTCAACAATTTATGATTATTCCAGCACTAATTTTTCTGTCTGCCAGTAAAAATCTGTTCATTTAAAAATATGTTTAAAAAGTACCTGAATGCATTATGAATTTAGTGACTGTACCTTAATTATATAACTGCAGATGATACTCAAATCTATATTCAAAGAAGCATTTCTGTCATGGACAGGATGGTAATATGTGTAATACAGGTCCCGTGAATATTAATTCTGTCTCTCTCTCTCTCTCTTACACACACACACACTGCATTTCAGAGTTATCCCAGGAATATTTTCCAAGCTTACCTTCACAGATACCTTTCAGAGAGTTAGATGTGTTTATTTCATTTAGTGAAAATGAAAAGCAACTTAACATTTCCCTGATTCCATATATATCCCCAAAGTTACTGAGTTTCTGTTTGTTTTGTTTGTTTGTTTGTTTTACTAGCCTTACATTGGTCTTCAAATTTGATTCTTTTAAAGAAGGGCATGATACAAGTGGTCTACAACAGACCATTAGCAGCACAAGGACTCGTGAATTCTGGCAATCCTCTGGGTAGTCATAAAGGGAACAAAAACAAAAGTTAAAAGTCAAAACTTGTGAATATTGACTTTTGTGTTCTTGCTTTACCTTATTAAGTCTATGAAAAACAAAAGAAAACTGAAAATGTGATAATTAATTCTCTAATCTTGATACAGAGTATATTCTTTGTTCTTCCTTCTCTACCCTGTCTTGCATTAATATAGATTTCTTTGATAAGCTGAGAGGTAACATTCATCTGCTTTCCTCACTGCCTTTGCGATTATGCATTAAAACTTCCATGCTTATTTACTAAGTGCATACTCGAAATTTATAGTTATAGTCACCTTGACCTCATGCAGCCATGTATATATACTGATTCTAAATCACACATTTTGAACTCATTTTTAGCCAACATACCACAGCCAGTGTATCTGGATTTGAAGAGTCTGAGTCATTCCTAAATTTCTAAGTTTCTCTACTCATTTTTTAAGTGGAAATAAAGTAAAAATAAATAAATCGATGGAAATAAAAAATGGTATGCAAATTATTTGGTAGTAATGAGGATTAAGTGAAATAATGCATGCAAAGTGCTGGGTGCTAAGTAAGCGTTCAGAATACTAGTTTCTATTATTATTACATCATTCCGGATCAGTCTATCAGTGACCTCATTACTTCAAAGCTATATTTCATTTTGATCTTAACAATGCTATTCCCCAGACTTATCAGCCACTTTATTTATGGAACTTGCACTTCAATGACTTTTGACTGTGTTTGAAAGGCAAATTGACTCTTGATAGCAATCATTTCCTTACTTTAAACAAAATGTGAAGAAACAAAGCAAAACGTGAAGCCAAATGGAACACTCAACAGAGGGGTTTTGAGGAATGACTCAAGTTCACTCTTCTAGTCTAAGTATCTTTAAGAAAGAAATATTGTGATATTCAGGAGTCTGGAAGTAGCTGTGCCCTTCAGCTCATTCAATAGAGCTGAGCATCTATACTTTGGTCAGGGCCTCAAGCTCCTACAGCAGTGTGCAAATATCCTCGAAGGAAGGGTCTGGGTCTTTTTCAGCATTTCATCCCCAGCATTTAGGGATAATGAGGAGAAAGCTTAAGAACTTGACTTAAAGGTATTCTTCTATTCAGAAAGAAAGAGAAAGTCTAGCAGTTACTTAGAGATTTTGATGGGCTAGCAAAGGAAACTGAAACAAAGGAACCATATTGCCGACCTACCATCTACACAGCCTACCTTTTAGGGATGCACCAAGCATGTGGAGCCTAGGGTTTCCTGTGACAATGGCACAGATCCAAGGTGGGCAATGTATTAAGTTTGTGATACATGGTACAAATTGGCTTAAAAGAGGAAAGAACTCGCTGAGTTGGCTTCACTTGAGCCATACATCAAACTAATCTCTTTCTATCAATCTGCAAAGATTGATTGAGCACCTCCTAATTGCCCAGTGCTATACAAGACCCTAGGAGAGATAGGAAAGAACTGTAACTCATGGCCATCATGTTTAGCAATATAACAATTTTTTGCCTTTATCATCCCCTCTATTGGGTAGTTACACTTTCTCCCCACAAATAAGTTTTCTGTCAAGTGTATCTCTAGCCCGTTCATCTGTGTTGCAATAACTTTTCTTCAAACATTTCTATCCTCTCACTCAGTTGTCCCTAAATTCCTAGCTCCTCACCTGCAAAACTCCCCTGAGACTTCAGAGCAAAGTTCAGTGACTTCCATAAAGATGATAGAACTACCAGGAAAGATGAAAAGTGTGAATGGGAGAAAAGAGAGCCCACAACACATGCCTTTATCTGCCAGTGTTTTTTTTAATAAGCCATCTCCCTCTGACTTTTAATATTCCATCTGTGCTTTACAATATTGGTGGTACTTATTAATTTAATATTTGTAAACAAAAGTATAATATAAAGCTAATGAACGCTAGCCTCCAAGAGAAGGCTAACCAGGTGGAGTGAGTGGAGTTAAGAGTCGGCCGTGCCCCCATGACCGCACAGTAACAATACTTGGGTGGTGTCACATGCAGAGGCTCTAAATGAAATGTTGTCTTCAATCTGCAGTGCTTCTCAATCTCCAAGTAAAAATAAACATGCCATGGGAAAAATAAGATCGATATGATAGCAAGAGAAATTAGAGTGGTTATTAGTACATTAACCGAACACCAGATGGAAAAGCAAAACAAACAATAGCCTGCCAGTCTCCACAAGAAATGTCTTCTAAACATTTTAGAAGGAATTTTAAAACAACATGTGGTGGTGAGGTCCATGGGTAATAAATCTTCTGCTACCTTGAGCTTGCTCGTGACCACAATAGTCCATGTATTACACCACTAGAGGATAGAAGTCAGAAATTATAGAGAAGTCCACCAGCAAGTTAACAGATAACAAAATAGATACTAAGCTTTTGGTATAATTATGGTAAATTATTTGGAAAGTACGAGTTTGCGTGTGTGTGTACGTGCTTATCAAATCCTGTTGTCTTTCTTGCCATGTGCAAAGGCCATACACAGTGGCCCCAGTGGCCTGGGTGAAGATCGGTGCTGTTACAGTGGTCCAGAAGCCTGTGGGTGGCTTTGCTGTTGGGTGGCATGGCGGGTGACTCCAGGATGCTTCCTTGAGCTGCCCATACTGACCTCACTCACAGTTGAAGCCTGTGAAAAGCAGTGTCTAACAACTCACAGTTTAGGAGCTATCATAGGCATTGCTCGAGTTAGCCCAGTTCTAGTAAATGTGTCCAAATATATGAAAGTGTTTGTTCCCTTGTTTATTTCCACTGGGAATAATTTCTTTTTCTGATTTCCTCATGTGTTATATTCTAAACTATAAAAAGATTTCTGTATAGTAGAGGACACTCCTGAATATATGTCCCTACAGATGTCTTAGTTATTTTAAAATGGACTTTAAAAGTCAAAGTTGGGGCGCCTCGTTGGCTCAGTTGGTTAAGTGTCCAACTCTTGATTTTGGCTTGGGTGATGATCTCAGGGTTGTGAGATCGAGCCCCACATCAGGCTCCACACTCAGCGGGGAACCTGCTTTAGGATTCTCTCCATCTCCCACCACCCCTTCTCACACTCGCATGCACTCTCCCTCCCTCTCGTTCTCTCTCTCTCTCTCACAAAGAAACAAATCTTTAAAATCTCAAAGTTGACTCATATTCATTCTTCGTTAAATTCTATTATTCATCAAACTGTCTTGAACACATACGATGTGTCAGATGTCATTGGGTGCAAAGATGGACATATTCTCTGCCTTGATAGAGCTCCTGGGTGACAGTGAGACCCATCACCTTCATTAGTCACCGTGATGCAATAGGGTAAGAGCAAAATATGAGTATGGAAGATGTGTTATGGGGTCATAGGTGGTAGAACACAGTCTTCCTGGGAAGGTCAGGGAAAGCCTCAAGACATGACCTTGAAGGCCAAGAATTCTCTAGGGAAAGAAAAAGCTGTTTCTTTTTTCTTTTCTTTTTTTTTTTTTTAAGATTTTATCCATTTATCCGACAGAGAGAGAGAGATCACAAGTAGGCAGAGGCAGGCAGAGAGAGAGGGGGGGAAGCAGGCCCCCCGCCAACCAGATAGCCCGATGTGGGGCTTGATCCCAGGACCCTGAGACCACGACCCGAACCGAAGGCAGAGGCCTAACCCACTGAGCCACCCAGGCACCTCAAGAAAAAGCTGTTTCAAAAGAGAGAAACTGGTTGATAAATCATTGGCATAGTATATGTTCATCCTTCAGATCTTGCCTTTCCCAGTTCTCTTCTGGAAATCCATTGCAACCAGGGGCTTGGTGTGCTCCTAGGCTGTCTCTTAACCATCTCTCATAGTTCTCATCACTGTTTTAATTGTATACTTTTATGTACCGCTGTAGATATCACTTCCCTAAGAGTGTCAGAATTACTTCTTATGGAACCTAGATGCCTGGCATACAGCAGCCACTCATAGAATATTAAATAACATAATGAATATTTGGGGTAATCGAATATGACATGAATGCAGGGGACAGGGTAGTCTGAGCCAGGTTGCAGTGGGCCTTACATTGGCTTCTAAATGAGGTTTCACATGCTATGTGCCAGGCAGCAGGGATTCAGGGACTGCCTTGAGTGGAGAATGACGTGGTGTCTCTGGTGGCAGGTGGGTTGTGGATTGAAACAGGAGACGTGCGCCTGATCTCCCTCCTTGAGTGAAAGAGGCGGAGTGGATAGCGATTGGAATACACCAGCCTGCACCTGGTTATGGCCTTAGAAGCCGGGAAGAGACCAAATTTAAATAGTAACATCTTATGGGATTTCTCAGTTCATCACCATGCTGGCATCTGACTCTGGTTTACTGGGTTCTAGAGCGCAGAGTGGAGGCCTAAGCAGGCCAAGAGCAGCAGATTGGGAAGTGAGGACAGAAAGAAGGCCCAGTGCTGAGCGGCCTGCAGCCACCATGAATATGTATTAGATGCAGCTTGCTGTTAAGGGTGATGAAAACCTGGAAGAGAGAAGGGGAATATTTCAAAACAGACTGGAGTTTGGGTAACCTTGTGAGTGCTGATGAGTTAACAGCTGAGGGAGGGAATGGGGAGGAGCGGCCGCTCGCTGGAGCTGCCATCAGAATGTGCGGGGGAAGGGAGGAACAGGGGGCAGATAATAAATTTTGTTAACTTCCAGTCTGAGAACTTAGAGGAAAATCAAGACTCTGCATTGTGTTTTAACTTTAATCTGTGAGGGGCACCTGGGTGGTGTCACCTCCGAGAGGTGGGGATCCTGGTGTTTGGAGCTGAAATGATGGGGGGGCTACAGACTGATGATCAGTAGACGTCTTTATGTCTTACAATCACTTCTTTTATACCTCCCACAAGATCCGATTACCAAAAGGATATAGATTTCTGTGCAGGGCGTGGGCTATGTGTGAGATGTGATTTACATGCAGGCAATTGAGTGAGCCAAGTAAACAACAACGATTATTTCTTAGCTTTAAAGTGACAATATCTCTCAGCTTTAAATGACAAGAGCAAGTTAAGGATTCTCCACACTTCTCAGATCTATCTAAAGGAGGACCTGAAAACACTCCAGGGATCCTCCCCTGTCTATTCTGGGCGTCGGCCCGGGAAGACTCTTGCCCTCCATCTCCTGGAGTTTTCTCACAGGATTTGACAGGACCCCAGTCACCGTGGTGAGGATCCGTGTTGTGTTCCAACAGGGTGGCGTAGTCAGTTAGCCTCCGTGTCTGACTCTTGGTTTCAGCTTAGGTCATGACCTCAGGGTATTGAGATCAAGCCCCCAGTGGGCTCCCCACTCAGGGCAGAGTCTCCTTGAGATTCTCTCTTCCTCTCCCTCTGCCGCTCATGCTCTCTCTCTGCCTCTCTCTCAAATAAATGAATCTTTAAAAATAACAAAATAATTTAAAAAATAAAGTTAATCTGTGAGAATCCCTTTATTTTATTTATAAAAGTGCTTCTTATGAGCAGAAATGCCTTCCTAGTTCTAAGACAGTCTATGCAAAATTTTTCATACCAGTTTAGCTGATTAAAAACAGATCAGGGAGGTCTGAGTCAGTGGGTTAAGTATCTATGCATTGGTGAGTAAGATCAGCCTCCTAGGGCAAATGGTTTAAACATTAAACTTTTTTTTTTTTCTTTAACAAGCATTTTCAGTGTAGCTTCCTACAATAAACATTCATAGTCTCAAGATTATAAATCAACAGAACTTGGAACCACCTACACGAAATGTTCAGTATAAGAAGACAGGAACAGACTTAGATCAAAACCAAATCTTATAATGACAAGTTATAGAGTAAGTATAACTTTAGGATATATTTTATGGTAACTAGTATGTAAATATTCTCAAATCTTCTCTCTTATCTACCCCCAAAAAAGGCTAATTGTTAAGCCAGTGCTTTGCATTTTCAAAATTAGTCACATCAACAGCTTTGTAAACTTATCTTAAGTTTTTTGCCAAAATTATTATGGCCTATGGATTTGAATTGGATTTTATTCTGTTTTGTTAATTAGCTTAGTCAAAGATATTTGGGGCTTATCATACTCTCCCCAGACTGAATGAAATATTCTGTTATTCTTTTTCTTTTTTCTTAGTGGTTTTTTTTTTTTTCCTCTGCTTAAAATAGGAGTACTCATTCCTGTGCCAAAGAGTATGAAAAGTCCTCAGAAGAATTTGGCATTTTTTCCTAGAGTATACATTTTACTTGAGAAACTTGTCAGTTGCAAAATGGGGGAGGCTAATTAATTTAACACATTTTTATATTAAAATAAATATGCTATATTATGCTAGAATGAAAATTCACGTGAATTTATATGTATTAAAAAAGAACAGCACACAAAACTTCAAATAACTATTAAGCTGGCTGCCAGAATTTTCAGCTTCTCACTCCAACCCTGGGTAAGGTTTCATACTTTTTAAAGATGGTCTTGCAGATGGGGCATTATACCTTTCACTCTGGGGGCTGTTCTAAACAGACTTCAAGATGTCACAACAGAATCAAGAGCCCAGAAATAAGCCCATACATAAACAGTCAGCTAATATTTGACAAGGGAGCTGAGAATAGTCAGTGGAGACTGACTATCTCTTCAATAAATGATACTGGGAAAAGTGGATATTCACATGCAGGAAAAAAAAAAAAAGAAGAAGAAGAACTATCTTAGACCCCTATCTTATAAAAATCAACTCAAAATGGATTAAACACTTTAAAGTAAGGCCTGAAACCATAAAACTAGAAGAAAACATAGGGGAAAATACTTGACATGGATCTCGGCAGTGATTTATTTTGGATATGACACCTGAAGCACCAGCAACACAATAAAAACAAATAATTGGACTACATCAAACTAAAAAGCTTTGGCATAGCAGAAGAAACAATCCAAAAAAATGAAAAGACATCCTATAGAATAGGAGAAAATATGTGTAGACCACACATCTCATAAGAAGTTAATATCCAAAGAATATAAGAAGCTCAACAACTCAATAGCAAAAACACAAATAATCTGATTAAAAATGGGCAAAAGACCTTAACAGAATTTTTCCAAAGCTACTAAGCGGCCAACAGATACATAGAAAGATGCTCAACATTACTCATCATTAGGGAAATGCAAATCAAAACCACAATGAGATATCACCTCACACCTGTTAGAATGGCTATCACCAAAAAGACAGGAGAGAACAAGTATTGGTGAGAATGTAGAGAAAAAGGGAACTTGTACACTGTTAGTGGGGATATAAAGTCGTATAGCCACTCTGGAAAACAGAATGGAAGTCCCTCAGAAAAATAAAAATAGGGGCACCTGGGTGGCTCAGTGGGTTAAAGCCTCTGCCTTCAGCTCAGGTCATGATCCCAGGGTCCTGGGATCGAGCCCCGCATCGGGCTCTCTGCTCGGGGAAGCCTGCTTCCTCCCCTCTCTCTCTGCCTGCCTCTGTGCCTACTTGTCATTTCTGTCTGTCAAATAAACAAATAAAATCTTTAAAAAAAAGAAAAAGAAAAACAGAACTATCATACGATCCAGCTATTTCACTTCTGGGCATATATCCAAAGGAAACAGAGTCAATATCGTGAAGAGATATCTGCATCCCCATGTTCATTACAGCATTAGTTACAGTAGCCAAGACATGGAAACAACCTAAGCATCCATCAACAGAGGAATGGATAAAGAAAATGTAGTCTATATATTCATTAAAATATTATACAGCCTTAAAAAAAGGAAATCCTGCCATTTGCGATAACATGGATAGACCTAGAGGGTATTATACCAAGTGAAGTAAGGAGGACAAAAAAAGGAAAGAAAAAAAAGTAAAGAAAGAAAGAAAAAAAAAAAAGACAAATACATATGATCTGACTTACAAGTAAAATCTGAAGGAAAAAAAAACAAACTGCTAGAAATCAAGATCAGATTTGTGGTCACCAGAGGCAGGAAATGAAGGTGGTCAGAAGGTATAAATTTGTAGATATAAGATAAATAAATTCTGGGGGTGTAACGTACAACATGATGACTATAGTTAAAATACTGTAGTATATTTTTAGAAGTTACTAAGAGAGTGGATCTTAAAAGTTCTCTTCACAAGGGAAACAATATCTGTGAGGTAATGAATGTTAACTAAACTTACTGTAGTCGTCATTTCACGGTATATATATTCATCAAATCAATGTGTTATGCATCTTATGTATTGTTCTATATCAATTATATCTCCTTAAAACTGGGAAAAAATATCAAACAGCCCAAAGTTATGCCTTGTTCTATGATCACCGCTCAACCCTACCGTATCTTCAACATGGGATCTGAGCACCATGAAATTAGCGTTGATCTTTCCACATAGCGATGATTTGCATGTCTCACCGAAGTGTCAGTGACCTGAGAGCAGGCTTTTCTCCCCCTAATCATTTCTATGTCCCTAGCTTCTAGTTCCTGTCACAGAGTTGAGTAGTCAATAAATGTGTGTTGAAGGAGCAGGTGAATAAATAGACACGTGAATGAGTCTCAGGAACTGTCCAAGGCAGACCACAGTCCACGCACTTGCAAGCAGCAGACTGATAATGACCATGCGGTTGCCTTCATGTTTAGTCTAGGACGGAACCGATCATTTCCGTGAGTTGATGGATAGGCTGTGGAGTTCCAAGGGAACAAATCTCGTCTCTGGGGCAGAAACAAAGAGGGTCTCCTGGGAAATCAGATCTCCATGCAATAGCTGAGGGAATTAGATTTGTTACATTTAAATAGTACACGTCCTGCGAGCTCACTGGGAGGAGAGACCCCGTCACAGATCATCCATTCTTCTGGCAGCTCAGACAAAAGGGCAGAAAAATAATAAAGTGAAAATAATGTGTTTCAAAGGCTCTGTACTGACCACAACTGAATTGATCTCCTGGTGTCCACACATGGGTCGTTACTCCAATAACTCATTAGGCCCAAATAGATTGCATCATGAGGTCATAAAAATAGTCGGTCATCTTTCCTACAGGCCAGTTTATCAGGCATCCAGACATGGTTTGAGATTAGTGGATTTTTTTTTAAACTGGTAAAGAATGAATTGACAATGAAAATAAAGTGAGTGTTGCACACATGGGAGATGAGCCTAAACTATGGGACAGATAACTATTTCTAAGCTTGAAAGGGGAAATGATTTCATCCATTCAGCAAATATTGGAATGCTATGCATGTGCCAAGGATTGTTCCCGTCAAAATAAAGATACCAAAATATCTTCTTTTCAATAAGGTGTCCTTTTTAGAAATCTGAAGTTTGAATAACTTACACTTCATCATTTGCATCTTTATTTTATTTTTTTAAGATTTTATTTATTTATTTGACAGAGAGAGACACAGCGAGAGAGAGAACATAAGCAGGGGGAGTGGGAGAGGGAGAAGCAGGCTCCCCGCCAAGCAGGGACCCTGATGCAGGGCTTGATCCCAGGACCCTGGGATCATGACCTGAGCTGAAGGCAGACGCTTAACGACTGAGGCACCCAGGCGCCCCTATTTGCACCTTTATAATAGACATTATATGGTAGGTGTTTAATAAATGATGTGGTAGCCACATACCTCTCTACAGAGTGAAGGGGAACATTTTCCCTCTGTATTCTGCACTTTCCTGAGGTAGGATATGAAATTTCAGTGCAATAATAAAGCATTAATTTTCACATTCCTACTGTAAGCTTAAGATTCGGGCAGTATGAGGATGGACCATGGGCTTGGTATGCTTTGGTTAGAACCATCCTTCCATCACTTACTAGTTGTATGACCATTGAGCAATGTACTTAAACTCAATATGTCTGAGCTTCCTTATTATTAAGCAGAAGTAATCTGTTTATTATCCCACCTGCCTTTCTACGGGTATTATGATAAAGTGGGATGATCTGTATAAAATGCTCACTACAGTTCTTAGCACCTGGATATACTCAGTAAAGCAGGGCATAATTTGCCTATAACTATAGTAGACACCAAAAACTTAACACTAAATAGATTTTTTAAAAAAAAATACCTTTCTTGGGGGCACCTGGGTGGGTCAGTTCATTAAGCAACTGCCTTCAGCTCAGGTCATGATCCTGGAGTCCTGAGATCGAGTCCCGCATTGGGCTTCCAGCTCCACAGGGAGTCTGCTTCTCCCTCTGACCTTCTCCCCTCTCATGCCCTCTCTCTCTCTCTCACTCTCTCACTCTCTCTCTCAAATAAATAAATAAAATCTTTTTTAAAAAAAATACCTTTCTTGGAAGTGAATTTTATTTTATTTTTTCATTTTATTTTTTCAGTGTTCCAAGATTCATTGCTTATGTATCACACCTAGCGCATGGAGCACTGGGTGTGGAAGTGAATTTTAAAAAACAAATAGACTATATTCTGGAATGGGAGTCTGGAATGATTGATCAAACAGCTACAGTCCACAAACGAAGGGGCATTCATTCTGTCTTCAGCATTGTGCTTGATGCTAAAGAAGAGTCACCTGGGCTGAAAGCTCATTTCTTTCCTGCAAAACTTGGCATTTTATTTGGAGAAAACAAGGCAATGACGGGTGGAGATAAGTAGTTAAAGAGTAAAACAACCATCAAAGGCTGCAGTAAAAGAAATGTCACAACATAGTAGTATACTAAAATAAATAATTAAAGCATAATAGTATTTTATAGTCACAACTTTACTTAAAACCTTATGCCTGCTTTCCAGGCATAACTTAAAAAAAACCTGTGGAATTCCAGTATTGACTCAATTACTTATATTGTAATGTAACTCAAATATCTGCAAATATAAACCATGTGTACTCTGTATGCTTACAGCTCTCCCACAGCTATAAAACCAAAACAGATCTATAAACTAAATATGAAAAAATAACAAAAGTCACATACTCCAATTAACAGTCATCAATTGAATGTGGTAGGTAATACTGTCTTACTGAGACTAAACTGGCATAGATTCTTTTGAGTTTAACACCCCTCTCTGTGTGCTGAGTGATGACAGAGCTCTGCAGACATTTTTCTTCTTGAACTCATGATAATTTTTTTCTGCATGTAGAATAACTTGCTTTCACTTAATGCGAAAGTATCATTTGCATTTAAGTCTGCCTATGCTCTCTGTTAGCTCATTATGATTAAAGTGGTACGACTTGAGGCCAAACAGTCCGCAAGTCAAACGGGCACTGAAAACATAAGGCAATTCTCAGTTCCGAGGTACTCATTTGATGACCCAGAGCATGCCTGTATTTTGTAGATTAGCCCCGAAATGAAACACACACACATATACGGTTCCATGTAAGTTCTCAGAGAACTGAGAACAGGTACCTGAGAACAGGACTGAGGTGGAGAAAGACTGTAACAGTTAATTGCCGGGTGAATTTTACAAACACGAAATGTAAGTGCTACAGAACCCCAGAGAGAAAGGATGGTTTTGTGTTCGTAAGTCGATCGAGGTAGGCTTACGGAAGTGACAAGACCCTGGAATCTAGTTATCATCATGGTGTGAGATACATTTAGTCATGGTCTTGGAGGCAGACACGTAGGTAGTGGAAGATGAGGTCTTACCTAAATAGAGATTTTAATCCTTCATCTGGGGATTTCTGAAAAAGCACACAGGATTTACACACAGAGAGAGAGAAGGCAAGATGTACGATGTTGGGGGAAAGAATTAGATTCATTGAAAGGTATCTTAATGAGGTGTATGAAGGAGTCCTCCCCACCTGTGGTACCATTAGGCAGTGGCTCTAGCTGACTCATAAGCAGCTTATTCGAGGCAAACCCTGTGTTGAAGGGAATGTTCCTGTTGTGACCAGAAAGATTTAGTGTTTATTAGATTCACTAGCCTTGAAATGTTCTTGTTGCTGACCAAAGGAGAGAATGTTTGCTACTAGACTGCCAGCCCCAGTGGTCCTTCAGTCTACGGACTTCCCACGTCTCTAGCATGTGTTGAAAATTCCAAAACCAAGAGGACACCTCCAATTCACATGTTGAACCCCTAATGTGATGGTATCTGGAGATAATCTTTAGGAAGTATTTAAGGTTAAATGAGGTCATAGGATGTGGCCCTAATGTGATAGGATTGGTGGCTTTATAAAAAGAGGAAGAAAGAGCATTCTCTCTGTCTCTGTCACTGTCTCTCTGCCATGTGAGGACACAGCAAGAATTTGACCATCTAGAAGCCAGGAAGAATGTCTTCACTAGAGTCCAGCCACGCTAGCAATCTGATCTTGGACTTCCAGCCTCCAGAACCATGAGAAACAAACATCTATTGTTTAAGCCACCACCTCATTTAGGACGTTTTGTTAGGGTAGCCTGAGCTGCCAATCCAGTGTCAAACAAAACTACATCTAACCTGCATGATTTCTTCTTATTTTCATTTCCTTGATCGATACAAGTAACTAGTCCTCCCAGTCGAGAGCATGGACGATGGTATGATAATTTTGTCTGGTTTGGTTTTATTTCAGATTTTCTTACGTAGGCAAGAAACTACATTTCAATTGACCTCTAGAATGTTATTTGCAGTACAGTTTCTAGGCTGCATAAACCCATGTTCACTGGGGAAATCTGATTCTTGTTTCTGGCACAATTTGCAAAATTGCTCCAGGTGCCGGGTGAGCTCTTTCATCTGGGGAAAGGAGAAATTTCACAGGTTTCATTTTGCATGTGAAACTCAATTCATGCCTCTAAAAACTATAAAATATGGGGACTAAATATAATTTGTGAAGGGTATGAAACGTGAATGAACAGCAGCAGGGACCAGATTTACAAAAGCAAAAAAAAAAAAAAAAATGCGTTGAACTAGAAGCCTCCAGCTTATCTAAATTTTCCTTATTACATTCCCAGGCATTGCATCAGCCTGAACAGCAGAATGAAATTCATGGTTACGGAAATGGGGAGAACCAAGTGTGGGGTATGCCCTTCTGTGTGCTTTCAGTGAGGAATTGTCAAAGGTTGAGGTGACCTTTCCTCCCGCTATGCACTGTCACAGAGCCATCAGAGGTGACTTCTGATGGGAAGATATGGGAACCGCTGCAGAGGACGAGCATCGGGGCTCTGGGAGCACAGCCAGCCCTGAAGCTGCCCAGGCTGGACACTTCGCTCCATCTGACCCCCAGCACATTTCAGTTCAATTCAGTACACACAGTTTAATCGAGCCAGGGCCAATAGTGTGCTATTTCCATCCTCACAAAGCAAAACAAGAGATCTTTGGCTTCCGGCTGGGGAAGTGTTCCTGATAGTGGACTTCAGGTTAGGGTCAGTCATGAAGGGTCAAAAGGTGGGTTTGTTTGTAGGTATGAAGCTTAGTCCATCAATGAAGCTCCCATCGTACCACGTGGCTAAAATAAGCTTTTCCACTGAGGTTGTATCTAATTCTGGGGCCTTATTTAGTGCTAAGGCATAATCTGAAGAGTTTTCTGATATAAATGGCCCTCTCTTTTTATTAAGGTTCGAGTTTATCTTTCCCATCTGATTTTTGGTAGGGTCTACTCAGGAACCCATTCCAAGGCTGCCCAGGGTCTGGGTTTCCGGAGCTCATTCTCATGACCCTATTAGGGACATAGATTTTGCTGCTGTGCCGGCAAAGCATGGGGCCATACAAAACTTGGTGGCCCTATATAGCCCTTTATCACTTCCCTATTACACTTAGTCACACAGGAATTTTTCCCCAGCTCCTGGGTTAGAGAGAGGGCTTCATGGGCTACTCCCGCCAAGGCATATCATCAAAGTATTTCTACTTGGGGGGTCTTGCTGCTTTTCTGATTCTACATTGGAGGATAGGTGTGGGTCTCTTCTGAATTCAAATCCCCAAACCAATCTGATACGTGTCCTCTGTGCCCCATCTCTAGACTTGCAGTTCCTAACCCCACCCTTAACTCTCATCTCTGCAACCCATGATACTGGCTCATTATTAACTTCTTCTCTCTGATTCTCCTTCTTCCTCTTTGGAAAACAAGCCAGTCTTGATGCTCATGGATTCTCTATTCTCTAAGTCTTTCAAGGGTCCAGTCCTTGCTAGTCAAGGCTTTTCTCTGTATTTTGTAGGGACACCCTTCTATGAAACATGGATGCCTCACCATTTAACTGATGAGTCACTATCTTGCTTTATTAACCTGGCTTATGTTCATTCCTCCAAATGAACAAGATCAATGCCACCTTCCAAAGTAACTCAAATCAGTCTCGCAAGTTTGCTTTAAAATGTCATCCCATTTTCAGAGAAAAGGACAGAACCAGGGCTGGGCCTCCATTCAGCTGTGGCATCAATCTCACTCATCTTCAGTATTCATAATCTGTCCCCTGGGCTCTCTTTCTCTCTCTCCACCTGAATTCCCAGGCACTCATTAAGACATGAACCTCTTGTGGTTCCTTTTCCTCCTCACCAGTGGGTTGGTGGACAGAGTAATGCCTACTTTATACAGAGCCTTCAGGTAATGATGTGCTCTATGCTGACATTAATTTTCCAGGCTATTGAAGCCGACCTGCTTAATTGAAAACTTTTAAAAGTTGTAATGGTTTTGAACAGAAAGTTTCTCAACATCCTTTGCATTGGTTCCTAACTTTGACATCATGAATTCAAATTCCTGTCTGTCTCTTTTGTAATGTTTTCAATCAGCAACCATTCATTCAACAAGCATACATTGAGCATCCTTTATGTGAGAGGCTCAGAGATACAAAAGTGACGGCTTTGCCATTCAAAGAGGCTAGCATCAAATTGGAATGAGATATTGATAACCAGTTACTTGGGCAATTGAGGCTGCTCTAGGGTTGTGAACAGAGCATGGATGGGGCATCGAGGGGACACAGAGAAGGAATAGCAGTTCTGCCAAAATAGGGTACAAGGTGCAAGGATAGGCTCTTTAGAGGGCTGATGATCTGCCATTAGGGACTCTGCCCTCCTCGGAGGCTCCAAATTGGTCCAGCTGTGGCAGTGCTTCCATTGCCCCCATGCAGGCGAACCATCAGCTGTCACATCTTGCTCGTAGTAGATGCTTCCCATTCTAATTTGCATTTCTAATCATCTGTGAGTTGGGAAGACTTGATAACCAAGCTCTTCAGAACTGGGGCTCCCTTGAAGCGAATAGGCTCTCACCAAGCCTCCCAGGGGCTCTGCTCAGATAATGCGCAAGAGGGCAATTTGATTGCTTATTTTGATTAGATTATTTTGATTGCTTTCTGCTTCCTTCCTAGTTCATAGTTGGTTTGTTGGTTCAGTAGATAAGTAACTTCCAAATAAAATGAGGAGTCATTATGGGTTTATATGAGGAGGGTGTTAGAACAAGCGTTTTTCATCGAAAGAAATTATTGATATCTCCACTCAATGAGCATCTATTATGTGCTCAATTCTGTACCTTTATTACTTCTTTAATCCTCCCCATAGCCTGGCAATGTAAGTAAACTATCCCCATTTCATGGAAGAAGAAACAAATACTCAAGAGGCTACACAACTTTGTGCCTTCGTGATGTTAGACAATTTTCTTGATCTCCCTTGTCCCTCCTATCCTTCACCTAAAAAATGGAGACAGTCCTACTGCGTAGCTCTCAGAGTATGAGGCTTAAACAGGTGAATAAATATAAAATGCTTGGTGTAACCTGAGTGCCTGCTTATAATTAAAGTGCCTGATTGAGTGCTGGCTGCTGTTGTCACATTGTAGTCACCGAAGTCATGTAGTTACTGAGAAGCAGAACCCAAATCTAAAGTCTATCCAGCAGCGGGCACTCAGACAGCGGGAAGGAGAAATACTGTGTAGCAGGTGACCTTTCTCAGCGTGGATCATATCACACATGGAGGCAACAACCTGTCTTGCCTCTGAGCAATGTGAAGACAGAGTTATACTCTTATCCCTGCTGTCCTTACCATGGGCTCCATGACTCACTACAAGGGCACTGAATTGCGACATTTTAAGAGAAGGTTGTTAGCCTTGGCTTCATGCTATTTTTAACGTTTGTCTCAAGGTCAAGTTTTGTTTTGAAGAAGCAAAAGAAGTACTAAAGCCTCCATAGCCACGGCTTTTACATAATTTCAGGCAGGATGTTCTTTCATGTTGGCCCATTTTACTAGAAAATAACCCCCACCATGATGTGCTAAATGATCACAGTTGTGACTGAGATTGATAGATTAAGAACAAACTGAGCATGTTTCTGATCACCCCACGTTTCTGTCTTTAGAACCATCATTTACAGTAGGAATAGGATTTGGAACAATCATTGCACGGATTGTATTTGGTCATCCTGTTTAATTTCCTGAAACTTTAGAAAGGAATGTAAGCATGAAATACACCATTCCATAATTAACACTTTCTTCCACTATTTTTTTCCATTTAAAAAAAAAAAATCTTTACTTCAAGAGTGTCTCGAAGTTCTCCGAAATATAACAGTATGAAATTTCAATAAAATTCTGATTTGTGATGGGAGAATAGCTATTAATTTCTCTTCTCTTTTCAAAAAACCCGGTAACAAAACTTAAAGGCCTCATAGCATCTATAAAATAGGGTTCTCATCAAAAAGCACTTATTAGGGACTCCTGGGTGGCTCACTGGGTTAAAGCCTCTGCCTTTGGCTCAAGTCATGATCTCAGGGTCCTGAGATTGAGCCCCACATCAGGCTCTCTGCTCCGCAGGGAGCCTGCTTCCTCCTCTCTCTCTGCCTGCCTCTCTGCCTACTTGTGATCTCTGTCTGTCAAATAAATAAATACTACCTTTAAAAAAAAACCAAACACTTATTACCTGTTATTATTGCATAATTCTATGCGAAGACTTCACCGTGTATATAGCTCTCAAAAAATATTTATTAAATTAAATCTTGTTACCCTGCCCTATCCACCTCTGCCTTCTACAGCCCTATTGTAAATTAAGGAAACTGGATGCAGGTCATATGAAGCGAATGATATCAACATTTACGTTATGAATTTAACACAGTGTGTTTCCACAGCCCTGAGTTGCAGAGATTCGTGAAATTTTTCTTATTTAAACATTTGGTAATATAACTTCTCTTTTTTATAGTCTATGAGGGATTCTAAGATGAAGTGAGGCCCACAGGCACACCTGAATGAGGCAAGGAACCCTCGTTGGCAAACAGGATAAAAAAGAAAATGCTGGGGGAGGGTGGCACTTCGGGGAGTCAGGAAGGAAGAAGGAGGTGCAGAGGCTCCTGTAGAAGGCTCAGACTGACAAGTCTCTAATTTTGGGATGTTTAGCCCATTCTCAGTGTCAAGAAAGCTGGATCACCAATATAAATCAAAAAGGCCTTTTATCTTTCTTTATCCTTCTCACTACAAATACCAATTCAGTCAAGGGGGGGAAGTCTATATGCTATTTGGAAGGCAAGGACCAAAGTAATTTTCACAAGAATTCAACCACTCGCCCATAGAAAACAACTGAATATTCCCAACAGTCCTGGGAAGTGAATTTGACCTTTCTGATGGCTGCTTGATATGTGGCTACAGGCTTTCTCTGGTTGATGTTAGATATTGGTAGGGAAGGTAAGAGAATACAAAAGAAAGGAAACCCAGAGGCATTTAGCATCTGAGAATGCCTTTTGCAAATCTTGAGGAGAGCATTTTCCTGCAGTGCCTGCCCTGAAAGGAAGGATGCCTCACCGTAGGAAGGGGAGGTGGACCATGAGAGACTGTGGACTCTGAAAAACAACCTGATGGTTTTGAAGGGGCGGGGTGGGAGGGTGGGGGAACCAGGTGGTGGGTATTAGGGAGGGCACAGATTGCATGGAGCACTGGGTGTGGTGAAAAAACAATGAATACTGTTACGCTGAAAATAAATAAAAAATTAAAAAAAAAAAAAACACACAGAATGCAAGAGGGAGGTGTGAGCCTCTGCCAGTCACCCCTTAGCAGCTTGAGCCTTTATAGGGAACTGTGTGGAGGTAGGAAACAGACCATGCCAGGCCTCAAAGCCAGCTAAGAGGAAGTGAAGTCAAAGCAGGGTGTGTTTTTCTGTTTCCTTGTAATGTCCTGCTTTGTTGAAGGCAAACTGAGCTGGGGACTGGGTGCTGGGGATTTGTAATTTAGTTAGTAGAGAAGTATCATTAGCATTGCTGAGGAATGATACCTCTTTTCAACCCCCTGAAATATTAGTCAGCAAACCCTAAGAGCTTACCAGAGACTAGAGAACAGGAGATGAAATGGAGGCACCTTTCACCTTGAACAACACCTGGGCTGAGCAGGCAGAAATGTGGTGGATCTCTGGACCAAAGCCGACCGACTATTGCCGGAGACAGCAGAGTTGGTCATGTACGGAAGAGCATATGTTAGACCATCAGGAGGCTCCCCGTGTTAGTCACTGATAGGTCCGTGATCAAAAGAGCGAGACTGATACAAAGCGAAGGTCAAGCAAAGCTTTATTTCGCGCCAAGCATCAAGAATCAAACTGACAGGTCAGGGCCGCCTCTTACAGAGAGGGCGACCCCTCCCTGCCTTACCGACTAACTTTTAAAGGGCAAAGGCCATGTGGTTGAGCCTGGCCACACACAGGTGGCCAATGAGATTGTAACACACAGAGAAAGCTGCACAGTCATGCTAGGTCACACACGGGTGGCCAATTGAATTACAATTCACCCCATAGTAGCTATTTGAATTAGCTTATCACCTTGGTCAGAATTGGTGCCCAAAAGGCGCCCAAAAGGTGGGGCCCACACTCCTTGGTAGCTAGGGAGACAGTATGCATGCCCCACTGATCGGGTGTCTCCACCTGGCCTGACCCGCCCTTGTATTTGGGTTCTGTTACCTGGGACTGGTTTCCCGGACTTGGATTTAAGTAAGTCCCCTGGCGGGGGGGGGGGGGGGGGGCGGTCAGTTTAAGTTTTACTGCATAAACAACAAAATGGCTGTTCAACCGGGATGGAGCCGCTTTGGCTAAATAGGCCCTTACAGTCACAGACCTCACTTGCCTGACCAGAGGGCCCAGGAACACAGCACAGCCCCCAAGCCCCCTCAGAACCCTGTCTTGGTAATGAGTCATCAGGAACATCATACTTGACCAAACTAGGTAGAGCAGAAAAAATACATTGTACAGGTGAGCAATCCCAACTTATCAGCTACAAACATTCAGCATATTACAGGTTCTTGTTTGTCATTGTTAGGCATAAGTATAGTTTGTTTTTACCCCATTGTACTTCTCTGCCCTTGAGTGAGCATTTTTAGCTTGAAGGGTATGAGAAAGTTAAATTTCACACCAAGCCTGTTCTTCCTGGTGACAGGCTGAAACTGTTCTCCGGAATCTTCTCCAGCACCTTAAGCTGGATGCTCGCCTGGTCCCCATGCCCACAAGTCTCTGGATACAGGTTCTTTTCTAGGAACTGAAGCTAATTCCACTTCATGATCTCCTCACCTCCAACTCCCATTTTAATTAACTCAGTACCCTTCTTTCTGCACTCATCAGTCTCCTTGCTTCTTTGCTCTTGTCTCCAAAGAGCGGGCTGTTTCATGTTTGGCCTCAGAGTTTCACTTCCTTCCCAAAGCCATCCTTTGTACCCAATCAAAAAGAGGATACCCACCACACACATGGCATTTGAGGGGTGAGATGTTCATCAGGGGAAAATCCAAACGAAAAAGTTCTTCGTAGTCAAGGGCAAAGTATTTGTGAAAAAGATATTGACACAGGATCCCAGAACTATAAAAATGAAGGGAACTAAGGGATTTTTGATCATGGTCTGATACTTGAATATTAATTTTTTACCATCTCCTCCCAAAGGTCATTTTGCCTATTCTCAAACACCTGAGGTCGTGGGTACTCATTACCTTTAATTAAGCATATATGACATTTGGGGAGCTCTGGATGAGTAGTCTTTTATAGAGTGAGCTGAAGCCTGCCTCCCTGTGGCTTCTATTTTTTGTTCTTTGAGAGAGGAATGTGATATCCTAGAGAAGGGGCAAGATCCCTCTCCCTACTAATTTAGAACTTCTTTAGGAAAGGATACAGAAAGGAAGAACAACTAGTGAAGAAAGGAACTAAGGGGTTCTTTGGTAACCTAGCCCAGACTCCTCTCACAGGACAGGGGCAGTCTACCTAGTACAGTAGCTGTGTTATTAAAATTGCTGCTGCTCCCAGTGTTTGTGTGCCAACCCCCACTCCTGTGGTGAAGCTTTAATCCCCAACGTGATAGTGTTTGAAAATGGTTGTTGGAGATGGATTTCTCTCCTGGGAGAGGAAGTCTGGAGGTAGTGCAAGTGTTTGTGGCTGGCATCAGTACTGAGGCCCATAGATAGCAGGGCAGGGTCTCTGCCATTCTCTTGGCCTTACCATCATGGTCGCAAGATGGATGCTGAAGCTCCAGCTCCCTCATCTATATTTCAGGCAGAAAAGGGGTGGTACTTAGGGAAGCAAAGTGTATACAGATACTCCCAGCTGACATCTTTTTGGCTAGAATTCTGTCACAGCCATGTTTAATGGGAAGAGAAGCTGGGAAATATCATTTTTTAGTCATGGACATTGCTACTCCCTACAAAACAGGGTTCTGTTAATAAGAAAGAGGGGAAATGGCTATTGGTGAGGCAACCAACAGTGTTTGCTGAGGCATAACAATAGGTTTATGTTAGAACTTCACGTGGTGTTATTTATAGGTGTCAGGACTCCTCCAGGAAATAGATTCAGCTCTGGCTAGTTTGAACAGAGAAGTTGAACATCCTTATGAAAGGATGTTAGGTAGCTCACGAGTTTCTCAGGGGGTGGCGGGGGGGAGGGGGCAGAAAAAAAAATTGTATGTATTTAGCCAGAGACAGAAGTATGAAAAATGCCCAGTTTCCTCACAGGATTTATACGGCTACAAGGGCACTGCTGTCCCCATTGTCCACTACCTGCCACCTCATGTGCTGGGACCAGACACCAGAAACTCTACTGTGGCTGCCACCAAAGAACCAGGTTCCGTCATACCTGCCTGCTTACAGAGCCACTCTCTCCTGACACCTCTCATTTGCGCGTCCAAGGCTCTCGTGTGTGGGACTGTGTGGGGGTCTGCACAGTTGCCTGGCGGCCTCCTAGCTGTTGCACACCTGGGACACTCAGGCCTAAGTTTTCCAGCTGCTCTAACAAGAAGACAAACTACTAGGGGATGGGGTAAGCGCTGTCTGAGCCAACCTCTGGTATTATCACCATGTTTTTGAATAGGGACAGCCAGGAGTTCAACTCCGTTTTGTTTTATCAGGACTGACTAATAGTTTCCCATGGCTTTGAAGGGAGATATGATAGCAAAAAAAAAAAAAAAAAAGGAAGAAAGAAAGAAAGAAAGAAAAGAAAAAGAAAAAAAAAGTCCAAAAAAAGAAGCATCATCTGGTTCTAGAAAAGAATGGCTTACTGTAAAAGAAAGAGAATGACACAATCTTTTCAAATCTATTTTTTCTTCTGCATTACATGGTACATTTTTGTAAAGATAACAGATGGGAATCCTATATTCATTAAGGAAAAAAATTTTTCATCTGCTAGTGTTTTAAATAAGAGAAATACATAGTATTTATGCTACCCTTTGAAGACCCTTTGAAGATTTTAATTTGCACTGAATGTGTTATTCCATCTGCTTAAATAAGCAGGCCACATGGTCACAAGGCCCCTCATTTCAGGCTGGCTGGCAAATGAATCCATTGGGTCTCCTTGGTTGGAATTAATAGAAAACTTCAACTAAAAAGACCCCATAAATTACCCCCAAATTATCTTCATTTTGAAAAGATTTATAAGAAAAGAATGTATATATAGTAGATACTATGCACATATAGGCTCAAAAAATTGTTAAGTGATTCAAGTATTTCTCTAACTTCAACCCAGTCTTCCACTGTACAATAATTCCTGATGATATGTCCTTCTTTTTTTTAACATTTTATGCCATTTAATAGTTCACAGAATATTTTCACATATTGCTACATGATCCTATCTACCCTGGGACTAAAACAGGAGAGGCAGTATTTTCTCTAACAGGAAAATGAAGGCTCAGAAAGATTCAGTGATTTGCCCAGTTCACCAAGTTCAAAAGACATTCACCTGACCCTATAACCTAAAGCTTTTCATTTCTATCCTGGTACTGTAGCTAGCAGTGAAAGCTTAATCATCAAAGGAAGAATCTTTCTGTCTTTAGGAAGATTATTTTGCATCAGCTGGGCTTTACTTGGGTTAGATCTGAAAAGTAATGCATGTTAGAAAAGTGGCTTCAGTAATAGGACAGTATGACAGTGGCTATGACTGTCGCGAGATGTGGATTGAATCCCACATCAACTATCTTCTAGTTGAGTGACCTTGAGCAAGTAACTATTTAATTTCCATGAAGCCCAATTTTCTCACCCATAAATAGAGGATATAATAATATAATATATTTATATAATATATAATATATATTATATATAATATATAATAATGACGCAGTGCTCATTCTATGTTCCCTAGAAAATCAAATCTCTCCTATAACTGGACTATTTTAATAAATTGAGGTCCATTCATTTATTTAAAAAATACTAAACACCTACCCTGTGAATACTACTATTCTTGATGCTGGAGATACAAAGATTCATAAAAAAAATCTCCACCCTTATGGCACTAAAGAGGGTGTGGCCAATTTTACGTGGGGTTGTGTGTGTGTGTGTATATGTGTTGTGTGTGTATTTGTGTGCGTTGTGGGGTAAGGGAGTGGGAGAAAGTCTGTGTAGGGGATGTATTCCTTGAGCTAAGTCTTAAATGTGCTTCCTTATCATTTCTGGAAGAGTCTAGCAGCAGGATCAGTTTCCCTTAGTATATTCTCATTGTAACAGCTGGCTACCCATTCTTTTCTTCACGTGGGAGGCATGTGCTACTTCTCAGAGCATGTACAAATTCTATTTGTTATGCAGCACAAGGTATCTATTTTGCCTGATTCACAGAATGGAGTAAGCGGATTTCATGTCTGGATCTTTTTTTTCTTCCCCTCAATATCTTGCACTGATTTATCTATCTTAAGCTAATCCTCAGAAATCTTAAAAAGATAGAAACTAAGAAAACAGAGGAGATAGTCAAGGAAAAATTTCCCCAAACAGTACCATACTCTTACCTTTTAAATAGCAATGACAGCTAAGAATTGCAATCACCAATGACTAGCGGGGGAAGGGAGGACGTCTCTTTTGAGCAAGACCTTGCAGTGTCCTTCAAAGCTGCTGCTGCTGCTGTCCCTATAGGAAAGCCACCGAAATGTGCACCATGAGGCCCCCGTACATTGGAAGGAAAGCTCTCCAGGGCACCCCTGGCAGTGGAGGAGATTACAGGCACAGCCCTCTTGGCCAATAGAGAGCTCTAGCGTTATTTCTCCCTGGGGTCTGGGAGAGTGATGCATTATAGAGAATAATGCCAGAAATAAGCCTGAGCTACAGAATTAGCGTCCACCTTCAGTGGCAACTTTCGGTTTATTTGCTAGAGATACTATCCAAGGGGAGGTATAATTCACTTCTGAGCAGCGTGAACTAATATCATTGTTTTTCTCCAGCTTATATTTCAACTTCATACTGGAATTAGAGTAGATAATCTTTTTTTTTTTTTCTTTCTCTAGCAAGACAATCATGACAGTCTTCCCAGTGCCTGAGCCTTCTCAGCATGATACAATGTCTAAGAAGGAAACGGATGCACCTTGCATTCTGAGAATGGTGAGGTTTCCAGATGGGGTGCGAGGGAGGAGATGCAGATAATAACAACACCGGGCTTCTAACAGAAGACTGTTCACGTGCCATACAGGGAAGCTGGTCCAGGAAAAGGCAGGCATCCCCTCATTTGACTGGGCAGGCCATTAGAGACCCACTCACCAGGAAATTAAAGGAAAAGAAATATGTATGCTAATCTGTTAGCAATGAAATCTAATAAATAGCCTCTCCATTTTATCATCTTTGAATTAGAGGTGGAAGTCATGGAAGTAAAAATAGCACACTTGTCAAAACACCCAGTGCTATAGTGTTGGGAACAATATAAATGAGGCCGAGAAAGGAAATTGCTGGGGCAGCAGTTCAGAAAATCACACTGTTTGCTGCTCTTCTATCTCTGATATAAGATCCTTTCTCAGTGAGGGCTTGTAGAAAAAAATTGATCCTTAGGTCTTAGTAAAGGAAAGTGTATTGGTATCAGATCACCTGCATTCAACTCTGCAAGAAAGCCATTCAGACCTTTTATCATTTATTATGTAATTTATTCATTTTTTAATTATGATTATTATTGACTATTCAGTTGTTGATTCAAATATGTATTGTGCCTCCTAGGCCAGAGACACGGTACCATATCTAGATACAAGGAATAACCCTTGTGGACATTATTCTAGAGTAGCAGTTCTTTTTTTTTCCCCCCCCCTAAGATTTTATTTATTTGAGAGACAGATAGTGAGAGAGAGAATGAGCGGAGGGTGGGGGAGGCCAGTGGCAGGGGGGCAGAGGTGGAGAGGGAGAAGCAGGCTCCCCGCTGAGCAGGGAGCCCCATGTGATGTGAAACTTGGTCCCAGGACCCTGGGATCATAACCTGAGCCAAAGGCAGAGGATTCTGATTAAGCTCCCCAGACGCCCCTAGAGTAGCAGTTCTTAAACTTTAGCATGCATAGGAATCACCTGAAGAGATTCTAATTAGGTAGGTTCATGGTGGGGCCTGTAAGTTTGCATTTCTAACAAGAAGGCACTGATGCTATTGACTGGGGACCATACTTTGAAAAGCACTGGTCCAGAGGAGTGGTTCTCTATCTTGGCTGCGCATATTTTAATGTAAAATGATTTTACACTCAGGGAGCTATCAAAAATCTGGACTACAGACTTCACCTCTGGTTACACAAACCAAAATATCTCTAGTAGGACCTAGACTTCCAAGTTGAAAGGCTCTACAAACCAATAGTCTTGTGGGAAAGACAAACCAGAAAACCAACTAGAAGTTGTAGAAGAATCAAAGAGAAGGCAGTGGTAGAGTATGGGAATGGGAGCCTAAGATGAATAGGAGAGACCATTCAGATGACCTAAAGGAAAAGAAAACAAACATGCAACGAGCCATGGAATGAATATTTCAAGTGGAAGAACCAGCACTGCAAAGGCCCTAAGAATGGAGAAAATTAGCATATTTAAGGGGTTAAGAAAGAGCTAGCATGGGGCTGGTTCATCCTGAGTGAATGGCAGAGGTGACAAGTTACAGTTATAAAAATAAGTAGTACTGTAGAGATTATAGGCCAAGACCAAGCTTTGAGAAAGATTAGGAAGCCATTGCCTAATCAAATTTGCATTTATTTATTTTCCTTTATTTTAAAGATTTATTTATCTATTTTAAGAGAACAAGAGAGCAAGTGAACAGGGGAAGGGGCAGAGGAAGAGGGAGGAACAGAATCTCAAGCCGACTCCCTGCTGAGAGTAGGTCCCCATATGGGGCTCGATACCACAACTCTGAGATCATGACCTGAGCCAAAACCAAGACTGATGCTTAACCAACTGAGCCACGTAGAAGCCCCTAATCAAATTTGCATATAAAAGACCACTCTGGATACTAAAAATCAATTGAAACAGGATGAGAAAAAGGAGACTAATTAAGACTTCGTGAGATTTCACCAGGCACAAGGTGATGCTTGCCTAGATGGAGATCTATAATGGGTAGATTTTCATTTATGTTAGAGGCAGAATTAATAAAACTTGTGGAGAATGAGAGACAAAAACTCAGGAATAAGTCATAGAGTTCTGTTTTTAGGCAGCTGAGAAGATGGTGATACCATTTATTTGTATGGACATGAGATGGATTTAGGGGAAAAGAAAAAATTTAGGGAAATATGGTTAATTTTCCCCAACTGACAGTATTAAATAAGCATTTTCCTATTTGAGCCTGGAGCAAAGACAGGAGTTTAGAGATGGAAGAAAGAATTTGGGAGTTCTCAGTGTTTACACTCATGGGATTGGGTGATATTATACGGGAAGAGAGTAGAGAAGGGGATTTAGGTTAAGCCCTGTGGAATCCATCTTTTTAGCGGATGGGCAGAGGAGAAAGAGTCAGTCAAGGCATGATGGCAAAGAGGTAAAGTAGACAAACATGGAGTCAGAAACCAAGATAAGACGTGTCCAGAAAGAAGAAAGTGCTCAACTTGTCAGATGCTGCTAAGAAGTCAAGAAGTGGAAGAGAGACAAGTGTCCACTGGATTTTACAACATAGAGATCGGTGCCTTTGATAAACCTTTTCAGTGGTAGGATAAAGGGGAAAGGTGGATTGTAATGGGCAGAAGACTTACTTGAAATGGGGAACTGGAGACAGCATAAATAAGGCTTTAACAAGTTTCTGTGTGTAAAAGGGAATAATGAACGTGGGTGGCAGCTAGAGAAGGACATAAGTTAGTTTTCAGTTTTGTTTAAAATGGGAGACACAAGAAAATGTGTATAGGGATGGGAAAGATCCAGTTGGCCAAGAGAAATCAGTGATGCTGGAGAAAGGAATAACAGTAAAAAATTTAAGAAAACAAAGGAGAAGCATGAAGAAAACACAATGAACATTTAGTTTTTGTGAGCAAAGGGAAACTTCCTCATCGTAACAGGAAGAAAGAAGGCACAAATCAATGCCAACACAGCTGAGCTTCTAAGACTCATCATTGGAAGATAAGAGAGTCTTTCTGGTGATGGCATCTATTTTTTCCCAATAGAAATATGAGAAAAGTGAGGGGTTAGGGAAAAATATGAAATAATAAATTTAGAGTCTGGGAAAGAAGGGTACCTTGAGGGTGAATACAATTCTTATTGTAAGGAGAAAATATTACCACCAAATTCCTCTTGGAACACAGCACCACTAAGTGGTGCAGCCACTTTGGAAAGCAGTGTGGTGATTCCTTAAGAAATTAAAAATAGAGCTACCCTATGACCCTGCCATTGCACCGCTGGGTATTTACCCCAAAGATACAGATGTAGTGAAAAGAAGGGCCATATCTACCCCAATGTTTATGGCAGCAATGGCCATAATCGCCAAACTGTGGGAAGAGCCAAGATGTCCCTCAACAGACAAATGGATAAAAGAGGTGTGGCCCATATACACAATGGAGTATTACTCAGCCATCAGAAAGGATGAATACCCAACTTTTGTATCAACATGGACGGGACTGGAGTTGATTATGCTGAGTGAAATAAGCCAAGCAAAGAAAGTCAATTATCATATGGTTTCACTTACTTGTGGAGCATAAGGAATAACATGGAGGGCATTAGGAGAAGGAAAGGAAAAGTGAATTGGGGGAAATCGGAGGAGGAGATGAACCATAAGAGACTGTGGACTCTGAGAAACAAGCTGAGGGTTTTGGAAGGGAGGGGGTTGGGATGAGGGCGAGTCTGGTGGTGGGTATTATGGAGGGCATGTATTGCATGGAGCCCTGGGTGTGGTGCATAAACAATGAATCTTGGAACACTGAAAAAATAAAATAAAAATTTTAAAAAAATAATGAAAATGCTTTTGGAAGAGAAAGAACTTTTCAAAACCAAATGCTGAAGTGCTATACATTAGGCAAAGGGAGAATTTTCTGTTGTTCCAGAGAAGGAAGTGAGAGAAGAGAGAAGTGGAGAGAAAGAATGAAGCCAAGGGGAGGGCAAAAGTCTGTTCTCTGTGCTATCTGAACTGCTCCGGTGATTCCTACCCTCCACCCTGAATCCTTAGTAGAGTCTGTTGAGCTCACAAAATCCTCCATGTGTGTGGGTTTCTCCTGGAGACAGCAGAGCCTGAGGCAGCCAATTCCTTAAAAATATGACACCCCAGAGATAAACATAAATTGCGGGGAGAATTTAAACATCTCTAGGCACAGAGGGGTTTAAAACATCTTTACTAGGTGTCTCTCTCTTGAAACCCAGATGCCATTTGCATTTCAAACCAAAGACACAAGAATAAAACTTGAATAAAAGTCATACGTGGGATGAAAGAAGTAAAGATATCTCCCACACCTGGCCCTCGGAGTACCTTCAATCTTCTCTCCTACTTCTGAGTCCAGAAATCCACCATGAACTACCTCTTCTACCTTCACCTTTAATGCCAGAAAGATTTCTGTCAAGTTCTGAAGGAACCATTATTACCTGAAAGACTACATTCCATTTTGTGGGATTCTGAATCTCTCATATTAGATTTGTTGGAACGTCTCAGAGCATAGAAATGATGGCTGTGAGGATAGAAGACTTATAAGAAGAAAAACAAGGGAACTTTGTCAGCTGCCAAAAAGTCACACCCAAATCAATGGTGTGAATGGGTCCAATCCACATTCCCTCTTGGAGATCCAAGCAAAGCCCATGTAAACATATACTAAGTGAAATAGGTCAAATGCATTATTCAACATCTGAGTATGTGCCTGTTCAATTTTTTCAAGGTGATGGGTCACTTTGTGGATGCAGAGAGTGGGAAAGGGAAAAGGGAAACTTTCAGTAATTGTTTGCCCTATGCTGGCAACACAATACCTAAAATTTTCTGTTGCAGTGAACTGTCCACAATTTTTTCCCCTTCTGAGCTTTTCCTACTCTACTCTACTAGTATGATAAATATCCCTTTCAGATTTAGAGTCAAGACCCAAATTTATTGTACCTGTTTATTGTATTCAGTGGCTTGACCCCCAAGGAATAAAGCTCTATAAACCACTCCAGTACTCACATAACTTTGTCCATATCCTCACACCAACCCTGTATTCCATCCATCCTGAAACACTGACCATTTCCTAAACAATAAAGATAGAGGGAACTGACAGGGATTTCTTTCCACCTCTTCATCCAACCTCCCACCTTCCACTACCTCTCTAATTTGTCCTTTGCACATGGCTCATGGCTCAGATTTTCCTGCAAGCCTTCCCTTGTCCTCTTAGGCCTCTTTTGATGTTTTCATTTTCAGATTCTTCTTTGTAGTTCTATACTATCTTGTGTATATGTCTATGATAGCTTTTCTTTCACTGTAATATAATTTCACTGTAATTGTATTTCTCATATCTGCTACTAAACTATATACTCTCTGAAGGCAGACACTATGAATTGTTCATTTTTTACATACCTACTGCCTGGTATATGCTATATAGGTAAATGTCATGATAAACAAAAAAGGAGAGCCATGAATTAACTATGTTAGTAAATAGTGAAAATTAATCTGTATGTCATTAGAACATGATACATAAAACTCTGGAAATAGGTATGTCTTGGTGGCAAACCTCTTCAATATGTTCTTAGTCTAGAAATAAATGCTCAGATACTATGAGTAATTGGTATGGTTCTCCAAGGAAAGTTGAGATTCCATTACCTTCCTAGAACATAGATGCCAAGAATATAAAAGTAGCTAATGTCCTCTGCAGACCCTCACTGCCTTCCAGGTAAAGATTCTCAGTGGGGCAATCAATGGCACCTAATATCTGGTTCTTCTTTCCCACCATTTTTTTTTTTTATTATTCCTCTTTGTTTCCTCTGCCTGGATAACTCTTTCTTCATTCTTCTGCAAACTCCTACTTGTTCTCCAAGACATCTCGGAAAACCTTCCTGGATTTCCAGAACAAGGTGATACCCTCTGTGCTCTCTGAGGCACTGAACATGCTCTAACCACAGTACTCACCACACTTGCTTGGGAGTAATACCAAACCCACCGATAACTCTCACAGCCAGTTAGAGTAATTGTGCAGGAGAAAACACGGGTAAACTTAATTTCTTAATTGCAACAGAATATTGGGTACTTTCATAAGCTTTGTTTCCATGGAAGCAACCATCAACATGGCGGGAGGGATTCATTGTGACTGTATTTGATATGGTTCAATAAACCGATATTTCTTTCGCTAAAGAGATGCAAGATTCACTTAGAAATCTACTCCTTACATGGTTATTGATAGAACTATTACTTGAGCTTGATGGAACAGAAAACTATTGTGGTCCACGGATTTGTACAACAGCTTTCATTCTGTGCCATGACTCCCAGACACAGTTGCTGTTTACTTTAGATTATAATTCAAGAAAAAATAATTCTAATGTTAATATTGAGGATGCTAGGGGTGCCTGGGTGGCTCAGTCAGTTAAGCAGCTGCCTTTAGCTTGGTCATGGTCCCCGGGTCCTGGGATCAAGACCTCAGCTAACTCCCTGCTCAGCAGGGAGTCTGCGTCTGGAACTCCCTCTGCCCCTCCCCCCAACACTCGTGCTCTCTCATGCTCTCTCTCTCTCTCTCTCAAATAAATAAAATCTTTTAAAAAAAACTGAGGATCCCGATTAGCTATCCCCTCTGCTTAGAAGAGGTGAATGTTGTCATTCTGAAAAAGGATGTTCTAGTTTTTGTTCTATTTTCTAATACAAATTGATCTGCTCCATGTCAATAAATCTTCCTGACATTTTACAGTCATGGCACTAAATCACTAAAGCATCCATGTCAAATGAAAAACCTGTTGAAAATAATGGTATTAAATGATGACTTTTCGATCCTGTCACCAACTTTCAAATTGGTATTCTCGATAAGACATTGGGTTTATATGTTAATGGCTATATTTCACCAATCGCACCTAATCTATCTGCTACAGTCTGTAGCAGGAAGTTATTAAACCTCCAAGGACCCTCTGACTGAGACAAGTTTGGAAATAAATCAATGAAAATGAGCACATCCTATTTTCTGAACATGGCACATCACGGCTGTTTGACAGAATGAGTACAGTATTTGCTTGTTTTTAATCCAATAATATCCTTTAATTTCTGCAAGTTGTGGAAAGTAGTTTGATGGACTACAGGAAATATATTCGGTTATTTCATGGGCAGAATGAGGAGGAGCATGCCCTAAAGGGGATGAGAAATATTTTCATGAATCCCTTGTCCTCCTTTTTCAAAAATGAGGTTTTCCTTTTATTTTAACATCAAATCTAGATTTCTCTGAGGAGTTTTATGTAATACCGGCACCAATTAGTTTGACTGATGTGGTTGTCCTTACACATGTTTCTTTTATATTATTGGTATGTAATTTATAAACCAAAGAAGTTGAAAATTCAAGGTCGTGAATGAGTAAGCAGCTATATTTCGTCACGAGAGCTACAAAGGGCTTCCCAGGAATGTAATTCTTTACAAAGCTATTCAGTGCTGGAACCTAAACACGGCTTAAGATAATTCACCCCGCACTGCACGCAGTGCCCTGCCTTTCCTCCCGCACCCTGGGCTGGCCTACTTGCTTTAATCAGCGGCTCTTCACACTCTGCTTCAGGAGAGAACAGCTTGACCAGGGCTGCGACTTCCTTGGCCTCCTGATAATTATTTGGATGTTGAAATACTTTCTAGAGTCAAAAAGGAAAGCTTTTACCATGTTTTCCTGTGGAGATTTCAGTGTAAAGGAAGAGAGGGTTATCGTGGTTACTGTGTAGCTCCTAGCCCAAGGACGGAAGGAAGGAAGGATCAAGGACACGTGCGGGATGTTGTTGTTGTTGTTGTTGTTGTTGTAGTAATTTCCGTCCCACACGTCTCGTGGTACACTGCTAAAAACTTTGTAACGTTTTCTTATTTATCCAGAGAAATCCTGCTAGGGACTTGCACTCTCATCATCTTTTTTTTTTTAAGATTTTATTTACTTATTTGACAGACAGAGATCACAAGTAGGCAGAGCAGCAGGCAGAGAGAGAGGGGGAAGCAGGCTCCCCACTGAGCAGGGAGCCTGATGCGGGGCTCGATCCCAGGACCCTGAGATCATGACCGGAGCCGAAGGCAGAGGCTTAACCCATCTTTTATAAGCCATCTCAAAGAGAAGAGAAACACTCCCTTTGATGTGAAGGAGGAGCTCTTCCTCGGATGAGGGGATTTTTAAAAATTCTAGGTCAGCATATTCTCACAAATAGTAACTTGATTAAACTCATTATTCACACTCCTCTACCAGGATAGGAAATATACTTGATGCTTGGTTTAGAGTTTACATGTCCGAGTTCAAAGAATTTCAACACTATATGTAGATTTTTAGTTCAAAGGTAGTTTATCCAAGGGTCAGGTTTCCTGGGGTTACAACATAGACACTGTTGTAAAGCAAAGGAAACCAGTTTGGCACAAACATTATCGCTGGAGGCGTAATTTATGAAAGCAGCTTTCAAGTTTCCTTTTTTTATTCTAAATAAAACCACACTTTGTGCCGAACAATGGAATATAAAAGAATCAGATATACAATGATTTTAGACATCTACTATTTGGGAAAAGAAGTTTACAAAATATACAAAACTTTACAGCAATAGATAGTAAACACTTAAATATTAGGAGGTCAGTACTTATTAATTTAGTGGAAGGAAGTTAGGCATCAACAACTCTTCTTGGTTTCATAAGAGACTTTCACTAGCAGAGGTGGGAGGGAAGGGTGTTAAAGAAACAGCAAAATCAAAACAGTTTCATTTTCATTCTGATGTTAAGTTTGCCCATGAGTGATGACAGTGAAATGAATGCTGTGTGCCCCCGGCTTCCTGACCCACTCAGGGCAGGACTGAAGCAAAAGGACTGGACACAAACTGGATACCTGTAAACATGTGTCTGGAATGAGGGAGGAGCCATATGAATAAGGCAGCAATCCTTCTGGAAGAGGGGAGGAGTAGCCTCGGGAAGGACCGGACTTCTGGAGGGAGCCCCGAGTCAGGGCTGGATTCATAAAGCTGGAAGGGAGGTTATTTTAAGAATGCAAGACTTGATTATCTGGAAACATGCAGAGTCTCCTCAGACTTAAAAGATGAGCCCTGCTGCCCCCCAACAACAGAGCTACAACCTGCAGCTGGAACCCTTTGCCCCACTGGCAGGAGTGGGGGCTTCCAGGAGCAACAGCAGGGGACACTTGACTAGATTTCTTCCACCTTGAGGAGTTCCACACTCCTCAAGGTCTGGATTTCAGGACAGGAATTTTAGTTCAGGGAAAGAGCAGAATGTGAGTAATGCCCCAGTGGGGGGGTCCCAGAGATGACTGGAATGTTGGGCACTGAGGGAGGGGCATAGAAGAGCCTAGAAAGGAAGATGAGGGTCGGGCCCCTTTATAGGATTGGTAGATAAAATATTGGAATCCCAGTTAAATTTAAATTTTAGAGAAACAATAAATTTTTAGTATAAGTATGTCCCAAATATTGGACAAAGCCTATATTTTTTTAAAAATCTCTTGTTTGAAATTCAAATTCAAATTCAACTGTAATTGAAATTCAAATTCAAATTCAAATGTAAAAACCCGGGAGTCCTCGAGTTTTTATTTGCTAAATCTGGCAACCCTACCTATATGCCATAGTAATGGGATGGACCTATCCTGCAGGTAGTGGAGAAACATCAGTGGATTTTAAACACAGGGATATCATGACCGATCTGAGTTACATACAGATTTTCTGTCACCAGGGTGGAGGGTAGTTCAAAGGAGGATGATACCAACATTAACGGGAGCATCTTGGGACTGGAGGAAAGGAAATGAATGGCCACAAAGACATAAACTGAAAAATATGCCATTTTTTACAGTTTTTATCTCCATCACCCAGGGCTCATCACCCATCCCCCCCACCCACCTTTCATCTGGTAACCTGGTAACCATCAGTTTGAAAATATGCTCTTTTGGATTGGACCACTTATCTGCTCAGTCCAATATTTTGTCTGCTAGTAGAACTAAACAACGCTTTGGAAGACCTAGCTTTCCGCCTTTACCGGGGTCCCTTTGAACTTGTACAAATCACTTAACCTCCGAACATCTAAGCAGCCTCAGTATGAACAGGCTGCTAGACACAGGTTTCTGTTCTGTTCTCAAGTATTAAGGACATTTCCCCAAAGCCCAAAACACATTACTCTTTCCTGGTCTAAAGCCACAAATGAGATGAGCCTAGAAGAAAGTTATTTATCTTCACCCTCAGAATCCTCTGCTCTTGCAAATCAAATTTCTTTCGGGACTCGGCACCCGCCGTCTGTTGGTCCCCTTCTCCCTGCTCTGCTTTGCCGTGGAGTCTCTCCTCTTCGCTCCTTGCTAGGACGTCCGTTTGCTCTTTACTTCATGTAACTTGAAGACTCTGCATGCCTCACCCCTACCAGGAAATACCATTTTATCCTTGTGTCTCCACTCAAGCTGCCTGGACCCTTTCTTCTGCTTACAGCTTACTTTTTGCATAACGTATTTCTCAGTCATTCTTATGTGGTTATAACACTAGTCTGTTCCCATAGTCCTCTCAGGATGGACTGTCCCCACATAGCATTTAAGTGTAAAACTCACTGTGTGACTGTGTTGGATCCTTGTTCCCTTGAAGGCCAAACGGCACTTCCCTCCCCAGCCACCAGGTAGAGGCTGTGTGTGCTCCTTCGGGTTTCTCCTCCCATAATATGTACTGCAAGGAAGTAGACTCTAAGCCCCAAACAGATATTGCTGAGCCCCTGAAAGCAATGGTTTATTTTTTTTTTTTCTTAAAGATTTTATTTATTTGACAGACGGAGATCACAAGTAGGCAGAGAAGCAGGCAGAGAGAGAGGAAGAAGCAGGCTCCCCCCTGAGCAGAGAGCCCAATGTAGGGCTCGATCCCAGGACCCTGGGATCATGACCTGAGCCATAGGCAGAGGCTTAACCCATTGAGCCACCCAAGCGCCCCTAGAAATGTTTTATTTATTGAATCAAAAGTGTGCCCCGGTTTGAATGCGTTAAATAAAGCCTTACAGAGTCCAAAAGCAGTTTTTCTTCGAGGCTGACTTAGGCATAGAGGACATGTTGGCAAAATGAGAAAGGGATGCTGGAAGAGATGGCCATGAGTGAGGGCACGACAGTGAGTTGAAACACTGGAAAAATGCAATGTCCCCTTCTGTGCCTTCTGAAGAATAGGAAAAGAACTAGTATAAAATTTCAGTGTTATGGAGATGGTGTTAAGAGACAGCAATATAGAAACATTAAACCATAAATGAAAAACTGGAAATGTTTGGAGGTGATTTTAATTTTAAATTCAAGAGATTAAACAAATGATGTTGGCATTTTTTTTTTAAGTGGTACACTTAGATTTCTTTCTCCTCTGTCCTTAAAAAAAAAAAAAGTATATCTGGAAGAAACAGGGAGTCATTGAATTATTGGGGTTTTTCTAAATATCCAAGATGTGTTGTTGTGATCCAACCAGGGAGACAGAAACTGCTTTGAATATTTAGAACAAATAAGATTAAATACAGAGAACTGGCTACAAAGAAGGTAAGACTAAAAGGGAGCATGAGGCAAGCCCGCAGTTAACAGCCTCAGGAAGCAACCCTCACCCCAAGGCTGAAGTGACAGAGGGAAGCCACAGTATCAGCAGAGCCCAGGGCAGGGCAGTCTGGAGGACACTGGGACCATGGGGGTCTGCCCAGTGGAAACTGGAACCACGGAATGAGGAGTGGCATCCGTCCAGCCTGGACTCAGCGGAGTGGGGAAGGGAGGAAAAATACTCTGGCTTCCCCCTTCCTCTTGCTTACCAGCCTCCTGCCAGTGCCTCCCACCGCCCAAGCACATCTGTATGCCAGCAGACACGGGCGCCTTCGCTGTCTCCGTATCTGTGACACGGAGCTGAGCAGGAAATGGTTTCCTCCGAGCGCCAACAATGACTTGAACGGCCACACAGGCTTTCTGGTGGAGATACTCTCTTAATTCACAACTTCTCATTTGTTTATTTACTCTATCTCTTATTTCTCCAAGGATGTGAAACAGAATCATCAACTAAGATTCTCTCCCCTTCCCCCACTTTCATATGGGATCACAGAAACATACCTTAGAATTATAAGGGGAGAAAACCCAACAGAAATGCAGTCATTTCTAGGGAAAGCGCAGTGACCCTGAAGGTGAGGCTGCTTTGCATGAAGGGAGGTTTGGCAGGTATTAGGTTTGGTATACTCAGTGATTTCCATTTGGAAATATATCTTTGGATATTTTATCCTCTAGCTGCTCCCATCAAAACGTTTACAATGTTTCATTTCTCTAGTTTGTGTGTGCCTGTGGGTCCAGGGTAGGTGTTGGTGGTGGTGGTGAAGCGACTGGCCTTTAAAAGCAAGAGAAAAATGAAATTCTAGGGAGATACAAGCAAGTCGATACAAGGATGTCTTTGTTGATAAGATTTTTTAATTCTGTTTTCATTAAACATTAATAATACATTAAGTCCTGAAAAGAAAACCTTCTGCCTGAGTACATTTCCATGCTACCCTAGCAGAAAGAGAGCCTATCGTATGTGAGACTTGAGGCTTTACGCATGACAGGGGTCTCTGTAATTAGGGCATACCAAGGTTTGGTCATAACTCGTTGTGGTTTATAATGGTGCCTTTAACTGCTCCGTGGTGATCATTAGAAAAATGACATTTCCAAAGGAGTGTATGATATAGAGCAGGAAAGGCTCCCTAACCCATAGGAGTGGATTCCCCATGTGCAGTATAGTACATAGGAAAAAGAACAGAGCAGAAGCTAAAGTCACATTTGAATCACCTGCTGGACCCATTTTCATGAAGAATTTCATATTAAAAATATTCATTTATTCCCAAGTTGGCAAAAGTTGACATTTGGAGAGGGGGCAAATATCCTACAAATGTTCATTAAACTAGGACATTATCTAGCACACAACAGCTACTCAACAAATGGTGGCAATTCATGTTCCAGAGAGATCAGGAGCAATGAGAACTGGTAACATACTACCAAATTTATTGATTAGGACACCACACACATCAGCAATGTGGATAGGAAAGAAGAATAGGATAAGAAGACTCAAAAAAATGAAATCTTTTAAAAAAAAAAAAAAAGTTTCAGTCCTTAAGTGGATCTTCTAATATTCTTGGTGCAATACTTCAGATCACTAAACAGAACCCAAACCATTAAGATTTTCTTATTGCTAACAGTGAAATGCCTGCTTATTTCCTAATATACAGGTTCTCAAGACAAATTATGGGGGGGGGGGTGTGTCTGTGTCTGTGTGTGCGTGTGTCTGTGTGTGTCTGTGTGTCTGTGTGTGTGTGTGTGTGTGTGTGTGTGTGTGTGTGTGTGTGTTTTCTTTCTGGAAGAGGGTATGAGCATGATGCCTGAAAATAAAGGATAAAGAACAATGTGCTGACATGGAAACAGAGTGGAAAGAAATCAGTTGTTAAGAGAGGAATGCTGAGTGCTCACAGCCTCACAGTTTGAGAAACAGTTGGCTAGCTCTGAATGTCACAGGAGTGGAATTAAATTATTTGTAGGCTCAATGGCTCATCACTCAGCTGTAGCAAGAAATAAAATTGGTTGGGTATGAATTCTTCACAAAGTTGTGCCAATTATTACAAAAGGACATGACCAGATGATCATTTCCTTTCCAGCAAATGGAATTGTGCCCAGCCAGTTTGGTCCACATGGAAATCGAGCCATGTAACTGGATCTTATTATTTCACTTAATCGATGACAAAAACTGGTGACTGCTATGTCACTAATGGGCTAATATTTATTAAAAACAAAATCAAAGCAGACAGGCAAATAGCTAACTCAGTCATGTTGAATGTTATATACATCCAACCTACATCTTCATTTTCTTGTCATTAACTAAGTGAAGTGACACTTTGTCAAAACATCAGTGAAGTCCTTTAAAATCTTTTTTGTAAAAAGCCTGCATAAAAATACCAAAAATTGTTGTCAGGAGAAACTCACAATTTTGACTCTCTTTTAAAGTTTTCAATAACAGTACTTTGTGCTTAGGTCAGAGTTTTCTTCTAGGGGATTGAAGAGCTAATGACTAACAGTTTGCCTATTCACAAAGAGGGATCTGCATAGGAAATTATGATTTCCTGTGTCACTCCTGATTTCCTGTGTCAACCCAATTAACTAAATTTATTGTTTGAGAAATGACCCAAGGGAGTATTAAGAATAAAGATGAGTATTAAATTGAATTTAAGCTATCATCCTGTGGTAAATGTGAGGTATTCCCTTTTAAGGGATTTCGACAGACAGATAATGGAAACCAAAGTATGTCACCAAAAGACTTTTTTGTCCCACTCACTAAATGCTCTAAAAATACATATTTCCCACACTCTAAGTTTTAGTGGTTTCTATGTTTATATTAAAAGCAAGCTTGTTTTAATGCACATATGATACATACATCATGGGAAGACTGAATTTGTGATTAGTAAGCATTAACTGATCATTTTAAATTGTTTTTGGTATTGCTCTTATCTCTGGTTTTCTCTGAAAGGTAGTTGTTTTTTAATTTTTTCGTATGGTATGAACATTCTGTTCTATCACTTAAACCCCTTCATGGTTTTCCCTTACATATCAGACTAAGGCTAAAATATTTAAATATTTAAAATATTTAACTTCAGATTATTTATGGTCTGTCCACAGCCTACACATCCAGCATGCCCTCCGGAGACATCAATGTTCCCGATATCCACCCTCCCCTTCTCCCTTAGTAATAGAACCCTGAGTTCTGGCTGGCACGTGGTTCTAGCTGACACTACTCAGTGGTCCTCCAATCATAGCAGCTAAGTCTGTATCCTAACTAATACAGATGTCACATTTTTCGAGCAGAGAAAGAAGTATACACAGAGAAAAAAAGCCCTGGGCTTTAACCCAAAACTTACCTATAACATCCTTATTATGTTATTCCAGGATCAGATCATGGTTTTGTTTCTTTCCTATTGAAACTCAAGAAGCCATTAGATTTCTTCCCACTACAATAATACATGGGAAATATTTCAAACTAAGGGAACCATGACTGTGAGGCAGCTACAAGTTAGTTCATTCTGAGCACAGGCACGATATATGAAGTCACAACAGCGACAGACTAGCTAGAGCTTTGCCTATAATCACTGGAGACTAAAATCAGACCCATTACAGACATAAAGCTGGCAAGTCCTCAAAAACTAAACTATGCACTAGTGTGGATCAGCATTATTAAAAAGGAAAAAATCAGTAGACACTACCTACAGAATCATCATGACAAATGCAGACTCTTAGCCACCCTAGGTAAGAGTTCACCAATACTGTCACACTGTGGGATTCTTCTCTGGGTTTATCTGCAAATTTTTTGTTTGTACATATGCTTATATTTAAACTAAACATTTAGAGAACTCTTTATAGTTCTTAACCAATCTTATATTTATCAAGTCCAGAGTTGAAGGACCCGTGTTAGGTACCATTAAGGAAATGTACCTGAGCTTCTATTTTCAATGTTAGGGTGGACTAGAGATCTTGAAAACCTGCCAAACACTGATATCCTGCATAAAATGTTGTGTACACATCCTTCACAAGTCGTATATGAATTTATGAGAAAGCAAGAAAAATTCTCTGAGGCAGGAATGTGAAGCAAGAGCATGAGACAGGAGGTAATAAAACTTGGAGGAGGAGGAGGAGGATGGCTGGATCTTCAGATTCATGGACACAGGGAACCAGAGGCAAGGCTTTGCATGCATGCATGCATGCATGTCAGGAGGGGTCAAGTTGGAGGCCCACAGTATAGAGCAGAGACCCAGGAAGGACTTTCTCTTCCAGAAAAGAGCAAGGTAGGAATGAAAAATGACAAACAAAACCTGCCCAAGAGGACTTGTCAGTCTTGACTTTGGAGAAAGGCAAACCATAAACCATATCTCCTCGGAGAATCCACAGCCAAGGGCCGGCACTTAATGTGGGTTTGGGCCTGACATTACACTCCTTGTCTTCTACAACCTGAATTCAGTAATTATAACAAAGCGTGCCAGAGTTGGCAGTGTTTCCATATGCTAGTAGAAGCAGAAGTAAATCCTTTCTGGAAGAATGCCTCTTCAATCTAGACCTCAAAGTATTCCCGTATATAATATTCCAATGAATATAACTCATAGTAGAAAACAAAGTTCTAGGACATACCAAGTAATAGCCCCACAACTAAGAATCAGCAAAACAAACAAAAAAACCCCATCAAAACTAGACAGTTTTAGACTTCAGATAGTGAAATTATTGGGCAAAACACATAAAATAAGCATGTTTAATTTGCTTGAGACATATAAAAGAGTATTAAAGCCATAAGGAACAAGAGAGTATTTTTAAAAACAGTCATATTTTTTTAAAAAATCAAAACTTTTCAAAATGAAATATAAAGTCATCAAAATTGTAACACTCGATGGGTGACTACAGTAAATGAGACTTAGCTGAAAAGGAAAACCCAAAACCGTGGTGTCTCTAATCAGATGGACCCCAAATATGGGGCAATGATTGGGTGGAAGTCAGTGGCGCTGGCAGTGAAAGGATTCACTTGAGGCATAGAAGTTTCTTGAATATACTGCATGGGAGTGGTGGGCAGGACAGCAAAGGAGAGGCTGTCTCCTCAGCAAAGGAGAGGCAGTGTATGGGCTGTGTTCCAAGCAGGAAGATCAGGAGATGTGGGGATGCATTGAATCTTCCCTTTTTTGGTAACTGTGCCTGGTTGTAAGTAGCCCATCGGTCAGTTAGGGCCTGTGGGTGTTTTGAGGTGGGTCACCTGACGAGCCTGTCTGTATTCCGCCAGGGGGTCAGGGTCAGTGTGGACCCTTTGGCCTTGATCAAGTTTCCATTGCTCAAGCCCGTTGTCTAAAAGCCTGTTGTCCACACAAACTAGATGACAGAGCCTAAAAATACTCATAATATGCAACACAGAGAGACAAAGCGACAGAGAGTATAAAGCAGAAGTTGAAATGTGGAGGATAAATGTCTAAATACATCCAACGGGAGCTCCAAAAGCAAAGAATGTAACAGGGAAGAGGAAGCGGCGAAACTATTTTAAAAGGTAAATAGGCGAGCTTTAAATGCATCTGTTTTCAGGCCCAGTAGACCTAATGAATTCAAAAAAATAACATATAAAAAGAAATTCCATATCCAAACACACCCAGGGAAATCTAAAGAAAAAATAAAAGATTGTATAAGCAGCCAGCGAGGAAAGATAGGCTAGCTGAAGGGAGAAATAATTATTCTAATGGCCTTCCTTCTCAACAGCAAAAACAGAAGGTGGAAGACAGGCAAATGAGTAGCAAAACAAGACACACAGTCGCAAAGGAGAGTTAAAGAAAGATATTTTTAGAAAAACAAAGACTGAGAGTTCCCTACCAGTAGATTCTTAGTCAAGGAAAATCTAAAGGATGGGTTTCAGAAAGATTAAAAAAAAAAAAATTTGCAGAAAGAAGGCTCAGATGGCAAGAAGGTCGTGAATCAAGAAAATACTAAAGATGAGACTAAATCTAAGAAAACGTAAAAATAACTATGTTCAATTTGGAGAATAAAAATCATTGGAAATGGCAAAGAACTATAATGAACAAAATAGCATGAAACCTAAAAGGTAGTGTATGTGGTGGACAGAGTTAAATATTCAGGGGAACAGGGGCTACTCAGGAGTCAGGTAAATAGATGTATTAAGCCAAGTCCTGTTATAGAAGCATGGTAAAATTTCAAGGGTTTTGACTAAAAAAATAGATTCAGGAACATCCAAACCATTAGAGGGGAGGGGGGAAACATGAATAATAATAAAAATCTTCTAACTTCAAAAGAACACAAGAAAGAAGGAAAAGGGAAAAAAAAGAGGACAAAGAAAAACCAAATATATATGTAAATAGATTCCTCTCCTGATTCTTCTCCTCTTAAAATACATAGATTGTCTAACTGAATTAAAAACAATCCAGCTAGATGCTGTATATGACAACTGTGCGTAAAACATAAAGTCTCAAAAAAGTTGGAAAGGATAGAGAAAAGATGTACCTGAAAATGACTAATTAAAAGAAAGCTGAGGGGCACCTGGGTGGTTCAGTGGGTTAAAGCTTCTGCCTTCGGCTCAGGTATGGTCTCGGGGTCCTGGGATCGAGCCCCACATCAGGCTCTCTGCTCATCGGGGAGCCTGCTTCCTCCTCTCTCTCTGCCTGCCTCTCTGCCTACTTGTGATCTCTGTCTGTCAAGTAAATAAATAAAATCTTGAAAAAAAAAAGTTGATACAGTTAATTTATAATACATAAATATAATCTGAGGTAAAAGACAGCAGTAGAGATAAAGATGTTTACCACCTCATGATCAAACTTTCAGTTCACCAGAAAGATATAGTAGTGCTCAGCTTTTAGGTACTAATAATATAACTCGAATTATATTATGTCATTAATAAAATAATTATAACACTAATAAAATTATAAAAATAGCTTTTTACTGAAAAAAATCAGTGGATCTATATTCATAAGTAAGACTGATACATTAAGTATCTTTTTTCAAGATTATCTGCTTTTGTCATCAAAGTTACTTAGCCTCATAAAATGAATTGTAGAATGCTCTCTCTTTTTCTGTGCCAGGGTTTGCGTTATCTCCCTTGAATGTTTAGTAGAATTTATCTCTAAAATCATCTGTGCATGGCATCTTCCTTCTAGAAATTAAGAAAAAAAAAAAAACTTGTTTAATGGCCTTAATAGTTACAAAGCTACTCACATTTTCTACTTTATCACATTTTCAATTTTGATGAACCATATTATTCCAGGAAGATATCCATTTCTTCAAAGTCTTCAAAATTGTTGGCATCAGAGCATTTTTTTCCTCTCTCCAGTATCTGTAATTTTTCATTTTTGAAAGTGTTTTCTTTGAAACTCATGTCTTGTTTTCTTGATAAAACTTTCCAGAGTTGTCAATTTTTTTGGTCTCTTCAAAAACCAATTTTTAGCTTTGATGATCCTCTCATCTTTATTCTCTAGTTCATTATTTTCTGCCTTTATTTTTACTCTTCAACTTTGAGTTTACTCTACTGTTCTTCCCCAGATTTTTAAGATAGATGCTTAGTTATTAATTTTCAGACTTTCTTCGTCTCTAAGACAGCCTTTCAACTTAAAAATTTCTCCCTACACACCACTCACTGACATTTCCAAAATTTTGAGTTATAGTGTTTTCTTTATTGTGCAATTCTAAGTATTTTTGAATTTCTAATTTTTCTTAAACCATGATTTATTAAAAACACATTTTTAATTTCCAAAATTATTTTTGGTTCTGCTTGTGTATGTGTGAGTGTGAAATTTAATTTTTTTTTTATTTCATTTTTGTTTAATTGTGGTCAGAGATGGAATGCCATGTGAAATCAATTCTTTGGAATTTACTCTCGTTTGCTATATGGCCAAAGCATTGTCGTGGTAAATGTTTCATATTTTGGTAAATGTTCCTTGTAACTTGAAAAGAACAGGGTTCAGGAGTTTCTATGCATGCATTAGATCAGTGTTTACCGCCTTACACCGCCTGTAAGATAAGAATCATCTGAGGCAGTTTTTTGAAATACAGCTTTCTGAATCTCTCTCCTGGAAATTTTCATTCACTAGGTCTGGGACTGAGCCGTCGGGGAAAATTGAGAAATCCTACAGCAAAGCAACACTGTTGTTCCATTCAAATCTTATTTGTACTGATTTAGGTCCGTTTGATCTATCACTTTTTGAGAGAGCTGTATTCAAATATTCCGCCATGCTGGTGGATTTTCATTTTTTCTTTTAACTTTGTCACTTTTAAATATATATGTTATACACACACCCACACACCTCTTTGATAGGTCTATTAAAGTCTCTCCAGTTTCTATGTCCTCATTTTGTAAAAACGGAAGTGAAAATGGTAATTATTTTGAAGAATCTGAGGACAAATACACAGAAAATACACACAAACAAGGTGCCTGGTTTAGAGGAGCAGCTCAGTAGGTCATAGCTCTTACTTTCCATAAGGTCACGTTCAACACTAGAATTACCCACAGGTATGTTCATGCAGTTCCTCTATTTCACTACAGGCACGGGATGTGTTACCCTTGGGCCAAACCACCCCTCAAAACTCCATGGGCAGGGACTCGATTACCTCCTCTCCCCATGAACATGATGGGGAGAGCTGTTTTCCCTGCCTTGAAATGAGAGATTATGCTGTTGCCTTTCCTCAGGACACACTACCAGGCATGACTTTGCTGTGTTCGCTGCTAAGGGTGTTGTTTCCGATGTCCACAAGTGTGGCCAACACAAAAACCCTTGGCAGAGTGCTTCGAGAGTTAACTATGAAGTAGAAGTCGTGATCCTCCTAAAGACCTTCTGTGCCTTGTTTTTGGTCTTTATATATCACGAAAACATTTGTCTCCATTTACATTATCATATTGTCATTCCTAAAGCTCAGAACCAAGTTCTCGGCTCTGCTAGAACAACTCAGTAGAAATCTGTAGCCTGTTTAAGCCTAATATATTCTCCCTACCACTTCCTTCTTGCCCATTTCCATTTCTCATGCTAATTTAGGTTTTCCTGTCTTATAGTCTTAATTTTTGTTGTTGTTGTTTTGCAAATTCATTGCATGTATTTACTTTTAGCACCTAAAGTTTCCACAGGATAAGCTGGGATATAAGCACATACATAGATATGTAAGTAGTAAATGTATATCATACATAGATGAATGCATAACCATCTACATATGTATGAATTTAATTTATAGACCAGATGGAGAAAATGGATAAAGCTGAGACCTTCATGCCAGTATCAGAGACTCTCTACTGGAAAAGACAAACCATAGAGCTATTACATAAAATATTGTATTATTCAAGGAGAACTCCCTTCATTTAATGATACACAGTTTTTAGAGCAAGGTTAAAAATTCACAAGATTTATGGATTTTCTGCTTCTATAGATACTGCTTCCAGGGCCATAGGAAACTTAGATCACCCTTGGTATTGGAAGACTTACTCATGGCTCTGTGTTCCGTTGAAATGTCATTATAAAAAGAAATGGCTTATTTTTCAAAACAGTTTCTTGTGTGCATAAATTCACCTGCTGGGAAAAAGGAGGAAAGCTTGTGTGCTTTGCCAGAATCTGCACTATGCTGGTAATTTCTCTGAATGCGTTTCTGGAGGCCCATGCAGCCTGCTTGCTTCTCTTGTTCCAAGTCTAAGATACTCTCCTCTGAAATGTCCCGGTGGTGATTTTGTAGGCCCAGCTGTTTAGAATGGTTTCCTGGAAGCGTTTGTAAAACAATTAAAACTTTCTTCATGCCTCCTAACCTCCTGTCTCCTTAACATTAAAACCACCCTTTGTAATTTCCTTGTTTTTCTCACATTGACTGGATCTGAAGGGAACATTTATTTGCGCCACAGCAAACACAGCTTAACTGGTATTTTGGCTGACAGAACAGCTTTGTTTCCGTGCTTGTATAACCTCCTCTCTGACAGCCGAACTTGGGGAGTTAGCCTTCTTAGCAAACTGCCTCCTTGGTGCCGGTGGAAGGCGTAGCAATCCTGTTATTACAAGAGCACAGACTTGGTTGAGGGTTACTTCATTGTTCATTTATTGACTTAAGGGAAAATAACCCAATGTTAAAACCTGAATATTACTTCAAAGATCAGTAGAGATCGTTCCTGTAGTCCGCTTTCAAAAGAAAGGGCAATTCTTTCATCTGATGGTGGTAGCTTTAGGGCACTATAAATTTTCTTGCAGGATCTTCATGGGGTCCACAAAGACTAAGAAGGGTAATGATGCGTTTCAGTCTCAAGGGAGGCTAGAGAGACATTGCTTCAGATTAAATCATTTCCTAGCAAAACAAGAGTTATTAGATCACTGCTTGCCGAATCAACCATTTGTACAAACACATGTATGCAATAAATAAAAGCATTAGGCGGCGGGCATTCTTCTCCAGTTGGAGACACCGTGGTTTCCAATTTCTGTTAAAAAGGGTCTTGATTTTAAAACAAACAAAAAAATGAGAACCCTGACAACCAAATGAAAACTGTGAAGGCTCTTCTCCAATAACATAATGCTGTCTCGGATACTTTGAGGGTATTTATGGGAAACAACATTCTGTTTTGAAAATCCATTGTTCAGTTATTATTCATCTTGTGTATAACTCTCTTGTGGCATTGTTCAGATTACTGTCCCGAGAACGAAAGAGAAGATACAACACCATTTAAAAATGACAATATCTCCCTAATTCCCTATAATGCCCTGTACAATACACACCCTTCTCTCTTTTCTGTATTTTGAGCAGAAGATTATTAGAAAGGTGGCAGTGCTCTATCTACCCCCAATGAATTCCAGTCTTAAGTGGCATTTCAAGTTAGAATGATTTGGTAGCATTCCTCTTTGGAAGCTGTATGTCCTGATGAATTGTAGGGGGAAGCAGGAGAGGTAGCCTCTGGGTCCTTCCAGAGGGTGCATGAGTCCGCCTTACAGCAGAAAGCAGAGCTGTGTGTTCATCTAGTCCCTCTGTTTTCCTATAACCTCACTGCAAGCTTGTTATCACATTTATTATGTGATTGATGAGCGTCTGTCTTTATACCAGAGGCACTTAATAGGTTTCTCTAGGAAGACAAATGATCTGGGAGATAGATTATATTAATTTAGAAGTCTGCAACTGGGCCCTGTCGGGACTATCCCTATGCAGTCTTGAGCCTCAAATTCTCCAATGACGGGGAAACTAATCCTTACCAGATGCTTACAAGGAAGGGAGGGTCAAATTTATAAAGTAATATGAACTCCTCATTAACAAAAATCATTTATCAATGTATATTACTCATTATGAAAAGAATTAACCTGCCCACAATTTGCTTTCATTTTGCTTTTGATTAATTATAGCATGTATTGTTGAGCAGGAATCCACAAGGAAATACAATTAGCATTATCAATGTTAGTGATGACTGACGATTGAGAACGTCTAAACAGAATTCAGAAAAAAATTCATCAACTCCAATAGTCTTATGATCTAATTTAAAGAAAGTAACAACTGCTCAATTTCAACTAAATTTTTAACTTCAAAGAGCTAACTTATAAAGAAACAAAAACAAGAAGTAAAGATAATAAAGGAGTAAAAATGTATACATGAGAACAAGTTAAAGATAATAAAGGAGTAAAAACTGTATGCACAAGGACAAGTTAAAATATTTGGCAGGAAAAGTGGAGAATGGAGACTGACTGGTAATAATGGTTTGCAGGCTTGTAATGATGGCATAGTTACATTCTGGGTTAGTTTTCTCTTTCTTACTCTCATTTCATGATCACTCTTTTGAATGGGCCCCAAACACTGCTTCCACTTACCATTGTCATGCTCATTTCAGACATTTTTATTATTTTCTGTATATAAAGAACTATGCTAGATGTGTGGGTGTTAGAAAAATATGTATGATAGAGTTAACATTCTCAATGAATACAAGTCTCAGAGGGAAAGATAAGACACAGAGACAATTCATTCTCTTTAAGGAAATAGGATAGAAATTAATGCAAGAGAACAGGGAGAACGAAAAGGTCTATTTTCAACATGATCAGGAAAGCCTCTTAAAGAGGGTTGTTTTTGTTTGTCATTTCATTGATGCTATTTCCCATCGGTACATAAAAGCTCATTATCTCTTATACACTGAGTAAAGTAAATTGAGTAATGTTGAAATTAAGATAAATTGGTATGACAACACCAACTCTCAGATTTATCTCTACCTTTTCCAAGCAGCAAAAGCATTCTGTCCTCTTAGCTGGTCTCTATTTGAAGTCACTCTGCAGATCCCCTAGACACAGCCTAGTAAACAAGTGTTTACTTTTGACACAATGTCTGTTACCCTTTGATACCTGGATGTTTTAATGACTTCTTGCTTCCTACTGAATCTTGTTTGGGAATTACTGTAAAAGGTCGATGTTACGTGACATCCGCATTTATCATTACTCAGACTTGTGTTGGAAGGCTAAATGACCAAGTCAGATTTTACCCTGTGACGGTGTGAGAGACAAAGGAAATTATTTAGCCACTAAGCATTTAGATAGAACGAGGACTGTCAAAGGATGGTGACTCAGATTACAGAACATATATCTAGTGACTATAATTTTTATCCCTTAAAAAAAAGTCTTTCTTACCCTTTTTACAGGAAGATATGTTAAGATAAATAATCTAGCACAATAATCTTTCTAGAATAACAATAACAAGTTTTCTTTGGACCTTGTTCATGCTCCCACTGAACACTCATGTCAGTAAACTGAGAAACAAAGACTTTTCTCATACATACACACATGTACACATACGCAGTGTGCCCAGAAATAAACCCACATGTATACAGTCAACTAACCTTTGACAAGGGTGCTAAGAGTACACAACCAAGAAAGTATAGTTTCTTCAATAAATGGTGTTGGGAAAACTGGATATCCACATGCAAAAGAATGAAATTGAACACTTATCTTGCACCATTCACAAAAATTAACTCAAAATGGATTAAACTTTATGTGTAAGACATGAAATAATAAGACCCTTAGAAGAAAGCGAAAGCAAAAACTTTCTTGACATCGGTCTTGGCAATGTTATTTTGGATAGGATACCAAAAGCACAGGCAGCAAAAGCAAACATAAACAAGTAGGGCTACATCAAACTAAAATCCATCTGTACAGCAAGGGAGACAACAAAATAAAAAGGCAACCTATGAAATGGGAGAACATATTTGCATATTTTTGTATATCTGATAAGAGGTTGACATCTAAAACAGCTAAGAAACTCATACAGCTCAGTAGGGAAAAAAAAAAAGGCAAAGTATCTGATGGAACATTTTTCCAAAAGAAGATAAACAAATGGCCAACAGATATATGAAAAAGTACTCAACATTGCCAATCATCAGGGAAATGCAAATCTAAATCACAACAATATATCACCTCAAATCTGTTAAGATGGCTATTAATAAAAAGAGGTAACAAATGTTGGTGAGGATATGGAGAAAACAAACACCTTGCATTCTGTTGGTGGGAATGTAAATTGGTACAGCCACTATGGAAAACAGTATGGAAATTCTTCAAAAACTTAGAAGTAGGACTACCATATTATCCAGAAATCCCACTTCTGGGTACATATCAGAAGAAAATGAAGTCATTATCTTGGGATATCTGTGCTTCCATGTTCATTGTAGGGTTATTTATAATAGCTAAGACATGGAAACAACCTAAGCATCTGTCAATGGATAAAGAAAATGTTCACACACACACACACACACGCACTGTATTATAGTCCAACTATAAGAAAGAAGGAAACCCTGCCAGTTGTGACAATGTGGATGAACCCGGAGGGCATTATATTACGTAAAATAAGCCAGACACAAAAAGACAATGCCACAAGATCTCCCTTATATCTCAAATCTTAAACAGTCAAAGTCATAGAACCAGAAAATGGAAAAGTGGTTATCAAGGGTTGGAGGGGACAGAAAAATTGAGAGAAATGGGTCAGGTCAAAGGGTACAAACTGTTAGTTATAAGATGAATAGTTCTGAGGGTTTAATGTATCACTTGATAACTGTAGTTAATAAAACCATATTGTAAACTTGAATTTTGTTAAGAGAGTAGATCTTAAGTATTCTCACTACACACACAAAAATGGTAACTATGTGAGGTGATGGGTATATTAATTAACTTGGCTGTGGTAATCATTTCACAATGTATATGCCTATCAAACCATCATGTGGTCCACCATTTTTAAAGACCAATCACTGTAACTATTCAAACGATATTTTTTTCCCATGGAAGAGTCATTCCTCTTCCTTTTGAAGTTGCTATTCCTTCTCTTTGAGGAAAATGAGAAACTTCTGATGTCTTGGAGATAAATAGCTACTCTCTATTGAGTGCCAACTTTATACTAAACATTTTATATACTTTACTTAATCTTGACATCTACTGTGCAATATTATCCTCATTTTACAGGGGAGGAAATCGGGACTCAGAAAAGGGCTTCTTGATTCAGGGTATCTCATTAGTAAGTGCTGGAGGCGAGATTCACAAGATTGTCTCACTTGCCATTTGTTCATGTTCCTGCAGTACATTTCCACAGAAACACTTCAGGTAATGGCTACCCCTAAATCCTTGAGAGTAAGATGTGATCATATTAGGACACAAATCATAGAACCCTCCCCACCACCTCCCCAAAAAAACATCATTCTGGGTGGCTCAGTCAGTTAAGGGTGGGACTCAATTTCGGCTCAGGTCATGATCTCAGGGTCATGAAATCAAGCCTCACATTGGGCTCTGTGCTCAGTACAAAGTCTGCTTGAGATTCTCCCTCTCCCTCTATTTTCTGCCCCTCCCCGTACGTGCACTCTCTTTTGCTTTCAAAATAAATAAAATCTTTAAAAAGATCCTTCAGTCTACCAAAAAAATGGAAATAAAACCAGAAGAATAGCTTTTTAGAATATAATTATAATTCGATGCTTACTAATGTATCATACAGCATTTTTCTAAATGCTGTTGAAAATGTTGAAGTATAGAGTTCACTTCCTTGTATGCTTTTCTGTGAACTTACATACTTATTCTGGAGCGCTTCCAAGACCAACCCCAAAGCTCGGATGTTTGTGACATTGCTGAGGAGACCAGCAAGGCCAGCACTCAGGAGCTGGCTGATTCCTCTGACCCGTTCTCGCTGTTCGACTTTCCCGTCCCTGCTTCCGTTTTCTCCCTGAGTACATGCTCGACTTCAAACAGAGCACTTCACCTTTTCTACTTTCTGTTTCTAACTTGTAAAAGAGAGTGAAAATTATCTTTAAAATTTCTGTTGCCCTAACATTTGGTAAATTATAACTTAAAGTTCTTTTTTTTTTTTTTTTTTTTTTTTTTTGTTAAGGCAGGTATTTATGTATTAGTTTGGGTTGAATAACCAGTGATTCTGAAAATTATTAGTGAAGTTCTAGCAATCATGGAGCAAATATGAGGATTCTCAAATTGGTTGTTCATTTCACATTTTAAAAAGTGGTTATTCAAGAATGTAAACTGTGTATTATTTAAAAACTAACTTCCAGTAACTATTAACTATGTAATAACTACATAACATGGGCATTGGGTTCCAAAGTCATTTTCCTAAGGTGAAAATCCCATATGGATAAAATTACCTGTGGAAGTCCTTCAGCCCATAAAGAATCATATGCATCATTTTATATATTTAAAATATACATATATACAAAGTTACTTTTTTAATGTAAAATATACAATAAATAATAGTATACGATATCCATTTCTCAAAGTATTAATTACATACAAGGGCACATAGTTATGTATTTTAACTTTGTGGGAGAATTCACATTATTTGTATAACAAATACAAACATGATTCTGCTCCTCTGGGTGAATTTCATGACATCCCTTGGGAACTACAGGTTTTTGTACCCCCATATAGTGGAAAAAGAGGTCTGGGGTACTTCTAAAGCTTATCTAAAGCCTCAAAGCTAATAAGTGACAAAGCTACAATTCAAATCTTTAAAACTCAGGATGCAGTTGTCTTTCTACTGCCTCATAATTAGCTCTATGTTTATCTTACTGTCCTGCTAAACTATATAAACTCTTTTTCAACTTCACGGAATTTTGCAGGGTTGTTTTTTTTTTTTTTTTTCCCACTCCAATTAATTTTCCCAAACAGAATTCTTTTCTTTGAATTGTCCACTTTGCTGATAATTCTGAATGAGAAAAAGTGGGGGAGGAGGGGAATAAAATGCTATTATATTTGATATGAAAAGTCTGTTCACTAGATTTAGTCGAACTCACCCATGTAGTAGCATTCTAAATTTGCTATTAGGCTACTTTAAATATGGGAGACTTTATTGGGAAGAAATTTTATCCGTTCTGTGTCTACTTCTGAAGAGAGAGAAGATAAAATAGATATTTAACTGCAAGTAGGGAGGCCATTATTTCCCCTTGTTGACTCTGGCCCAAAAAGAAGTTTAAGATTTCCAAGAGAATTTGGATCAACTAGTATTAGTAATGGTGATTAACCTCTTGATTCTTGCCTGTGGATACAGGAAGCCTCCTTTCAAGGGCAGCTGTGATTTAGCTTTATATTGGATCTTGTATAATAGCATTTGTTTTTTGGACATTTGCTTGCTTCTATTGCTATTTCTCTTAGAAATAACAACAGTTTGTATGCTTTGGGGGTGCACATTGTACGTAAGGAGATGTCTCACGAGGACAACCAATTTTGGTCTGCCCAAAGACCGAAACACAGGGTTACAAACCATGACCTCAATTCTTAGCCAATTAGTAGTCTGGATGGGCACCTAGATATAGTCACACTCTAACTTCCTTAGCCATATCTTCTATGTAGGGAATAGCATAATGGCAGACTTGAACATGTAGAATAAATAAAGCAACTGTGAATTATTAATATGGAATTTATAAGTACATCCATTCATTGAGTACATATTAGAAATCAAGAAATTGTGTTTACAAAATTTTTCCTGTTCCAACAAATTGCATCTTGCTTTTCCAAAGAAGAGAGAACTATGTGCTAGAAGTAAGCCCTTACTCAGCTTCTTCTCTTTTTATATGTTATCTTTCTACTCACTGAACCACCTAGACCATGTTAGACTTGATGTTTGTTTCAATTCATTATTTTTTAGAAGAGGAGCTGAAGCCTCTCAATGACTTCCCCAGGAACATTCAGAACTGGTACTAGAATGAAATCTTTATTCATTGAATCATAAAGCAGTATTAACAACCTATTGCATGTGTTCTTCTCCCCCACATTGCTCCTACAACAATCAGGTAGGAAGATAGTTTAACTGGAAATGTGAAATAATAAATAAGCGTATGGTATAATAGAGTGTAGTGTATCAGAGATTTCAGGTCTTGGTCAATGTAAGAGATTTGGGTGATTCCCAGGAAGAATTTGCAAGAGTTGCCTTCCAAGCTGAGAGGAGCAAGGATAGATGGCAAGCAAGGAGATCTGGGCCAATTAAACCTTCACTGTCTCACCATGTGTTTTCTTTGGAAGAAAAGAGACATTTTCCCAAAAGGTAGGCAATTAAAGGAAAAAGAGAAAAGCATACAATGAGGTACAGGAATGATAAATTGTGTCCTCTAAGGGCTGGCTTCCTAGGCATCTGACCTGTACAGTTGCACAGGACCAGCATATAGAGGGAGTCCCCATATGCAATTTATTAAATCTGCAGTCGCCATCTTGGCAATCTTCAAAATTTCTCAACAAGAGGCCCCAGATTTCCACTTTTCACTGGGCTGTGTAAATGATGTAGTCTTCTGTGCTCCTACTTTTCCTTGCAAATTCTGTTCTGCCGCCTCCTTCACAACTCTGTTTTCTCACCCTCTCCCCAACCCCTTCCACATAGACTTCACTGCCAGGACCTCTTGCTTGTATCTGAACTCATCCTTAATGTAGAGATGGTTTGCAAAATAAATTCGCCCCTTGAAATTCAACTTCTGGTTGAATTTGGAATGAAAGAATGAATAGAAAGAATTTCCTTTTTAATAATATTTTGGGGACATGTGTTTATATCAGTAAGTATGTCTGCCCTGTTCTTTTTTTATACCAGTAAAATCCGTATGTAGCCCAGATGATACCCCCCTCACTGGGGGCTTCCTGACCCCTAGAAATCTGGTTAAACTTGGTCCAAACACCAATTCCACAGTCCTGTCAGACAAATCCCATGGTTTCTGCTAGTTCCTATACCTACGTCTTCAAGATCTTCATCCTCATATTATGTCTTTGTGCTACATTCAGGATGAGGGTCTGGTTTCTTCATCAGGCTCACAAGATGTCCAGTAATATATGTTTTGTGATTTGTGTGTGCATTTTACTGAAGATCTGAGGAGACTGGGACTGAGGGCAGAAGTTCATGACAGGGTATGGCAGTTGTTTGCAACCCAGATGATCTCATGTTCTCTCTCTCATCTCCCTTTCTCCAAAGTAACAAGTAAAGTTTTGCTCTTGTATTACATCAAAATTTTCATCAGTATCAGGACCCTGTTAAGGACTTACATTTTCCCTGAAGCACTTTCTCAATTAAATATAGTCCCATCCTAAGACAAACATGGGTTAAAAGCTTTTTACAATTAAAAAAAAATTTTTTTTTACAATAGTTAAAATTGTTAGCAGTGGTTTTCCCAGAAAGGTGAAATTGAAGAGACATATTCCTGATGATTTACATTTTATGATTTGGGGGATTTTTATACAAAAGATAAAGTGACATCACAGTGACCTACATTTTTCAAACCAGTCATGAATATGTATTCCAGATATTACTACCTCATTCTAAGGTCCTTTGATTTCTTTTGATTTTTTTTTCTCTTCTCAAAATATTTGTTTTCTTAAAAAAGAAGCTCTTTTTTTCTAGGTCACAAAGAAACCTATGTTTAAATTTATTCTTGTTTTCATTACCAAAATATAGTTGACATACAATGTTATATTAGTTTCAGGATACAATGTAGTGATTCCACAATTTTCTACATTAATCAATGTTCACCATAATAAGTGTAGTTACCATCTGTCATCATACATTTTTACAATATTATTGACTATGTTCCCTATGCTGTACTTTTCATTTCTGTGACTTATTTTTATAACTTATTTATTTTATAAACTTATTTATGTTCTTTTAAGAAAAATGTGAATGAATTTCTGCATTTTTCAATATTAGAAACTTGGTAAAAAAAATATATTAAAGTTCAAAACAATATTAGAAAGCCCTTAATCTTAACATCAGTTTCCATCATAGCATGTATATTTGTTAAATATATTTCATAAGTGTTTCATATTTTGAAGAGATGCTTTCATGAGCTGACAGTATATTTCCAATTTACTAATCACCTTTGCACTGATTTATTTACATCCCATTGATATATACTACTTAATTAAAAATATGCATTTGATGATGTATGGGTTTGATCTCATTATGCAAATAACCCCCCTAGCAGAGTTGTTTAGGAAAGTCAGACGGTCTGTTGAGAGTCAGGAAAAATAATTTACATACTGTTCTGTGTTAACCAGTATTTCATGCATGGCCAGTCATTTCCCTCTATTAATTGGAAACTAGCCAATTAGCTCATATATAATTAGTTTGCATATCAAGCAAATGAACTATTGAATGAAAACAGTGCATAACATAGTACCAATTAAGGATCAATCTGCTGATGTAAGTGAGTTCACAACCATCTCCCCACAACTCCAAATAAAAAGGAGAAATAAAATATTTTTTAAAATATGCAGGAAACTTACACCATATCTAAAAATTAAAATAGATCATAGACTTAAAATTACAAAACCTAAAGGAGAGAAAATCATGGATTAGTCAAAGATTTCATAGGTATAACACCACAAGCACAATCCATGAAAGAGAAAGTTAAAAAACTGGACTTTGTCAAAATTTTAAAATTCTAATCTTTGAAAGACATTTTTAAGAGAATAAAAAGACAAGCCATAGAATGGAAGAAAATATTTGCAAATCATGTAGTTGATCATGGACTAGCATTTAGAATATATAAAGAACTCTAAAGTCCCAATAATAAGAAAACAATCTGATTTTTATTTTTTTATTTTTTTTTTTAAATATTTTATTTATTTGACAGACAGAGATCACAAGTAGGCAGAGAAGCAGGCAGAGAGAGAGGGGGAGGCAGGCTCCCCGCGGAGCAGAGAGCCTGATGCGGGGCTCAATCCCAAGACCCTGAGATTGTGACCCAAGCCAAAGGCAGAGGCTTTAACCCACTGAGCCACCCAGGCGCCCCATAAAACAATCTGATTTTTAAATAAGGGGCAAAAGATTTGATTACTTTACCAAAACCCCAAAAAAAGTATATAGAATACAAATAAGCATAAGAAAAAATGCTCAGCATCATTAGTCACTGGGAAATGCAAATTAAAACCACAACAAACTACCACTACACACCCATTAAGGATGTCTAAAATTAAAATGCGGCACTTATCTGTGACAAAACCCTTCAAGAGCATTGTGACTAGTGTGCTGCAAGGAAGTTCACCATCTAGAATTTTTCCACCCACATGAGACAAAAGCAAAATCTCTACCCCAGAGTTCTTAACCTGAGATCTAAATACTCCTGCAGGATGACTGACTAGTCTTTGAGGGGTCTAAAAACTTCCTGAGGTTATCGATAAAATGGTTAAGGGCTTATCTGTGTAAGTATTTCTTGGGGAAAGGAAACAGGGATATTATTTTCAGTGAGGTCATTTAACAAAAACAGCAGCAAGGACAGAAAGGGTTAAGAATCCACTCTAACCAATAGCCTAATTAGGCCAAACAATACAGAAAGCTGAATAAGGCAACCATTAATCCAGGGGATCTGGAGAAGTGTGGATAAAAGTAAGGTCTTTCGCAATTGAGAAACTTTTGGTAAGTAAATTGATGATTGAAAATTATAAAGCACACGAGGAAATCCTTTCCATGTGAGACAATCAAAAGATTCATATATAAGAAGAATTCACGATGATAAAATGCAAATAAGACAGCATTCTGCATTTAAAATAAGTATGCTTAAATTTCTCAAGAATATAGACATGAAGAACATCCTGGAAATAAGAACATGAAGTTCTCAAAGGAGAGTAGGAACATATGAAAACAGACCAACTATAAATCATAGAAATGAACACACAGTTACTTGAAGTAGTAAGCGTCTTAATATATGAAGCAAAGAGTAAACTAGATGTACAAAAATAAAAGGAGTCAGTAGAAAGAGAACAGAAGGAAGCCCCCAGAACACAAGACAGGAGGAGGAGATGAAAGTTGTGAGACATACCCCTACCCCTACCTAAAGCTGTTTAACCAATTTGTGATTTATAACTGACATTCCACAGTTTACCTACTACGTGTAGAGCCTCAGACTAAATAATTGAGTAGGAAGAAGAAAGGAAAATAAGAAGAAATACAACTATGATCATCACTAACCTCTAAAAAGGAACATCTATTCTTTGTCTTGGATTTATTACCTGTCAGAGAGAGCTCGGCCTGACTAGAGCCTTGAACTGTTTATCTTTGAGAACCTCCTAACTTTTGTACCTGGTGGTTCTATCCCTAGAATTGGCTGATTGGTGTGGAAAATGCAAAATAAACATTCTCCTTTCACCTTCACTGAATAGAAGGGACCCCACCCCGGGGGTAAAAGAGGATTTTTTTTTTTTTTTAAATAAACCCAGGATAATTGTTCTTATAAGCCCAGGAGAGAGAATAATTTTATGATTTTAGCAGTTAAAAGATGGAAAACCAACTCTTTATCCATGTGGGGAGGGAAAAAAGCATGATGATAACCTCCCCTGATTTATTTTGAAATCCACCAAAAAATTTAACTTTTTTTTCATGTGCAGCCCATAGGAGATAAAGCATCAAGATGCTGGTTGATTGCCCCTCGAAATGCATTTGCGTCTCTGTAGGATGACAAGAAGACTGGTGTCCAGGCAGGGATTGTTATCTGTTTACAAGTCTACTGTCTAATACCTGATACCTTTGAAACTAGGAGTGTTTCAGGATGCAGAGTTTGTCATTAATAGGAAGGTGAAACGGGCATATGGTGACACCTTCTTCCAGATCTGGGGTAGCAACCCAAATTAAACACATTCATATTTCTGTTAAGAAATGTATAAATAATTCACACTGAGTGGGATAAATAAAGATTCTAAACAGCTTCCTATGGATTTAGATCTGATTTTGCTGCCAAGAGAGTTCCGATCGGATATTGCCACCAAATGAGTTCTGAAAAACTTTTGGTTTTCAAAATTGTTGATAAAGAATTGTGAACCTATATTACCTTCAGGGAATTGGGGTTACGGATGAGGAGAGTTCACACATTTTTCACTTTGAGCAAAATTAGTCCCTGAAATTCCTGAAATAGAATATCAATTTCCTTCTTATCCTAAAATAGGCCCTCAGTGTATTAGTGGAAGAAAGTCAACCAATAGTTTAATGAGGCTATTTTGTATCTACTTTATTATTACAGTTATTATCTAGCCATGAATCATATGTTAGTTCTCTTCTGACTGGTTTCTGATGAGTAACATAAAATAAAAGCTAAATATTCGTATCAATCTGCCTTTTCCATAAGGCTACAGATCCACTTGTCCATAGTATTTGATGTGTGCTCTTCTGACCTGCTTCCCATGTTGGTTTTCCTTTACTGGACGAGGTGGGGGTCACATCCTAGCCAGATTCTGCGGATCCTCATCACATGCTCCTATGGGCTCAACAAAGTGTCAGATGAACACAGCTGTGGCACATCTGTGCTCATCAGCTCTTGGTTGATAAGGTAGTGTGAGACCCCAGCCAGACTACCCTCAACTTTAGTCCTATCTGCAGTGGGAGGATCTTCTCTAGCCCAAGCTCTTCTCTCCAAGAAGAGCATCAAGTCCAGTCCTTCTCATTGGTTTGAGAACTCTCTTTGTGGCACTGTCTTAGGTCCTAAATAAACTTAAATCACCTGGCACTGTGCAAGCCTTAAATTCCAAATCCCTTGTAGCAGAGAACACACATCTCTTTCAGCCAGGCATCGTGCTAACAGAGGGGAATGACCCGTAGGTACTTGACAGTTTGTGACAAATCACAGTGGGTTACGTATAATAACACAAGTTTATTTTTATCATGAACTTTTTCATTGTATTATCTTTATATATATTTTTGTCTTGCTGGTTGAAGGTCTTAGAGTAAGCGGATTATGAACTCAGCGCTGAACGACTCTTCCCTAAAATGAATTATTAATGTTTTAAATACCAGATACACTTAAAAGGGTTTTCTTCACATTTACATTTTTCTTGATAAAACATGTATAAGTGAACTTGGTGTGTTTATTGTATTAACTCTTATGGGAAATGACATACAGAAGAATAAAACATTGCATGTCCCTCAGGGGATATTCAATCTAGAGGAGCAAAAGACACAGAAGTCATTATAATGTTTCTACTTAACTGTCTAGAATGGTAGGGCTAGAAGGATGGCGTTTGTCCCTAAGGTATAGAAGGGAAGGAAGGGCATAAGGGACAGGAGGAAGAGCGTGGGCAAAGCACAGAGGCATGACAGTGCAGTAGGATGGCAGCGGTGGCTGGAACATGGAGGTTGGAAGGCTGCACATGAGCCTGAAGCTGAGATGAAGAATAAAGGAATCAACTGAACAGGTACACAAGTGGGACCTTAAGCAGCCCAAGGTCGTGCTGCTAGAAACTAGCAATTTCACTGTGATTGTCTTTCAGACTTGCAAATAAGCTAAAAGCGGATGAAAATGCTTTGAGTTGACGCAAGTATCTTTAGTGACCGTTGTCAATAAACACCTGGTTAACCAAGTCTGGGAAGTAGGAAGCTTGTGCAGCTTATGACTTTAACTGATAACAGAATAGCATTGAGATTATGGGTGAAAGCCTCCTGAGCCAGGCTGCTTGGGTTCGAGCCCTGGCCCCCAAATGTATCTACTGTGGGACCAAAGATATTTATTTAACTTTTTTGTATGTCATTGGGTTCGTCTGTAAAATGAGAACAGGAAATATAACTTTTTCAGGGTTAAAACATGTAAAGTACTTACAACTGTGCCTGGTATATAGTAAGCATGAGAAGGGGAGAGAGATGGGAGGAGGGAAAAGGGGAGGGGGAAAGCCAATGACTCACTTAAGGGAAAAAAAAAAATATTCCCTGTGAGTGGTCGGATAGGTGGGTCTAAAGGGATCACTTACCCTTTTCCCAAGCAATGCCTGAGAGCTGACCAGGCCATAACCACAGCATCCCGGCTGCCCGTGAGCTGTGCGGACAGCCAGCATAAGGCAGTGAATCTAACTCACCCAGGTAAAGGCTCAGATGCTCAAGGTGACTTGCTCCCAGCTCCTGAAGCAACTGCACTTCCTGTGTGGGCCCCAGGCCAGCAGCTCAGTGAGACTGCCCCTTCCTTTTTAGTAGTGCTATTCTTGGAAGTTTCAAAGATTTCCCTTGAAAACATTAAAGGAAAAGAAAGAAAAGAAAGGAACCGTGCATGCCCATAGTGGCTATGCTGTGTTGTGTTGTGTTGTGTTATGTTTTAGAGCTAGAAGGCCCAGGAGGGCAAAGCCCTCATTTTACACAGAGTAATACTGGGGTGGAAGGACTTGAGTGCTTCTGACCCAGCTGGTGGTGAGGAGATTTGGAACTGTGTCTTTCCCAAATGTTTTGGCTCATATTTATGTTAGTGTTTTATTGAGTCAAACGGAAAGTTAAGCTCTTGTTAACTTGGGAAAAGCCATTGTTCTCTAATCTTTGATGTTTTTAACTCACATAATGACAAGGAAGTGGAAACAGCATATTGAGATGAAAATATGATTTCATTGTTTGGGGCTTCGGTAATCTTTAACGGCTTCACTTCTGGAGTCAGTGCGATTCTGGTGTGTGGACCTAACACTTTGGGTCAGAAATCAGGGTTTGATTCCAGGAGCTGCTAATTATTAGTCTGGCCTTGTACAGGCTACTCAACTTCTTAATTAATAGGTGTAATGATAGCTACCTCTGAGTATTTTGTGAAGATTAATCAGTTAACTAGAGTAAATAATGAATGTGAAATCCATGGACCATAGTAGGGATTCAGTAAACGCTAGCCTCCACCCATGCCTGCTCTCTCCTCAGAGGCGAAGTTTTAATGAGGACACCACTTAATTTTAACAGGCATGCAATCACTTCTTTCTTAATCATTTCCTCCTAAATCAAAAGCTGACACAGAGCTCATTTTTGCTCTCTGGATCTGCTTCCTAATTTGTGAAGTGAGGTAGTTGGATTATGTGTCACTTCCAGTGTCCTTCAACACCTGGGTGTCTATGGCTTCTTCCTAGCCTTCCTTTGTGTAGGAAAATCCAGTTGAGGCCAGCCATCAAATTCTCTGCTTTGCTGAAAGAGAGAATAAGTTGAAATGCTTGTTGAGTGAGTGAAGGGAAAAGGTATCACAATTTCTCTTCTATAAAAGCATATATTTTTCCATTTTTATTAGCCATGAAGAACGACACAATCATAAGATTTATTATTAATATTGTTATTGTTTTGTCACTCTCACTATTCTGCTTCCTCCCTCCCCCAAAATCAGATGAGAGAAGTATATACTTCGTAGTAGGATAAACATACAGCTAGGTCCTTCAGAAAATAGATGTGTGTATATATATCCCCACCAATTATACTGATCATGGTTTATGTTCCATCACAGCTCTACTCGGCCCTATATCCTCAGTCTCTTGCTCTCCCGTCTGATCAAAGGGGCAGAATTGATGGCTCATGTTCTGCCTGTGGTCAGAAATTCTGGCTCCTGTGGCTACCACCACCATAGGTTTGGGACCCCCCTGGGAACTTCTGATTGACAAGGAGAACTCCCTGTCCTTACACACTGGCTGGATCTCACAAGAGAAGGATCTGGCTTTCCCAGTGGTCACCTGCAGTAGCTGAGGGAACAAATGTAGAAGTATGGAGGTGATGTCACCCGATGGAGCAGACTTGGACCTGTGGGAGAAAGAAGGAGCCAGGAGATAAAGTGCTCTGTCTTCCTCTCCTCTCTCCATCCCCATGGTTAGTTCTGAGATGCAGTTCTTTCATACAGTCTCTCTATTTGTCCTATAAAACTTAAGCAACCAGTTATGTTTGGCGATTGATGTAGTCATCTTGGTAATATACACCTTTCTGTTTGATCTCTGTCACAGATTGTGTTACCTGGGAAGCAGGGAACAAAATATAGTGTGCTGCATCAGGGGAAACTTTTGGGATCAATGCCTAGAGAAGGGAAGGGAGAAAGAGTTTGAGCAGAAAAAGAAGTTTGGTTTTTATATAGTCTCAATGAAGACACCAGCCATTCCTACAGATAGCTTTGAAGCTTTGATGACCCACTAGAATTATCCCAAATTGGTGCCAGGGGACTGGGCACACTTCATCCCGCATCAGCCAGTCATTGGGTGGAGGATGTGCTGGGGAGGGAGCATGACCTTGAGAGAAGCAAATCCTGAAGAAGGTTGACAGTGGAGGGCTCTCTCCCGACACCATCCCAGCAGTTAAGGGAATAAGTCCACCATTCCTGAACTGGCATGTGAGAGGTGAATCACAGCATCTACTTCAATGTACCCCTATACTACTCAGATCCAATGCTGTATATAAGTACTGGGAGCAGCTCTTTTAGGACTCTGGTGAGCCTGTTTTTCTGGGAAAAACTTGTAAGAAGAAGGTCAATAGGGTTGATGATAGCCACCATTGCAGCAGCTGGTCTCAGGACCTTGATTGACACTCATTATCTCCCTCTATCATCCCTTTTGGTTCCCCTCACCTTCAGCTTGCACCTCTGCTGGTCTCAATGGTTAACTCAGCAGTGTGACTCAGTCCCTCATCCCTGAGCAATCTGAGCCCCTCTAGCACCATGCCCTTTACTATCTAAAGAAATGTCCAGGTGGATCACCTTGAAGGGGAGGGAAAATGTATTTCTTCATATCCTCATAGTACAGCATTAGCCTGACTTCAGTTTTGGTTAAACCCTGACAGGATGGTAACGCCGAAGTGCCCAGGCAGCAGCCATAGCTTAGAGTTCAATGTAACCCTTGATGTCCTCTGGTGGAAGTATTCCTTCTTTGGAACCAGAACCCCTAGAAACACAGAGGTCAGAGTTGTAAGGATGGGAAACACAAAATTTCCCCAATGGGTTCTTGAAAGTGATGGTAAACAGGCCACTCCTGCTTCCACTCCTTGGTCCTGAACCCATGTAATCTACTAACTGGGAACATATCATGCAAAGTTGTTGACTCCAAGTGTATACTATACCCTGGAGGAAGGTTTTCCTTTCTGGCAAGATATCACTTCTGAGCTGATGCTTCCACTGTACTTTTGTCAGGCCAATCCATTGCTCTATCAGGCCAGTACCTTCTGAGTGGTGAAGCCCACGATCAGGTCATGTGCCTATTTTTGTGCACCTTTTGGTGTAAAGTAGGTCCCTTGGTCTGATGCAATAGTATGTGGGATCACTTGCTAGTAGATCAAATACTCTGTAAGATCTTTGGTAGTTTCTGTGGGCAGGAAAGGGAAACCCATGCCAGAAATATGTCTATTGTAATTGAGTGAATTGCTAGAGAATCCAGACTGAAGGAGACTAATGTCAATTTACCACCAAATGGCTTGTTCAGTGATGATGTTATATCAGGGACATAGAGTTGATGGCAGGTTGGACTTTGGCAATGGCAAGCCAACATAAGCAGAAGTGAACACCATTGGGCTCCTATTGTTGGGCCCTGCTACTGTGGTTACTCCAGTCATGAGCTCATTATGCCAACATTAGGTGGGCAATGACAGAAGGTAGTTGATGTTAACTCTCTGAGTTGTTTTCCATACATGATTGTTTAGTGCTTCTTCTGTGACAGATGCTGTCTAGCAGATGTTGCATTTAATACAGAATTCTTCGTATATTGTGCCCATTCCTACATGTTAATCCTTACAACCTGTCTCCTTCAGGACCCTTATCAGCTGGACAAGACATTTTCCATCGCCCATGCATCTGGATATATTATAACCTTGGGCAGGTTCTCTTTGTTCATAGAGTCAGTTAATCAGGGACACCAACCAAAGTGCTGCCCACTGATCAGACTCAAGTCAGGCTGTAAAATAGCTACCATTCACTTTTGAGTTATACCTACGTATCAAGCCATTCCATCAGTGAACCAAGACTGAGGATTTTCCTCTATCTGCTGGGCATGAGTTCCCCCCTGCTGCTGTAAGAGTGGATTCAGGGAGAGGACCTGGAACAACAGTGGTAGATGACATGATGGGTCTGGGCCACATGTTAGGCAGCTTGCTTGTAGACTCCGGTCTTGCTTGGGCTCAGGCTCGGATGCAGCTCTTCCATCTTGAGATGGGTTACTGCTGCCCTCCTGAACCAAAAGCCTAGTGAGCTGGACAGAGTCCTGCTCATGATGGCAGTCCTGGCCCCACAGTCACTTAATGTCCCATAGTCAGGTATTCAATCTCTACCTAGTGGTAGGACAGAAATTGTTTTTTAATAAGTATGTAATTCTTCTCTACATATGACACGACCTTAGCAGTCTGTATTATCATTCCCATTGGTGCTTACTATAGACTCCATGTGGTAACTTTCCCACCATTGATGCCTTTAATACTATAGGGTCAGCTCATTTGTGTGGCCCAAACAACAGGCCTGTTGCCTATACCAGCTGAAGAGCTTTTTTCCTATTCTAGGCCCCACACAGAGCTGGAAGTCTCTCATGCCCCCTGGTATTCCCAACAACTGAATATGCTACCTTAGGTTCTGAGGTCTGTTAGACGTAGTGATTCTTTTTTGGTAGTGGAAGATGAAAGATACAATAATTTCCTTTTTATTTGGAGGAGATTCCTACAGCACAGGACACCTAAAGTCCCACTAATGTAATAGGCCCTTGAGTCTTTGTAAGGGTTATCTCCCACATGCTAGGGCATTTGTGTCTTACCAAAGCCGAAGAAATATTTACCACTTCTCACTTTTATGGTCCAATTGGCATGACATCCTCAATAAAATGGACTAGTATAATCTGCAGATGATCCAGATCTCTTTGGACAATCTTACGCGGCGGCGGGGTGGGGGCGTTAACATAGACCTATTGCAAAATGTTAATGCATATTTTTAAAAGTTGGGCTCCTGGGAAAGCAGACTAAGTCAGAGGTTAACATGCAAGAAGTTTATTAGGGAGTGATCTTGCAAAGGGAACGAAGCAAAGGTGGGTAAAGAAAGGTGGGCTATGATGAGCCATAACAAAGGCATTATCTGACTCTATGGGGGAACTGTGGAACTGAGATGAGCCTTCAAAGTTGTCTCAGATTGAGACAAGAGGGCCAGGATTTTATGTTGCTGCATTGACCAGTCATTGGGAAGAGAGTGTCGCTAGGATGAGGCATTACTCTTCAACCAAGGCAATTCCTGAAGAGGGTTGACAGCTAAGGATTATCCCCTAGCAGCAGTTCCAGCAACTGGGGGAATAATCCTATCATTCCTGAAGTGGGATCCAGGTGCCAAATCACAGCATCCACTAAATTTTTCTCCCTTCCTTCCCTCATTTCTTTCTTTCTGTAACTCTTAATTTCCTGGGATACACCCCTAATAAAGTAGTAGCATGTAAGGTTTTGTCTCAGGCTCTGTTTTCTAGAGAACCTGGGCCAAAAGACCAAAGAACTATACATGTTTGTTTTGGCTTCTACTTCATAGGCCTAAGTAGACCTACTCCAAAATGGAACTCTCTACTGTGAGAGGAATGTGGAGAATTAATACCACACACATACACACACACACTTAGGACAAGATGGATTAAGAGGCAGGACGCTTGACTTCTAGTGGAGCTCAATTGTTGATTTGTGAATATTAGGAGTGTAGGTTGGTCTCTCAGGTTTCATTTCTAATTTAATATAGTGGACATAATAATGTCTGATAGTCCTAGCCCCATAATGATGTCAAGAGTCTGGAAGAATATGATGTATGTCAGAGCACTTTGCAGGTATCACAACACAAGATCTCTAGTAACAAATTCTTATCCTTCCCTATCATATTCTCTAGAAAATGTACTGAATAATGTGGCAGTGATGCCATCCATGAAGAATCATTGCTAGGGCATATGATGCACAATCCCTTACAAATGTAGTTATACTCAAACACTAGGGAGCTACCAGTTCAAATGTTTCTCTTGTCCCCTGACAAATTTCCTGATGCTCCACTTACTGGAGAGTGAGCTTCTTTGTCCTCAAAGACTTTAACCTTTAAGTGGCAACAACAGAGTCATCGTATTACCCAACTCCAGACACCACTGCCAGTTGAATCTCTAAATGGGGCCTTCTGGGGTTATGCTATGTCATGGCATTGTTGATAAGTAACCAAGGGCAAGATAGGTACCTTCTCTGTGGGAAGAAGAGCAGAATGGAAGGGGAGACATTGGGAGTCAGGCCAATGAAAAAGGGAACTGAAATATGAAGTCAGGGGGAAAGGACTTCTTATATTTTTTTATTTCAGTACAGTCTAGCCCTTGTTAAATCTATAGTCTAGGTCTCTACCAAGGACCACAGGAGTAATACACTTTGGGATACCTGGGCAGCTCAGCTGGTTAAGTGTCTGACTCTTGATTTCAATTCAGGTCATGATCTCAGGGTCATGGGATAGAGACCAGCATCTGGCTCTGTGCTCAGCAAGGAGTCTGCTGGAGACTCTCCTCTCCCTCTGCCCCTCCTCTCTGTTCTCTCTCTTTCTCCAAAATGAATAATCTTAAAAAAAAAAAAAAAAAGATTAACACACTACATGCCATAGGATAGCTAACACCAGAGCTGTATCACTTTTGCCTAGGATCCCTTGTTACTCTCCTTTGCCTCCCATCTCCTTCCCTATGAAATCATTAATGGCTTCCCTCGATGGGATTTGTACAAGTTTCTCTTTTGACCTATGTATGATAGGGTGATGTTCATATTATTAAAATAAAAATTTTAGTCCCTTAACTTAAGCCTTACAATTAAAAAGACTTTCATTCTGACTGAGAATGAGAAATTAGAACATGACCCACTCTCACTTAATTAGCCCCCTCTTTTTCTGCCAAGATTTAATTCTGCAAGTCTTTTGAAATGCAACATGTTAGAAATGAAGTAACACAGAATCCTCTAGCACTCTCAGGGGAGGGAGGGTAAAAGTCTTTTCTAAAAAGCAGAAAGTAATGAGAAAATAATTAAAGGAAACATCTCTGACATATTAAGACTAAAACAAACCATATGCTGTGGCAAAAAATTATTTCCTGCAGCCCTAGATGAAGGCTTAATGGGGAGGCTCTCCTCTCCATTTTTGAAGATGATGCTTTGGCTAGCCCCTCTTGCAATCATGGGTCCTTACTCCCTCTCCCCCTAGGGCTCTGGGTGGCTATCCTGTCCCTTGGTATCTGCCACTAAGCCTGCCACAGAACCAGTAGCAATTGCTGAAATGTTGGGCAATGACCTACTTTCTAGTTTTGTGAACCAGTGAAACTAATACAGTGCTCTCTTTTCCAAAGCACAAACTTCATTGATTTTTCAGCAGATCAATGCCAGCCACCCTAGCCCAAGGCAGCATTAAACAGTCCCTAAGCAATCCTGCTGTGGTGAAGTGAATTGCTTAGACAACTGAATATGTGCATCAACAGTGTATTCTTTATTGGATATATGCCTTCACTCTGAAATAAAATATTTGTAGGTGAATCAACAAAATTACAATGGGCCACTTCCAATACATCAGTTGAAAGGAAATGGCAAGATGCCAACAAGCTAGGCTGGGTCTTGTCAGTGTTAGCCAATACTTGGCTACAAATCCGAGGTAATTTGAAGAACACCCAAATATTAATTCTGTACAAAATAGAGAATCATAAAGTGTCACAGATGGAAGGGACCACAGAAATAGTCTACTTCAGTGATCTTCAACTGGTGGGTAGGCTGTAGGAATGGGGGTGGGCCTTGTTCATCAGAATTACAGGAGAGCTTTTTCAAAATATGTACACAGATTGTGTAGAACCTCCTGACTCAACCTGAGAATATATTAAAGTCTGGGAGGTTTATGAGATGGTTTCACAAATATTTTAAAGTTCTGATAAGTGAATCCCCACTTCCTTAGAGAGCCCACTATTCTATAGAAAAAGAAATTGAGTCATATGTTTTAACAAAAACCATATAGCTAATAAAATGTGCATCTGAGACCACCTACCCAGATTCTAAATCCAAGACACTATAAATTTACTTCATTCTTTTTAGAATATGATTAATCTGTTGTTAAATTTAGAGATGACATGCTATAATCTTTTGTATTCCTTTACCTCAGGGCCCAGCTGAGCTCCTTACAGGTGGCACAAATTGACTATTAATTTGAAAACATAGATCATAAAGTTTTTTCAAATATTAAAATTTTATATTATGTATAAATCACCAATGGCTTCCCTCAGTGAGATTTGTACAAGTATCTCTTTTGACCTATTGTGAGAAGGTTATATATGTATGAGTGGGTTTCTTAAAGACAGTATACAGTTGGGTTTCCTTTTAATGCAATCTGATAATCTCAACCTGGTAATTGCAGTGGTTAAACTATTTAAATTTCATGTAATAATCAGTACAGTTGGGCTTAGGCATCCCATTTGAACTGTTTCTTTGTTCTTTTCTTCTGCCTTTTGAGGAGAGGGGTAAGGAGATTAATGAAATAATTTATGTATAACTTTATTTTTCTCCATTTTCTTATTACCTGTGTCTCTTTGCTGTTGTTTTCATTGCTTTTTAGTGGTTACACTAGTGTTTATTTTTACTTTAGGCAGTCAATTATCTTTTAAAGCAAAACACTTAATTAGAAAAAAGTATTTTATATTTACCCATATATTTTTAATTTCTAGTGTTTTTCATTTCTTTATGTAGATACAAATTTTCATCCATTATCATTTTTCTTCTATCTGAAGGAGCTCCTTAAATATTTCTACAGTGCAGGCAATGATGTGCTGGAGCCAACTCACATAGGCTTACCAGAACAAATTATGTGCATTTCTTCCCTACTCTGTACTCAGAGATGACTGGTTGATAGCTTAAAATTGTCCATTGTTGGGACACTTTCCCCCCCTCTGCTTGCTGCTCTGCCTACTTGTGATCTCTCTCTCTCTGTGTGTCAAATAAATAAATAAAATCTTTTTTAAAAATTGGCCATTCTAGGATTGTTTATTTATGTATTCGTTTTAAAGATTTTATTTATTTGTTTGACAGAGAAAGAAATACCAAAAGAAGGAACACAAGCAGGGGGAGTGGGAGAGGGAGAAGCAGGCTTCTCAAAGTGGGGCTCAATCCCAGGAGGATGGGATCATGACCTGAGCCAAAGGCAAATGCTTAACAACTGAGCCACATAGGCTCATTGTAGGATTATTTAGAACATGGAAATCAGGATATGCAACAAATCTAGAGGGTTTTTACCCTAGAAATCTATTTTATAAACATATGCCATTACATAACTTAGAGCAGACCTGGTTGGCAATAAAGTCTGCCAGCTCTAATATGTCTGAAAATCTTTATTTCATTCTAATTTTTCAAAAAAAGCTCATGAGCACCAAAAGGAAATAACATCAATTTACATGATATTCAAGCTACTAAAAACTAATGATAAAAGGAAATCTTAAGAGCTCCCAAAGGGGGGGGGGGCATTATATAAAGAGGAGCAAATATAAGAATGACCAGTAGATTTCTCCTCAGAAGCATTATAAGTAAGAAGAAAATGGGGAGACACCTTTAAATTATTGAGAAAAGTAAATTCTCAATCTAGAATTCTATACCTAGCAAAAGTTTCTTTCAAAAAGTGAAATAAAAACTTTTCAAATATACAAGAGCTGAGAAAGTATGCTAGTGTCTAAGGAGAATTCATAAATGTCCTGGTGAGTTTGGATAATTTAGGAGCAAGTCATCCCGAAGTCTGTTTGCAGGAGAGACTGAGACATCTTTTGGTAGGAAAGGCAACTTAAGAAAAATGAGAGGGGCACCTGGGTGGCTCAGCGGGTTAAAGACTCTGCCTTCGGCTCAGGTCATGATCCCAGGGTCCTGGGATCAAGCCCCGAATCAGGCGCTCTGCTCAGCAGGGAGCCTTCTTCCTCCACTCTCTCTGTCTGCCTCTCTGCCTACTTGTGATCTCTGTCTCTGTCGAATAAATAAATAAAATCTTTTAAAAATAAGAAAAGAAGGAAAGAAAAATGAGAAGCAGGGCACTGAGTGGCTCAGTGGGTTAAGCCTCTGCCTTTGGCTCAAGTCATGATCTCAGCCCGCTTTGGGCTCTCTGCTTGGTAGGAAGCCTGCTTCCTCTCTCTCTCTCTCTGCCTGCCTTTCTGCCTACTTGTCATCTCTCTCTGTCAAAAAAATAAATAAAATTTTTAAAAAAGAAAAGAAAAGAAAAATGAGAAGCAGACTGACCCTTTAAGTTCAGTGATAATGGGTGCAGGAACACTTGTGTTCAGTCACTTAGTGTACAGTCACTTAGATTTTGCACAGGGCCCAGTACCCATGGGATTCATATCTGAAACCAGTGATGAAGACACAAACCTAGCTGTAATTAAAAACTAAGACTTGTCTTACACGTGGGCATCTTATTACCTCATATCATCTTAGAAGAAGGCTGGAACAGTGAAAAGCAAAAATCCTGAACCTTCAAAGCCAGCTCCTGCAGAAGAGAGGACCTGGCAGCTGAGGTGGATGCTTCAGGAGTAGAAGGTCTATGAATTGCAGAACAAGCATAGGGAGACATGGGCAAACCTGGAACAGAAACCAGCAGGTTCCAGCCATTCTAACAGTACTTGGTGGCCAGAGAATCAGCAGTAGGAAGCATAAAGCAGGAAATGACCTAATCCTTGAGGTCTGGTAAAGAAAACAAAGACCCAGCTAGGAGAGACTGAAATAGATGCACCTACTTTGAAGCCTAGGCCTTCAGAGAGAGTCAACTTGGCTACATCAAAACCTCAAATGAAGGAGGAGGGAAGATGGTGGAAGAGTAGGGGAACTGTGTTTCATCTGGTCCCTTTAATTCAGCTAGTTATCTATCAAATCACTCTGAACACCTGTGAATTCAACCTGAGATCTAAGAAAAGAATTGCTGCAATTCTACAAATAGAAAAGCAACACCTTTTTGGAAGGTAGAAGTTGTGGAGATGTGAACCTGAGGGGATATATCGGTAGAGGAAACTTGGTGGTAGGGAGGCTCTATAAGCTGGCTACTGGAAAGTGATATAGCAGTGGAAAGCAAAATTGGAATTTTTGAAAGTCTGCTCCTGTGAGGGACATCCCTGTCTGAAAGACACTCAAGGTGGCCAAGCAGGGTGGTATCCTAGATGGGACAGTGTGGTCACAGAAAGAACATGGTGCTTCAGTGCAGCAGCATTGAAGCAGGGTCACTGGCTACAATTAGTGAGCCCCAGAGCAGCCTCTCAGTGAGGTATTGCCATAAATGTTGAATCACCCTACGATTGGGCTACCACTCTCCAAGCAGGGGCCCAGTAAGTGACAACTGATGAGAAACCCTCCTCCTTCCCCCAGGCAGAATGGTGCAGGTGTGCACACAATCAGGCAACTATTCCCCAGGCAAGGGCCTAGCAAGCCTCAGGACCATGGTGAAACCCCATCTCCCACCCACTGGGAGGATTTGTGCAGGTGTGCACCTCAGGTCTGTGGAGTTTGGTGCACACAAAAGGGATTGACTGCTTTTCCCTGAGGGTGCACTGAAGAGTGGGGGCAGCGATCGTTCAGCTCTAAGACTGGAGATCAGGGCGCTGCCATTTTTACTTTTCTCATCCTCTAAATGGGCACAAGAGGCCTTCAGGGAACAAAAGACACATAGAGCTACCCAAAGCAGCTTACACTGAGCTTGGCCCCCTGGAAAGGGGTGGTGCAACTCCACCCAGGCAAAGACACTTGAGAATCAGCACAGCAAGCCCCTCTCCCAGAAGACCAGCAGGAACATTGGGCAAATATCAAGTTTATGGATCATTCAGAACTGAAAAACTCCTTTGCTAGGGGGAAAATAGTATATAGAATTCAAGGTTTATTCTCATGATTCTTTAGTCTTTCAGTTTAAATTTTTCTGTTTTCTTTTTTTTCCTTATCAACTAGTTTCTTATTTTGTCAACTCTTTGTTTTGAAGTCTTTTTTAATTTTCAGTTTTACATTTGCATTTTGTAAATATATTCTTCATTTTTTGCTTCCTTTCACTGTATTCAATTTTATTTTTGTGTGTGTGTATATATATATATATAAGTTTTCTTTCTTTATAATTTTGGGATTTAGTGTCTTCTAACAAACAGACCAAAATATAGCAAGGACCAAATGGATCACCCTGTTTTGTTCAAGATTATATTCTCCTTTTTCCTGTCTTTTTTTCTTTTCTTATTTGGTTACTAACTGCTTCAGATTTATCTAGTGTGTATTTCACTGGGGTTATGCTTGATATTTTTTATTTTGCTCTCTCATTCATCTATTCTTCTCTGGACAAAATGACTAGCAGGAGAAATTCAGAGCACAAGAAAGAACCAGAGGCAATACTCTCTGTCATAGATCTAATTGATATGGATATAAGTAAAGTGTCAGAACTAGAATTCAGAATAATGCTTAAAAAGTTACCAGATGGGCTTGGAAAAAAGCATAAAAGACACTGGAGAATCTTTAGTGCAGAAATAAAACCTACTCAGGCCAAAACTGAAAATGTTTTACTGAGATGCAGTCTAAAATGGATGCTCTAACAGGTAGGGTAGATGAAGCAGAAGGCAGAGTCAGTGACATAGAGGGCAAAATGATGGAAAGGAACGAAGCTGAGGAAAAGAGAAAAAAACAACTAATGGACCATAAAGGGGCCTCGATAAATCAGCAATACCATGAAGCAAAACAATATTAGAATTATTGAGATCCCAAAGGAAGAAGAAAGAGAGAAAGCAGGACAGAATGTATATATGAGCAAATCACAGCTGACAACTTCCTAATCTGAGAAAGAAACAGACGTTCAAGTCCAGGAGGCACAGAGAACCCCTCTCAAAAATCAATAAAAACAGATCAACACTCCATCATATGAGAGTGGAGTTTGTAAATTTCAGAGGTAAAGAGAAAACCCTGAAAGCTGCTTGAGACAAGAGGTCCTTAATGTACAAGGGTAGGAACATTAGACTGACAGCAGACCTATCCCCAGAGACCTGAGGGGGCAAAAAGGGCTGGCCTGATATATTCAGGGTACTAAATGAAAAACATGCAGGCAAGAATACTTTATTCAGCAAGACTGTCATTCAGAATGGAAGGAGAGATAAAAAGACAAACAGGACAAACAGAAAGTGAGAGAATTTGTGATCACTAAACCAGCTCTGCAAGAAATATTAAAGGGGATCCTGTAAGTGAAGAGAGAGCCCAAAAGTAACATAGACCAGAAAGGAACAGAGACAATACACAGAAACAGTGATTTTACAGGTAATACAATGGCACTAAATTTGTATCTTTTAATAGTTACTCTGAATGTAAATGGGCTAAATACCTCAATCAAAAGACACAGGATATCAGATTGGATAAAAAAGCAAGACCAATCGATATGCTCTCTGTAAGAAACTCATTTCAGACCCAAAGACAATTCCAAATTTAAAGTGAGGGGGCCCAAAACCCATTTATCAAGCTAATGGATATCAAAAGAAAACTGGAGTGGCAATCCTTATTTAAGACAAATTAGATTTTAAACCGATACTGTAATAAGAGATGAGGAAGGACACTATATCATAATTAAAGGATCTATCCTACACGAAGATCTAACAATTGTGAATATTTATGCCCCAACATGGGATTAGCCAATTGTATAAGCCAGTTAATAACAAAATTAAAGAAACACATCAATAATGATACAATAATAGTAGAGGACTTTAACAGCCCACTCACAGCAATGGACAGATCATCTAAGCAGAAGCTCAAAAAGGAAACAAGGGTTTTGAATGACACACTGGATTTGATAGGCTTCACAGATATACTCAGAACATTTCATTCTAATGCAACAAAAAACATATTCTTCTCCAGAGCACATGGAATATTCCCCAGAATAGATCACATCCTGGGTCACTAATCAGGTCTCAACTGGTACCAAAAGATTGGGATCATTCCCTGCATATTTCTGGACCGTGGTGCTTTGAAACTTAACCTCAATCACAAGAGGAAATATAGAAGGAACTCAGATATTTGGAGGTTAAAGAGCATCCTACTAAAGAATGAGTGGAGGAAATTAAAGAATTTTAAAAACTCATGGAAACAAATGAAACTGAAAACACAACTGTTCAAAACCTTTGGGATGCAGTAAAGGCTCTCCTAAGAGGAAAGTATATAGCAATACAAGCCTTTCTCAAGAAATTGGAAGTCTCAAATACACAAGCTAATCTTACATCTAAAGGAACCAGAGAAAGTACACCAAATAAAGCTTAAACCAAGCAGAAGAAGAGAAATAATAAAGATTAGAGCAGAAATCAATGAACTAGAAACCAAAAGAACAGATAACAGATCAACAAAACTAGAAGCTGGTTCTTTGAAAGAATTACAAAGGTCAATAAACCCCTAGCCACACTTATCAAAAATAAAAGAGAAAGGACCCAAATTAATAAAATCATGAATGAAAGAGGAGAGATCATGACCAACACCAAGGAAATACAATTTTAAGATTATGTTATGAGCAACTATATGGCAACAAATTAGGCAATCTGGAAGAAATAGATGCATTCCTAGAAATGTAGAATTCCTACCAAAACTGAAACAGGAAGAAATAGAAAACCTGAATAGACTCATAACCAGCAAGGAAATTGAGGAAGTAATCAAAAATCTCCCGACAAACCAGAGTCCAGGTCTGGATAGCTTCTAATGGGGAATTCTACCAAACATTTAAAGAAGAACTGATATGTATTCTGGAAGTGTTTCAAAAAATAGAAATGGAAGGAAAACTTCCAAACTTGTTCTATGAAACCAGCATTACCTTGATCCCAAAATCAGACAAACACCCCATCAAAAAAGAGAATTACAGACCAATATCCCTAATGAGCATGGATGCAAAAAGGGAAACAAAGGCAAAAATGAATTATTGGGACTTCATCAAGATTAAAAAGTTTCTGAGCAGCAAAGGGAACAGTCAACAAAACTAAAGGTAGCTTAGGGAATGCGAGAAGATATTTGCAAATGACATATCAGAAAAAGAGTTATTATCCAAGATCTATCAACAACTTATCAAACTCAACACACACACACACACACACACACACACACACACACACGGAAAAAAAAATCCTGTCAAGAAATGAGCAGAAGACATGAACAGACCTTTCTCCAAAGAAGACATACCAATGGCCAACAGATGCATGAAAAAATGCTCCACATCATTAGGCATCAGGGAAAAACAAATCAAAACTACAGTGAGATACTACCTCACACCAGTCAGAATGGCTAAAATTAACAAGTCAGGAAATAACAAATGTTGGTGAGGATACAGAGAAAGGGGAACCCTCCTACACTGTTGGTAGGAATGCAAGCTGGTACGGCCACTCTGGAAAACAGTATGGAGGTTCCTCAAGAAGTTAAAAATAGAGCTACCCTATGACCCAGAAATTGCACTAGTAGGTATTTACCCCAAAGGTACAAATGTAGTGATCCTAAGGGGCACCTGCACCCCACTGCATATAGCAGTAATGTCCACAAAGGCCAAACTGTGGAAAGAGCTGAGCAATCCATTGAGGGATGAATGGATAAAGAAGATGCAAGATAGATAGATAGATAGATAGATATAGATACACACACACACACACACACACACGTACATATGTATTATCTCACACACACTCACACACACACACACACACACACACACACATACACAATGGGACATTATTCAGCCATCAGAAAGAATGAATACTTACCATTTACATCGATGTGGATGAAACTGGAGGGTATTATGCTAAGCGAAATAAGTCAATCAGAGAAAGACAATTATCATACGGTTTCACTCATGTGTGGAATATAAGAAACAGTGCAGAGGATCATAGAGGAAGGGAAGGAAAATGAATGAGAAGTTGTAAGGGGGAGAAAAACAATGAGAGACTCTTAACTATAAGAAACAAAATGAAAGTTGTTGGAGGGAGATGCAGAGGTGGAGAGGGGGTAAACTGGGTGATGGGCATTAAGGAGGGCACATATGTGATGAGCACTAGGTATTAAACTGATGAATTATTGAACTTTATATCTGAAACTAATGATGTACTATATGTTGGCTAATTGAATTTAAATATAATAGATGTTTTCTTACAAGTTCTATGAGACCTTGGGGAGTAATTCAGACCATGTTGACATTCTTTAACAGTATAGCATCAGAAGTGTTGAGAGACATTATGTCCAAATCTATCCCCATGTGATAATGGTCTAAATTTACTTATGAGCATGGATGAGATTTATCCAGAAATCCCATGATATTTTAAAGGTATCTTTGCTAAGGGCTGACATCCCACATTAGCTGAAGGAAAAAGCAAGTAAAGACATTTCAGTTGTTATGAACCTTTTTCATGAATGTGACCAGTATCTTTTTAATGCTCTTTCTATTACTCAAAGTATTTCCCTTATTGCATCCCATATCCTTAGGGTTGAACTCTCTCCCAGCCGTTCTTGAAGCTAGAGGAAAAATTGTCAGATGTATTAGCTGAGATTTCTATACAGAAAGAACTGAACATGAGGAAGCCAGTACCAAAGGGAATCCATTAGAAGGCATAACCACAGAGATAATCTGATTAACAGAGAAGCAGTGACAGAAGTTCTAGAATCAAGTGCCAAGCAACAGTGAGGCAAGTTGTGTATCTGTGCTGAGTAGCAACAGCAGTAGGGTCTCTGCTGGATTAACCTCAGTGTATGTTTTGGACATTGTTCTTGACCATTCTCTGACCTCCCAGAGTTTAGGAGCTACCTAATATCCTTTAACACATGCTTTTTACTATAAACTAGCATGATAGGGTTCTAGGGTTCTATTGTTTTCACCTAAGAACTCTAGCTGATGTGTTCTCTATTGTATCCTGATTTTCATAGACATAATCCCAAACGTACCTCCCCAAACATTCCAACATTCTCTTATTCTCCAAAGGACTGAATTTTCAGAATTCTGACTCTCCAGACTCACATGTAGTCAAATGGTGGATAAAATGCTTTTTCCTAGTGTATTTCTGACACAGCTTTAAAGAGCCTTCTAAATCCCACAAGACCTCTTCCTGGAAAGAACTGATATATCTTTCAAGGAGCACTAGAGGAATGTTGAATAAAAGACATATCCTTAGGGGCACCTCAGTTGCTCAGTCGTTAAGCATCTGCCTTCAGTTCAGGTCATGATCCCAGCATCCTGGGATCCAGCCCCATGTCAGGCTCCCCACTAAGCAGGGAGCCTGCCTCTCCCTCTCCAGCTCCCCGCTGCTTGTGTTCCCTCTCTCACTGTCTCTCTCTGTCAAATAAATAAATAAAATCTTTAAAAAAAAAAAAAGACATATCCTTAAAAATCCTCTCCTTAACAGAAAAAGGAACTCTGGTGGGAATTATATTGTTCTTTTGTACACTCAAGTTGCATGCTCAAAACCCCCATGCTCCAATACGAAGACTCTGCCAAAAGTACCTGGAAGAACACTGAATGTTTTGGTCATCTAGAAAGCCACTGTCATATCTATAATGTACACTTCACAGAAAGAAGAGAATACCTCATAAATAAATCAACCTGGAGTCTCACTGCATGAACAAGAAGGAATTTTGACCAACCAAGAAAATGTGTTAAAAGAAGTTGGCTAGTCAAGTATATGATACCACTTAAATTCCTCCTCTGTCTCTAGAAATAAAACAAAATGCTTGAACATGCAAGTTTTCCCTAGAATGTTGGGTGTGTTTTTTTTTAAGATTTATTTATTTATTTTATTTGACAGAGAGAGACCACAAGTAGGCAAAGAGGCAGGCAGAGAGGGGGTAGAATGGGGAAGCAGGCTCCCTGCTGAGCAGAGAGCCCGACGCGGGGCTCGATCCCAGGACCCTGAGATCATGACCTGAGCCAAAGGCAGAGGCTTTAACCCACTGAGCCACCCAGGCACCCCTCCCTAGAATGTTTAAATAAGTTTGTAATTTATCATGAATTAATATATGTAGTTGGTACAATAACTGAAATCAATGTAATTTTGGCCTTTAACAGACTTTATCCCCTAGTGCACCCCTGAGGGTCTTTCTCCAGGGGCTCCTTTGCTTCACTCATCCTCCCTCCCTTTCCAGCACTTGCTGCACCTTCTGTCCATCACTACCACAGTCCTACATCAAGAGAACAGCGTTTGTATTCACACATACCTAGGTGATTGATAATATTTAATGACTAACTCTCTGATGGGTGTTTGCATTTCAGCTTTAAGCCGAAGGATGGATTGATATGAGAGTCTGCTTCTGGCTTTGTTGTCACATCTAGATTCATATCCCTTGTGAAGCTGCCAACAGCATTCACAGCCAACATCTAAGGCCTGAATTTACCTCAAGGCTAGGTGGATATTTACAGGCATTCCTCAGCAGAGAAGAGCTGATAGCCAGTCTCTGAGGCCTTCTTGCTAAGCAATATTGGCAGAAAGTAGCAAAGATCGAAAAAAACAAAAATATAAAACCAAATCTGAGAAGTCATGATAATGCCTATGTGACATGCCATTCTTGCACACAGCCGGGATGTCCCATCACTGTGATGTGACTTGCCTCCTGTAGGAACTGGACCTGCTGCAAAGAGCATTTGCCTTCATGAGTGGTCTGATTGCTCTCTTTGATGAGGTCAGTGGAAGACTTGGTGGTCAGGAAGGCTCGGCAAACAGCTTCAGGAGCATGGCCATTTTGCATATCCTGGCTTTCAGTTTGGCCTAACAGGTGTTTATATTTGTTATATCACCTGATAATTTGCAAGCACTTTTATACGCAGCAGTTTCGGGAAGATAGCCAGAAAGGAACTATTCCTACTAATACTTGGGTCTCAGAGTTAAGGGAGTTACTCAGGTGACACATCTAGGAATGCTAGGAAAAGGGACTCAAAATAATAATAAAACGAGCACTCTTTCTACCACATCCCTCTCCTTATCATACAGCTTCACTGGAGGACACACACACACACACACACACACACACACACACACTACAAGAGGTTGATGAAGACTGAACTAGCCCTAGTACAAAAAATTTGCTTATAAGGAACTGCAGAGGCATCATACTGTGTTGGTAAGACAGCAAAACTCTTCTACTAGATGGGAGAGGATTCAACCCTTTATCCCACAAATACATATTGAACACCTGCTATGCTAGGCACTGGACTAGGGACTGAGATGCAACAGCACATAGGGTTGATAGGGTCTTGGCCCTCCTGGAGTTAATCTAACCATTAAGAAAATGGTAACGGTTGATCATTTTAACACCTCAAGTTTAGGTTCATGATTGTTTCTGAGTGGAGCTGACTGTTGCAGCCATCCCATTCTGTCTTATGCTGTAATTTTCTTATTTTAAAATCTCTTCTCTAGCTGGCTATAAATCCTGGAGGGAAAGGATCACACATTTTTATAACCACCATGTCACAATTCAAGGAGGGCGAGGGAGGTTAAAGTGTGAAAAATTCCAGGGATAGCTCTTAGTAAAGGGAGTTGATGGTCATTGGCTGTATTGTTAGTTTTGACCTCCCTAAATCACTCCACCAGGCCCCACAAGAGTCATGTGTTTTATTTATGTTAAAAGGTTTGCCCACAAAAATGTAGGAGGGTGAGGAGAGCATTCCAAATGTGTTTGGGTCTACTAACATTGCCTGAACAAGTATTTGAGTTATTCATCCTAAGTAGGCAAAGACCTAAATATCTGGTAACTACTACCTCAAGTTCCCTGCATGCTGCACTGAAACTGTAGGTGGAACATTTGGGCATCTTGTACTTATTCGAAAGTGGGTGAGGGCAGGTAGCCTCCAGATGCGTAATTGTGAGGGAGGGCTAGCTTGCCTTTTGCCTCTTTCTTTCTACCCTATTCGCTTGCAGCATCCACCAAATTCATGTCCTATAATGAAATAGGAGTGCTTTACATTTTAGTATTTAAATTCGGCAAACATTTCTGCACATCGACCCTATGCTAGCCGCCATAACACTGATCGAGTTTCCCAGAGAGCTTCTAATCTGTAAGAGAGATGACAGATGTACACAGAAAAGTAGAGTTTCTAAGTTACTAAGTGGCAAGAGGCACATAGGGAGTGGATAAAAAAGATACCAGAGGCATCTACCTTGAGTAATTAATAGATAAGTGATTAATTTGTTTATTCAACCAATATATATTTCTCCCATGTTTCAGAAACTTTGGTAGTTGCTGGAGCTGCAGAAGGAAGAAAACAAAATAAGCTAACTCCCGCACCTGATGAAATTTACATTTATATTTGAATGGGAAATATAGATAAAAATAAACAAATAATGGAGTAGTATCATACTCTTCCTCTTTTCCCATGTGCTCACCTGTGCTCCATGCTGTGTCCCTCCTGAACTCCCAGCTCCTCTATATATCAGCCATTTTCGGTCATATTTCTCAGACGTTATTTTCCTTATTTAGAAAAATTTCCTTCCCTTCTGGTCTGATTTAGTAGGTGCCATCCTTCGGGACTCAGCTCAAAAGTCAGCTCTTCTTCCAAAACTTTCCATAATGCTTTATACAGTGGGCCTCAATTTTTGCAGGTGTAACCACAAAATGCAATCAAATGTTTATATGTCTTTTCCCCCATTAGACGAGGATTTTCTCAAAAGAAGGGACCACGGCAGATTTATTCCTTTCATGCCATGTGCCTAGGAGTTCGCCTGTGTATCGAGCTGAACTATGAATAATATTATCAACCACAAAGATAAAAATGATGCAAGCAAAAAAAAAAAAAAAAAAAAAAATTATGCAAGCTACAAGTGCCAATAATGTGTGAGGCAGTCTGCTAAGTGAGTTATTTCCAAATAGTCCTTTGAGTTATGTATTTTATTAGTATCTCTATTTTATAAATGGGAAAACTGAAACCCCTTGAGGTTACCTGATTTATCCAAGTTAGAAAGCTAGTAAAGGATAAATATCTGGTGAATGAATAAATAAATTTCTTTTTATTTTATTATATCAAAAAACTTTGTTTTTTTGGACCTATCCTTAAAAATCAGATATTCATAAGGCATACATATCTGCTCAAAACTTTCTAAAAAACTTGAGAGATATTGATCTTTATCCTCATCATAACAGCAAAATTCAGTTACATATCAAGTTTCATGGACCTGAATGAGGTATATGGTTTCAAAACTAAAGAATAAATGATCTACATGAAGGAAATTTGATATATACAATCCCCCGAGGAACATTTGAAAGCCTTGGCCTTTATTTAATCTTGGACACATATTCTCTCCAATTTCAAAGACAGCTGTTAGAAGGAAATGAGGGAAGGGATTTAGGGGCAGTCATGAGACTTAAAAATAGAAAATTGCATTTTTTTTTCATCATGCACCGTCTCCTTTCCTTCTATAGCACAGTATACCACGTCTGGGACTGCATAGCTGATACTCATTGGCTCTTGGAAAATCATTATGAACACAGTAGTTCATTTTCATAGTTAGCACAGAAAAATTATCTCAAAAACATTCACATTTTGATGACTTTCGATTTGCCCGTATTATAAAATCTCAGGATTCACTAGCTTATCGTGCACTCTCTTGCTTGTTGAGCTTGAATGCAGAAAGACAAAATGTGAACCTGTCATTCCCGTTGGTCTGAAGTGCTATGATACTAAATTTGTCTGTAAACTCTTTGAGTGTTGTACAGTGAAATAGCATGAAAGGGTAGAACCCTGCCACATCTCTATTTAACAGTCTTCCCGGTATTCATTTCTTTGCAATAGAATTATCTTTCTTGATATAAGACAGGAACTAAAAAAGATTTTGACCATTCTCTCGAGGGTCATTCTAATTTGCCTTGGCATTCATTTCGAAGTTCTTTTCAGTCATCCTAAATAAATGAGGTGTTAGAAATCCAATCAGTGATGATGAGCTGGGGTGTGATAAACAGTCATGCCTTGAATTTTGATATTTAAAAAAATATTCACATTATTGGGCTAGAAAAAACTGTTGTCTTATGAGCAGTATTAAGTAAGTTGGAATTTAAAAGCCATATAATCTTGCCGGTCAGCCAAAGACATGAGAGGTAATAGTCAGGACTCTGCCAGCTCTCAGCAGAGAAGAAGACTGGTCACCCAAGACAAAGAGTGTGGCCTTTGTCACCCTTTTGTTAGTAGAAGGCCCTTGAGAAAGGAAAGATTAGTAGAAGGGGTGTTTGGTGAGCCCCTCCCGCAAACAAATAAAAGCCCTGAAGAATCTTGTTTCTTGTTTCTTAAGATGGCTTGTTAACATTTTGCAGCCTAGTGGGAATGTTTGTAAAATTTCCGGGTTGGTTGCATCTGTTATCCCATTTGTTTTTTTACTCCGAAACTGTTAAAACTAGTGGGAGACACAAAAAAAGGTGGATGGCTTTCAGAGAGAAGCAAGTGGTGGCCGCCATTGTGATGGTGAGGAAGGAACACGCCCCAAATCCACAAGGCAGGCAGACTGGAAATTCTTGAGCAGGGGCTGATGCCGCTTCCCCAGGCCGGATCTCTTCTTCCCTGGGGAAGCCTTGGTTCTGCTCTTGAGGTGACGGATTGAGCCAGGTTCCAGGGAATTATTGAGGTCATCTCCTTTATTTAAAGTCAACTGATGGTATATGTTAATCCCACTGACAAAAACCCACAAGGTTTCTGAAGCCGTTGTGTAAGCAGAAACACTCCCTGCTTGGACGGAAGGTGACAGAGAGAAGACAAAGTAAAGGAGGGCTGTCGCACTTCCAAAATTCTACTTAGGGAATAAGCTGTTAGAGCAACTTGACTGCAAACATGTGCTACCCTTCAAGACAAAGGAAAAATGACCTGGAGGACAGTGGCACGGCCTGAGGCAGGAGCTCTAGGCACACAGGTACAGGGCTGTGGTGGCCTCAGAGGACAGAACCTTGAGCCACAGAAATGAAATGGAATTTGCTTGGCCTATTTGGAACTTGCTTCGGGCTGGTTATTCCTTTATTCTTTCCCTTTGTTCCCTTTTGGAATGGGAATTTTGGAAGCAGATGCCTTCTGCTCTAGTTTCATAGATCCATCCATGGAGAGGAATTTGGCCACAGGATCAATAACACCCAGAATCTCACCTGCACCTGATTTGGCTGATGTAGATGATGTGATTTGGAACTTTTTGACCTGGTGATAATTAGATGAGGTATTGAACCTAGACTTGATGCCATAATTGGTTGAGATATTTGAGGGTGTTGGGATGGGGTGAATGTATTTTGTACATGGGACAGATGTGAATTTTGGAGGACCAGAGAATAGACTATAGTGGGTTGAATGGTGACTCTCCCACCCCCCGGAGATATGCTCACATCACAATACTTGGAACCTGTGAGTGTGACCTTATTTGGAAAAAGGGTCTTTGAGGACATAATTGAGGATTTTAAGATAAGATCATTCTGGATTATCCACGTGGGCCCTAAACTCATTGGCAAGCATCCTTATAAAAGATACCCAGATGAGGGACACACAGAAAAGAGGAGAAGGGTGTGTGAAGGCGGAAACAGAGAAGAATGATATTCACAAGCCCAGAAATGCCAGCAATCACCAGAACCATGAAGAGGAAGAGAATGCCATCTTTCCCAGAGCCCCTGGAGGGATCACGGCCCTCCTGACACTGATTTTAGAATTCTCCCCTCTATAACGATGAGAGAATAAATTTTTGTTGTCTTAAGCCACCAAGTCTATGGTAACGTGCTACGGCAGCCTTAGGAAATGAATAAAGTCACCAAGCAGTAGAAAATGTGTATGGGGTTCCCTGGTGTGATTTTTTTCAATCTGCCAAAGTATGCACAAATGAATGATGTCCTGTTTTTAGAAGTCACCTCAGGTCTCAAAAGTACTATACTGAGTGAAAGAAGCCAGGCTCACCGGTGACATACTAGGTAATTTCATTCATAGAACATGCGTTTGCCCTGGAGAAAGCGGGCAAACCGTCATGCCAGAAAACAGATTAGTAGTTGTCAGGGGCTTCCCAGAAGGGGGGTGGAGTGAGTATTCTCTCCCGGGGCACAAGGGAGGAAAAGTATTGCCTTTGTAAGAAGAGGAGGCCATCTCACCCTCCAGAATGATGAGAAATAAATGTTTGTTGTTTAAGCCACCCAGCTGATGGAGATTTGCTGTAGCAGCCTGGACTGAGTAAGTACAGAGATAGAAACAAACTCAGGGAGCAATCAATAGTCTCTGACTAGAATTAGGGTACATGCAGAGGAGTGAGAGAAGAACTAGAAAGGGAATTTAAGATAGTTTTCTGCCTGTCTCAAATGCCAAGTTGAGGGATTTGTATTTAATTCAGTGGTCAGTGGGGAGCCATTAATGCAATGCTTGAGAATTTTGAGAATGCAGTAAAAGTTCTGGATGCCCTTCCCCCAGAAAAGTGCACATGTGTACAAAATGATGCATACCATCTCAGCAGTTTCACAGACGTGTAGAGCTCCTCCAGGGCCTTCTTTCCCTGGGAACCCCTGGAAGGTTTTAGAAGGAGCCTTACACGAAGGGAATGACTTCATTTTGTTTTAGTTCATTCCTCCATACATGGTGAGAAGAGAGAATTAGACTGACACAATTTATGAACTAAAGTAGGTTTCCTTAAAGTGTGATCCATAGTAGAATCACCTGTAGGGCTTATCAAACATCCATATTCCTAAGCCCCACCCAGATATACACAGGGTCTCTAATGGTGGGGCCAGGAGATACATTTTCAGCCAGTACCTACCTAGCTGATCGTGATGGCCGCATCAAGAACTGCTGATTCTGTGATGAAGAGAGGATAGTGGTGGACCTTCTCTGCTTTTGACTTCCCAGCAAAGCATAGGAGAGATAAAAAGAACATAAAAAAATATAAAAGATTTTTTTCAACTCTGCCTATTGTCAAGACATTCTCTGCAGTCAGCACCGATTTAGACTAAGCACAGGAACGTGCTTGGTTATTGTGTGTTAGGACAGCATTTACCCTGGAGAAAGTTGGCTCCTTTACATGAGCCAGAACATTTAAGAGGAATATTAGCAATCCTATAGTCATAGTGTTGAAAGCTACGGATGGATCCCAGTGGATGAAAATAAATAGTCATCCGTAACCTTAACCTTAAAATGATCATCTACCACAGCAGCTAGAGTAGTTTCTGTTCTGTGTCTGGATCTGAAAAGATCCAAGGTTTCCCTTACATATCAGTCAATCTTTCTAAGAAGGACTTTGTAAAATGACAGTAATTGGCAAAGTTCTGGAATCAGTAGGGTCTGTTGCTCATCAGTTTTATGAGATTCTGACATTTTCCTATCCCTTCTGTAAAATAAGCACCATAACTGTATTCTCAAAAATGCTATTTATCCCTGAAAATTTGTTTTTTGATTCAAACATTCCACACATTCATTCCTGGTTAGGAACACACCATTTTACAGTTTAATATTAAACTACCAAATCAATGTGTTACACTTCCTGATTATTTTTTAACAAAGGAACAAAAATAAGTGTGAGTAATAGGTTGATTGAGATGTTAATTGTTAAATGAAGCTATCATTTTCATTTTCCTGACATTCCAAACCTGTTCATGGAATATTTATGTAGCAAGCACATATGCTACTACCTATACTCAAGTTTTCAGTTAATCTAAGCATAAAGACTCATAGTACTGTCATTAAGAGCTATTTTTATTCTTTCTTCGGTACAGTAATATCCATTTATTGTTTTTGCTTCCCAGTAGCGGCCCCTTTCCTTTCCAGGAGCCCTCCCTTCCCTACTCTAGTCATAACATTTTACTGGGTGCTGTCAGTCACAGAAATCAGTTCCTATCCCAAGCTAGACCAAGCACATCTCCTCACCTCATCAAGGGGCCCAGTCACAGTTCTTCCCAAAGATTTCTTGAACTGGAGTTGGGGTACTTAGGAGAACAGCAATAGGGAGAGGAAAAAGAGTTCTCCCCTCTCTGCTGGTGAAGCTATGGGTGTGTGAGTCCAGAGAGGCTGGTAGCCATGTGGCCAGGCATATTGAGAAAGCAAATCAGAAGCAAACAAAAATGAAGCTATCATACAAAAGCAGAGGTGGTGGGGCACCTGGCTGCCTTGGTCAGAAAAACATGTGACTCTTGATCTCCGGGTCATGACTTAGAGCCCCACGTTGGGTATAGAGATTACTTTAAAAAAAAATTTGAAATAATCTGAAAAGCAGAGTTGGTTTTAAGCAACTCCTCTGATTCTAAGAATCGCACTAATGTGCTTCAGTGCTCTGCTATTTAATATGATAGCCACTGGCCACATGTGTCTAGGGGTCACTTGAAATATGACCAGCCAAACAGAATTGTTTTATATGGTTTGAAATAATACTGGATTTCTAAGACTTGGCATAAAAACAAGAATGCAAAATACATCATTAATAATTTCTTATAATACATGTGAATTTATATATTTACATGTAATTTATAATTATAATACATGTTGAGTGAATTTATAATTATAATACATGTGAAAGTATAATAAGTTGGATGTATTCGTTTAAATAAACTAGATTTTAACATGAATTTCACCTCTTTTTTCAAAGCAGCTTCCGGAAATATTTGTATTACATATGAGTCTCAAATTATATTTCTATTGAAATAGCGCTGCTTACTTGTGAGACTGTGTTTTTGATTTGTTTGTTTCTTGTTTAGCTACTCTGGATGGAGTTTGTGTCATTGGCAACTGAGAGAGCCCTAATTAATGTCAAATTTTGTAACTGGAACAGAGGCATTGAGAGGGATAGATCCAGAATGTGGAACTGGCTATGTTCAGGTGCAGAGGCGGCAGGGAGATTTTCCCCATAATGAGTTAGGAAACTTAGGAGCAAGGCAGTTAGTTAATTATTACAGATTATTTGTTGTTACTCAGGATATGGGCCTATCCTTACTGAGCTTAGAGGTGTACTGAACTTGGTAGAAAACAAAATGGGATTTGGAGGCATTGGCTACTTCTTGCAAACTTTAGTAAGGTGTTGCAAGAAAAAAAAAGTGGTCCAAGCAGAGCCATCTGAAAGTGGCAGGAATGGTGGTCTAGCACAATTGTGTAAAGAGATCCCCTTCTGCCACTAGGCAAGCTCTGGATTCCAAAAGGCATCCCACTACACCAAAATCACCAGCCAATGCACATCCAGAATGAAGAAGCCAGTTCCCGTAAATATTCACAAAGCACTGCTGCCTGGCAAGGGTCATTCTCCTTTCCCCAAGGAACAAAGGATATTGGGAGCACCTGGGGTAAAGGGACATTTGGCCCTGCCCCAACATGGCAGCCTAACCAGCAGACACAGAGACCAAAGTAAGATGCACTAAAATTGGTTGGGAAGGGTGGGCAGTGCCCCTTGAAGAGTCACCAAAGGACTGACTTTGGAGGGGGTGGGGAGCCAGATTCAAATACCTTGACACGTCAAGATTACTGGCTTTATTTGCTAGCAAACTGGAGTTCTAAACAGGTAACCTACTAGGGTTTCAAGATGGTTCTGTTATCACCAACATCCCCAAAGAAAGAAAGAAAACAGAAAAACAAGCCTGGCTTAAAGGAATCCAGGACTGCCTACTGCCTAAGGCAATTCTTCATGCTCTAAATCACCAACAAGAAATGCACAGCTAAGGAGGCCCCAGGGCAAAGACACTCAACTGTCCACCAAGATAGTATTTTCCCTTTAAGCACACACCAAGGCTCCCCTGCAGTGAGTTGTTGTTCTTTGACTAAATTTTCTCCAGTGGTAAATGAGAGGATGTGATATCTTCCTCTCTAGTCCTGGCTTTGAAAACCTACTACACATACATCTCCATGTTCTTTCCTCCTGTCTAGTTGAAAGAGGGGGAAAAGACCACAAGGACAACCTCGGAAACTGCGTGTTGCACATGGCAACACTGGAACTTTCCTGGGCTATTACATAAGCAGGATAGAAACTTCCATCTTATTGTGCTTTTACATGTTTGGTTGGTTTTGTTATCAAAGACTAATTTAATGTATCTCCCAATTGAAAATTCCTCCCGTATGTCCCTGATGATCAAAACCATATAAAACACTGAGTACATTAAACCTTTCTGGTAGATAACAGACCCACCTAGCTGACTAATCCTGTAGATCATCCATTGCTATAAAGGAGACTGTCCCAGCAGAATTAACCTGCTTCCTTATCCAGCAAGGTAAGGCTAGTGCCATTGTGCACTGCTTCCCTGCCCCCTATTCCTATATAATCATCTTTTTTAAGTGTAAGGGGTTTGGGGGGTTTTTTTTTAAATTAATGTTTCTTGTATTTGTATGTTGGATATGTTAGGGGTGGTTAATTTTCTCATTTGGAACATAGTAGCAGGGATCACAAGCCACCCTATCAAGACTTGATTGAGAAGAAGGGACATTAAACAGACATTATAGACTCAGAGATGGCCACAGTAACTGGGAAGAAATATGGGTTGTGTCCCAGTGTGGAAAAGGTGAATATATGTGGAATTGTTGATGTAATCATTACAATAAGTTAGAAGATAAAATTTAGAAAATTATTTTGAATTTTGGGAGACCATAGTTATATATTAGACATTAAACGACACAGGGTCCAAATTGTAGAGTTTGAATCAAGATCTACATGAAAATGTTTAAGCATCATCAAGAAACTAGGTTTAGGGAAACCATAAAAGGAGTAATCAAGATCGAGGATGAATATTTTAACCAAATGTCCTTTTTTAAAAAAAGATTTATTCATTTATTTTTAGAGAGACCATGTGCAAAAGCATGAGCTAAGGGAGAGGCAGAGGGAAAGAATCTCGGGCAGGCTCCTTGTGGAGTGGGGAGCCCCATGTAGGGCTCAATACCACAACCCTGAGGTCAAGACCCAGCTGAAATCAAGAGTTGGATACTCAACCAACTGAGCCACTCGGGCACCTCCCTTATGTCCTTTTTTAATGACTGGAGTACAACATGCCAATGCCTTTCATCCAGTTCTACCCCAAATGGCATAGCACTTGGTAAGTTATACCAAATACAATAAAAGGTAGATCTGCACTTCTCCTTTCAAGCTAGTCCCGTCAAGGTATTAAGACATATTTAGTGAATGTAGTGAAGATAATCACATTATCACAATATTGACAAGGAATCATTATAATAGAGGATAGTCAGAAGAAAGGCAGGCAGGGCAAGGGGCCCCGTCCTAAGAGGATTATACCACCCCACCCCTAAGAGGATTATACCACACCACCCCTTGGAAGGAGCCCTCCACACTTTCCCACGTGAACAACTACCTGATAGGTAGCTGAACACACGACAAAAACCTGATTGGGTGACAGACACATGCAGGGTTAATCAGATGAAGACAGCTGCCAACAAGGCCATTAAAAATCCCTGGATTTAAATGCCAAAAAAGCTCTCTCTGTGGGAGCTTCTTACTATCAGTCAACTTTGCTGTGCTGTGCACCACTCTTCATTTGGTCTAGCGCTTCATTCTTTGAAGAGGCGTGACTAAGAACCGCAGGCACTGAAGGAAAAGAAAACCTGAAACCCCTGGAGGCATCAACTCTGTGGGTTCAATAATGCTGCCTTAGGCATGGATGTTATATTGAATTCTTTTAATTTAAATTCAATAGCCAACATATAGTACATCATTAGTTTCAGATCTAGAGTTCAGTTACTCATTGGTTGCATGTAACACCCAGTGCTCATTACATCACATGCCTTCCACAATGCCCATCACCCAGTTACCCCATCCCCCCCACCCACCTCCCCTCCAGCAACCCTCAGTTTGTTTGCTGTGGTTAAGAGTCTAAGAATCTCTCATGGTTTGTCTTCCTCTCTGGTTTCTTCCCATTCAGTTTTCCCTCCCTTCCCCTATGATCCTCTGCACTGTTTCTTGTATTTCACATATGAGTGAAACCATATGATAATTGTCTTTCTCTGATTGACTTATTTTACTCAGCATAAAACCCTTCAGTTCCATCCATCCATGTAAATGATAAGGTTTCATCTTCTTTGATGGCTGAGTAATATTCCTGTGTGTGTGTATGTGTATGTGTGTGTGTGTGTGTGTATCACATCTTTTTTTTTTTTTAAGATTTTATTTATTTATTTGTCAGAGAGAGAGAGAGCACAAGCAGGGGGAGCAGCTTGGGGAGCGGCAGGCAGAGGGAGAAGCAGGCTCCCTGCTGAGCAAGGAGCCTGATGTGGGACTGAGCCAAAGACAGACACTTAACCGCCTGAGCCACCCAGGCATCCTACCACATCTTCTTTATGCATTCATCTGCATTGAATTTTTTTTTAAAATAGTGATGTATATTGTTTCACTTTTAAAACAGCTTATTGTAGTAGAAATGTTATCAGAGATAGTAAAAAAAAAATCTATATTATGAAAAATTGTTAGACCAAAAACACATAATATTTTGAATTTGAATTTCGACAAAAAATAAGCCTTTCCTATGCTTGAAGTCAAGTCAGCACCTTTCTTTGACTGGTATTTCAGGATCAAAGGCAGTCTCTACATATCTAATTCTGCTTTTCTTGGCTTTTTAAAGTCTTGGATATAATTATTAGGACCACTGAACCAAGAAACTTCTGTTTTAGAGAGTAGTTAAATAAAAAGGATAATACTTTTGTGATCAAGCATCTCCAAGACGCCTTACTAAATTAACATTCAATTTGCGGTAGAATAAGGAAGCCAGTGCAGAACTATAAAATCAATGTCAATGCAATGCCAATTGCTCCCCCATTCTCCAGCCCTCTAAATTTGACTTCCCCAGCTTCTGCTATAGGGGCAGTTTCTGCTTGACCATCCTGGCTGTGATATGGTAGAGAAGAAAGAACTGAACAGTCATTCTGATTCTACCTTATACTTTCTTTGGGCAAGAACAGTAAGCCTTCGTGTGCACATTTATTCCTCTCTAACATAGACAATCATTTTACCCCACATTCCTCATGAAAGTTAGTAGGATGAACATGAAAGTTACTTATCTAAGCTGTAGGTTGCTATATGAGGATGAAATATTTTTATTATATACAGAAACTTCTGGAGATATTTTACTAGTAGAAACAGTAAACAGAAGGCTCATAAAAAGAGGAGGCATTATAACATGAAATAAACATGAGCTCTGTTTCCAGCAGTTTGACAGACTAGATACCCTGCACAACTGTCCCAATTGGAATAACTAAAATTCTGGATAAACTATAAAAAAGAAACATCACTGGTATACCTGGCTGGTTCAGTCAGTAGAGCATGTGACTTTTTTTTTTAATTAACTAATTAATATTTTTTAGAGGGAGAGAAAAAGCATGCAGGGGGAGGGGAGAGAAAGGTGGGTAGAGAGAGGGAGAGAGAGAATCTTAAGCAGGCTCCACACCTAGCATGGATCCCAACTCCGGGCTTGATCCCATGATGCTGAGATCATAAACTGAGCTGAAATCAAGAGCTGGATGCTTAACCAACTGAGCCATGCAGCACCCCCTTTTTAAATATTTATTTATTTATTTATTGTTTTTTTTAGAGAGAAAGAGAGTAAGCCTGCAACTTTTGATCTCAGGGTCGTGAGTTCAAGCCCCCATTGGGCATAGATATTACTTTTAAAAAACTAAAAAAGAGAAAGAATTAAAAATAAAGAGAGAAAGAAACATCACACAGATACCTGGAAAATCCCCAATTATTCAGAAACTAAATAGTAGACTTCTCAATAACCCATGGATCAAAGAAGTCTCAGGGTGAGTTAAAAGTATTTTGAACAGAATGAAAATAAAAATACAGCACATGAGAATCTGTGGTTTACAGATATTTAAAGGAAATTTTGTATCAATAACTCTTATATTAAAAAACAACAAAGACTCGGGGCACCTGAGTGGCTCAGTCAGTTGAGTGTCCAATTCTTACTTTTGGCTCAGGTCATGACTCATGGGTCGTGAGATTGAGCCCCACATTTTGAGCTGGGTACTCAATGGGGAGTCTGCTTAAGGTTTTCTCTTGCTCTCTGCCCCGCCCCAACTCACAAACACTCTCTCAAGTAAATAAATATTAAAAAAAAAACAAACCAGCAGAGACTCAAATCAATACTCTAAGCTTTCATTGTAAGAAACTAGTAAAAGAAAAACCAACTAACCACAAAGTATACAAAAGGAAGGAAATAATAAAGCTAAAAGCAGAAATCAATGAAATTGAAAAAAGAGAAACAATAAATGTCAATTAAACCAAAAGCTGTTACTTTGATGAGATAAATTTGGTAAATTTCTAGCCAAATTGATCAAGAAAAAAAAAGATACACATCATAAATAACAGGAATAAAGAAGATCTTGCTATAAACCCTGAAGACATTATAAAAATAATAAGGGAATATAAGAACAATTCTGTGTCCCAAAATTTGATGACTTAGATGAAATAGCATTTCTTTGAAAGACATAAATTACCAAAGTTAGTTCAAATAACTGTATATATTAAATAAATTTAATTCACAGCTGCCTACCTTACAAGAAAGAAAAATCCAGGCCCAGATTATTTTCCTGGTGAATTCCATTAAATTTAAAGAAGAAAAATCAATAATTCTACATAATCTCTTCCAGAAAACAGAAAAGGAGGAAATACTTCCTAAATCATTTTATTGAGTCAACATTGACTTTTCCCTACAACCCAGCCATCCCACTCCTGGATGTTTTATTTCAAGTGAAATGAAAACCAATGTTCATTCAAAAACCTACACATGAATGATTATAGCAAGTTCATTTGTAATTATCAAAAACTAGAGACAAGACAAATATCCCTCAACTTGGGAATGGACAAATAAACAGTGTTACATACACACAGTGGAATTCTATTCAGCAGTGAAAAGAATGGATGTGCAAGAATGTGGATGAATCTTGAATGCATTACACAAAGCAAAAAAAAAAAAAGTAGACTCATAGGCTAGATACTGTACTATTTCATTTATATAACACTCTGGGAAAGGTATAACTGTAGGGACAGAGTACATTTCAGTGGTTTCCAGTGGACAAGAGTGAGATGGGATATAACCATATAGGGTTACCAGAGAAGAAATGGAGAATGAGGGTTGGGTGAGATACGTAATTGTTCTGTGTCTTGATTGTGATGATGGTTACACATCTCTATGCTTTTGTCAAAAATCATACAACTGTATGCTGAAAAAAGTGTGACTCTTACTATATGTAAACTGCATCATTCACACCAAAAAGTGTGAAGCTTGCTATTTTAAATCTAAAATACATGTAATGAAAAATCAAAAATATCAATCAATGTAATTCACTACATTTATAACTTACAGAACACAAACCATATGGTGATTTAAATAGATGCAGAAAAACTGTATTAAAATGCAGCAAACTTTTATAATTTTTCTGTTTTTCCAAACTGGAAATAGAATAAGATCTCATTAATCTAAGGAAGGCCATCTGCAAAAAGTGTATCACAAAAATCATACTTAATGATGAAGTCAAAATAGTTCCTTTTAAGATCAGGAAAAATACACAAAGATGCTCACTAGCACCTCGCTTGCAAATATCACAGTTGAGGCCTTGGTCAACAGCATATAAAAAGCAAAAAAGGAATTAGAATGTATAAGAAATGAAAGGTGTATGACAACAAAGAAAATCCAAAGAGAACCACATAAGTTTGCTACATAAATAAAAATGAATGTGTAAAATTTGAACGCATTTCTTATACACTAGCAATCAGTAAGAAAAGTGCAATTTAAAAACTACATCCTTTACAAAAGCAATAAAACATAAAGTACCTAAGAAAAAATACAGTAACTATAAGAGAACATTTTTTTTGGAGAAAATTGTAAAACTTTATTGAAAAATATAAATAGATGGAACTATAGATACTATTCACTTGAATAGGAAAATGCAACATAATAAAGATGTCGGTTGTTTCCAAATTTAGATTCGATGTAATTCCAGTCCAAAGCTCAATAGGACAATTTCATGGAAACTGATAAACTTACTTTAACATGGAGTTGAAAGGGCAAAGGATGAAGAATAGCCAAATACTCCTTAAGAAGAATAGAACGAGTAGCAGACTTACTCCACCAGATACAAAGACGTAGTATAAAGCTTTAGTATCTTTTAATGTGATATTACAACATGGTTGGAAGAATAAAGAGGCCAGAATCAGACCAGAAGTACATAAACCCTCGATTTGTGATAGATCAGGATTTGTACATCAGTGGGAAGAACTGATTATTTAATAGGATAGTGCTGAAACAACTGATTATCCAAACAGAAAAATGAAATTGGATCCTGGTCTCGTGCTATACCCCAAAATTAATTTGGGGTATGTTAAAAACTTCAAATAAAAATGGTAAAACTTTTGGAAGACCATTTAAAAATAATTTTATGGCCTTAAGATAAAGAAGATTTCTTACATCAGACCATAAAAAGTACAAATCAACAGGAAAAAGAGTGACAAATTTGACTGCCTCATAATTAAGAACTCAGTTCACCAAAAGGCACAAAAAGGAATAAAAAGACAAGTCTCAAACTATAAAAGATATTTTCTTTACCCATAATCTGAGGATCATGCTCTAGAATATATTTTAAAAAATCTTACAGAACAATAAGTAAAAGACAAGCAATCAGCTGGGGTGGGGAGGGGGACATAAGCAAAAGACTACCATATCTCAACAGGAATACAAACATAATATCTAGAGTCTTTATATTATGTGATATATGAGACATTTATATTATATTTGTATATAATACATAAGACATATCCACCTCATCAGGAAATTAGGAAAATGCAAATTAAAATTATATTGGGAATCTATTTCAAGCCCACTAGATTGAAAAAATGTTTTAAAATTTTACAATCTCAAATGTTAGTAAGGATGTCGTGACGGGAATAATCTCACCTACTGCTAATGATAAACTGGTACAACTCATTAGAGAAAACAAGTCCTATAATTTATACCACAGTTCTACTTCCAAGTATTTTTACCAAAAAATACTGTTGTAAATGTGCACTTGAAACTTACATAAATAGATCATCATTCATATTAAAAGAAACAACACACAGGTGTATCAGAATTAGGAAGAATACATTATCTATGGAATATACACACCATGAAATATTATTGTTCAATGAAATGAAAATTGTGCATTATCACAGATGAGTTTCTAAAATATAAATTGAGCAAAAGTAACAATTCCCAAAAGATTGACATTATTTATATAAAGCTCAAAAACTGGCAGAGCTAAATAATACATTATTCAGAGTTGTGTTAGTAACACAGTATCCACCACAGTCCTATATACCTACTGAGAACTTGAAGTCTGCCTAGCCCAACCTCAGAGGTATTCTAAATACAAAATACACATCAGATTTTCAGATCTTGAAGTGCAAAGAAAAAGAGAATATTAAAAAAGAATTTTTTGGATAATTTTTATGTTGATTAGATGTTGAATTAATATCTTGTCTATGTTGGGTTAAATAAAATATAAAAACTACATCTGTTTTTAATTTTTTAAATGTAGCTATTAGAAATTTTAAAATTACAAATATGGCTCTCATATTTCTAGTGGACAGTACAGGTTTAGAGATATCTATATAGATTTTTAAATCATTAATAAAATAAGAGGGAAGCTTAATACGGATTTCAGAATAGTGGTTCAATCTGCAGTAGAAAGAGAAGGATGTAATCAGATAGGGACATATGGGGGCTTCTAAGTTTTGGTCATCTCGTTTCTATGTAGACTGGAAGTATTTGCCATTTCATTATTAGTCATTACATTTTTTTACATATACACTTTTATGAAGAATATATTTCATAATAAAAATTCAAATAATCAAATTTGGAATTTAACATGAGCTTTGTTTGAGAACAGACCTACCTGGGTTTAAATCCTTTTGCTGCCTGAGCTATTATTTGGTCACAGATAATAAATGAAAGCTCTCTGAACCTCATTTCCTTATGGGGTTAATAATACACTCCTCTACACACACACAAACACAGGGTTGTTGGAAGATTGGTAAGAAAATATAAAATGCTTGGCACATAGTAGGTGCTCAATAAATACTAACATTACTAAATAGTTATTTTTTACATGGTTAATAGCATATAATATATTAACAATAATTAATAACTCATAGGGAGTTAAAATATTCTGGTGACAATACATTTTCCAAAATGTTTTCTATAATATTAAGAGTGGATTTGGATGAATTTGTTATTATTCAATGACTGAGGAATAAAAAGATGATTTAATGCAGTTCTATGAACATCATAGAATGTTCATAGCTTGAGCTTGGAATATCACATAAAGAAAAATTATGTGTAGGTAGACTGATAGATGAACATCAGATGGTGTGAATCTTTGTTTTATTTCTATACTTATTCTAATTCAGACTGTTTCAAACAGTAACTTTCTTCTTATTTTTAACTTTAATACAACATATTCAGTATCAAACTTGAATTCAATTGATCAAGTACCAGAAAATTTAGACTCTGATGCTATGCGTGAAATGCACTTTTTTACCTATTTCCTTAAAAGTCACTGATAGAAAGCACATATAAAAGAAACACTTCCTATCACATCACCCTATTTCCTGAACAGTCTTTTCATTACCTATAATTGCTCTATATGCTCTATAATGGGTATAGTTGTCTATTTGGGTATTATTTGTGTCTCCTCAACTGCATGAAATTTAGAATTGCGGTATAAGGGTCTGGAAACTTCTGCCTCCAGACCTGGGATGGAAGTGAAGTGCAAGATACATGCACTGGTTTCTGCTGTACATGGATACTCTCCTTTCCTGAAATATCAGTAAGGTGGACAAATAGGAAGAAATTTGGCTTGATTTTCCCCATCTGTGTATATTACCCAGAGGAAGCACATTAGCCTTCTTCCTCTTCCTCTCTCTCTGTCTCTCTTGCTCTCGCTCTCTTACACACAAACACACACACACACACACACACACGCACACACAAATACAGGAAAGGACAACATGTTTCCTTTAAGCAAAGTATCAAATGCATACAACAGGTTTACATACAAATTATTTTTTAATGATACCAAAAGCCCATAAGAAGAGAATTTCATTTTCTTTTCCATCATTGAAAGGCTGAGGAATTGACTAACTGGTAATGAATGATCTATTTGTAGACTCTGGGATCAATTATTAGGAATAGCTACAAGCCTTTCTCCTGAGTGTTTGAGTCGTTAAAATTCCACATTTAGATTTAGTTTTCCTTTTTATTTCCAATAAAGCAGAGACTCACACCTTGAGACAGAAGAAATCAAGAAGACGCACATCATCATTTTTGCAGATACTTGTTGAGAAGTCATTGTGTGCCAGTCCTGTGCTATGGACTTTATGTGCAGGCTTCAGAGGTTTGAGAACTGGTGCACACAGCTAGGAAATGCCAGGGTAGCATGCCCAGATCAAATACTGTATGGCGATAGACTTCTCCACCATCCTACATCCATCTGAAAATACCAGTAACAATGATCTTAAATGAGGCTTGCCATTTTTTAAGTAAATAGAACTTTAAAGAGAGCCATGAACTTGAAATTTGCATGCAAGTCTCTGTTTTTCCTTCTTTCTGATGTTTTTGAAGGAAAAAATTGCAATTTATCAGTTTGCACCATAAATCTGCTGTGCCCAGCTTCACTTGTTGGTTTCACTGCAAAGATTTATAGCACCCTTGTTTGCATTATCTGTATTTGAGTCTGAATCTAAATTCTCCCAGCTAAGATTGCAATTCTAAATTGTATGAACACAGTTCCATCACTGTCAAAAGCTTTTCTAAGCCTTCCCAGTTTGATGCCACAAATTGCCAGACAGCCTGCTCCTAGAGTCTAAATAGATTACCTCCCTTTGAACTCCTACAACATCCAGTTAAACAGTGGTGCTATAGCAATGGAGCACAGAAACAATCCTGATAGGACAAAATGCTATCCATCTCCTATCAGTCGCCTACATTCTACTAATCATCTAGGTATTTCCAAACATCTGGGGTGCTAACACAATGTAAGGAATATATCTGGACACTTCAAAGCGAGGGTCAACAAACTATGGCCCATGGGCTCAATCTGGCCCACTACCTATTTTTGTAAATAAAGTTTTATTGGAACACAGCCACACTCATTCATTTATATCTTGCCTGTGGTTTCTTTCACATTGTGACAGAAGAGCTGAATAGTTGAGACAGACACTGCTACACCCACAATATTTACCGTCTCTTCCTTTAAAAACAAGTTTGGCAGTGCTGCTTAGCCTGAAATCTCTCTATCTTTTTTTTAATGTTGTTTTGTTTTGTTATTTCTCAATAACATGTTTAGGAAGTAGAAAAATTTCCCTCCCTAAGTCCCTTCTCTTGTTTTGGGGGTCCTTCGCCCGTCTGAACAAGTTATTACATATCACAAACTAAAATCAGCACCTCCAGCTGTAAACCTCCTGCTTCATGAAGTAGCACGTAAAGAGTGATGTAACAATGGGATGTGTGCAATTCTTGCTAAGCAGAGTATGAGGACTTCAAAAGGAGCTGGAATAATTTTTCATCTCACAAAGGTTAACCGTGCTTTGGAGGAGGCAGGCCACAAAGGGTTACAGGCAAGTTCTTAGAATCAGATCCGGGTTTGAGCTCTGGGTTTACCAGTTAAGAGCTATACGACTTGCCCTCTGCCAGCATTAGGCAGTTACATGGAGATGGTAATGATAGTATCCATTTCATGGCATTGTTAGGAGGATTAAATTTCATTAAAATGATGGCTTCATCTAGTGCTGGCACATACTAAGTCCTCACATCCTGCCATCAGCAACTTGAGGGAACTGAAGAGATTTAAGAAGGGAAGGAACCAGGAGGGAAGAAAGACTGAACTAAAACCACCAAAAGAATAGGGGCATTTTCCTGCCTTATTGCCTTACACTTCCATTTCTGGAGTTAAGAAACAGTTTTCTATTTAGAGACAGGAGCAAATGCTTCAAATATGAGGGGCCTTCGTAACTCAAATTATTTTAAATCTTAAGGTTTTGCTTGTTAATTTGTGCAAATGAAAATTGGTGGAACCTACAGATGTCTTACACTTGGGGCTCATTTCAAAGCTCATGGATCTGAATGAGATGGGAACTCATCCTCAGTGCATGTGTACACATAAGCAATAGCAGATTTCATGAGCTCAGGAAGCATATTTACTTTCAGCGAGAAATGAGCTCTTGCTTGGAAAATTGGCCTGAAAACCCATTACTGCAGTGGATTCATTTTCATTTATTTCCCAACAGGTAATAGGGTATATTTGGAGTATTGAGAGATAGAGCTTCTCTGAGGCTAAGTATTGTCTCATTTACATGCAAATATTTTTATCTTCATCTTAGATAGAAATATAATCATGCTCTATAAGGCTTGTCATACACCCAGAATTTAATTAATGATGCGTCTGCACAGAATCAAGATAAAAACTGAAATGGAAGAAAATTTGGCGTCACATAGTTTCAAACCCTTGATGGTTTTAGTAATTTCGCTCATTTATTCATTCCCTTATTCATTGCTTTAACAAATATTTATTGGGTTCCTGCTATGTGTTAGACACCTGTACGTGATACAAATACATAGATGGAAAACACAGTTGCAATCTATAGGAGAAACAGAGGCAAAGAGAAAGGAGGCTTCCAGTTATGAAATAAGGCCTATATACATGGGCAGCATGCGATTTCAGGGGGGAAAAGTTTCCTCACATGAAGGTAGTACTTAACTGAGTCTTACAAAATGGACAGATAAATGTGGATGGCAAGCCAGGCAAAAAAACAGCATACAAGTCAAGCAGTGTATAGACCACAAGTATTTGGGGAAACTGAAAATGGCTCAATATTCCCAGTATGTAAAGTGTTCAGTGGGGAGGGGACAAGTAGAGTACAGACAGGGATGGAGGTGGGACAGAGTCCTGATCATAGAAGACTTTGTAAGCAAAACACTCCCAACCCAATTTATCCGAAGGCAACCAAGCCCTTGCAGAATTCTGAGCTGTTTGAGGGAAGGATCAGATTTTCACATTAGAAATGTCACTTTAGCAGTTTTATGAAGGATGGGAATGTAAGGTGAGAAGTGGGACAATCAGAAAGGGGCCTCTTATGACAAATGGGCAAGTGACACCAAGGTCATGAGCTACATAGGTGACTCTGAGGGCTAAAAGGAGAACTACTTAGGAGACAAGATCCCAGCAACACAGGGATTGACAAAACGTGAGCTTTAAAGGAGAAACACTAATCTGGTGATAACCTCATCTCTAACTTGGGCAGCTGAGTTAAGAAAGTATCATTTATTAGATAAGAAATGGAGAAAAGATATATGGAGGCAGCATGTAGGATCACTGCCAAGAGGATGAATTCTGTCTGGGATGCCATCACTATGAAATATCTAAACAGAGATGCCTGATAGGCAAATAGAAATGAAATTCAGAGCCCAGGAATGAGGTCTGGACCAAAACTATTCATCTGGGACTCAGGGACCTTTAGGCGATATTTGAAGTTATGGTGATTAATTTTGTGTCAACCTGATTATGATAAGAGTTATCAAATAGCCAGTTAAACATTTTTTCTGGGTGTGTCTGTAAGGGTGTCTCTGGAAGAGATTAGCATTTGAATTGGTAGACTGAAGAAGACCGTCTTCACCAATGTGTGTGGGTATCATCCGACTGGTTGAGGGCCTGTAGAAAATAAAAAGGTAGAGGAAGGGGGAATTCGCTCTCTGACTGAGCTGAGGTATCCCTATTCTTCTCCCTTTGGACATCAGACACTCCTGGTTCAGGCTGGGACTTCAACCACTGGGCCCTCTGTTCTCAGGCCTTCAGACGCAGGCGGAATAACACCGCCATCATTCTTGGTTCTCTAGCCCGCAGGCAGCAGATCACAGAACTCTGGGCCTCCATAACTGTGTGAGCCAATTCCTAGAATAAATCTTCTCATATTGTCTATATATATCCTATTGGTTTTGGTTCATACCCTCACTAATACAGACATTATGAGTATAAATAAAAACATGCAAAGAAATGTAGCCCGAGGAGGAAAGAGGAACTAAAATGGAACCCTGAAACGCTTCAGAAAAACACAAAGAACATTGAAAAGCACCTGAAGGATAGCGTCTGGAAGATCATCGTTGGCTTCCTGGGGGAAGCTTAGAGTGGGAGGTAAATCGGATTGCAGAGGAGGGGAGTGGTTGCAGGATGGAGTAGGGAGAGCGAGAAGCTGGACGGTGAAGAGGACACCAAAGAGGACAAAGAGTGAGCAGAGGGTTTTAGATGGAAGAGAAAAGGCGAGTGAAGAGAGAGAGTGGAAGGCTGGGAAAACCAAACAGCCATTTATTAGGTCAAGTTCTATGCATTTTGTTTGACTTTTTTTCCAAAAAAATAGATGAGTCTAATTTGAAAATAGACAATTTCACGGAAAAAAATTAATAGGTGATTCTATTTGATGTTAAGTAATCCTACTGAGTACATTTTGACTTTCAACTAGAAGTTTTGCCTCATCTAAGTACCGTTTTAGAGTTAGTTTTGCTGTGATGGAAATGAGAGAGTTGATCTGCCAAACACAAGGAACATTGGAATGGTGGAGTCTGAGCTGAGAAGGAAGCAGATGTGTTCTTTCTGGATCTCATAAACCCGCTTTACGTAACACAAGATTCATCATAACCTTGTCCGTGCGTGAAGAACTTGCTTTTGAGTAACGGGTTGCCCTTTCGTGAAGGTGTTGCTCTCTGTGTGGGGGGCTGCCCAGCCAACACTGGAGGCAAGGTCTTGAATGAGCAGCTCTCCGGGCCCCGTACCTCTAGGAGAAAAGATGCTGGGGAATCTGGTTTCTCAGCTCAGCTGCTGCTGCTGCGCCAACCAGCTCAGTACTGGTCTCACTCCCGATGCAGAGGCACTGATGGTTCAGAGCCAGACAGAACCATGGCTAGGGCCTCCCCAATGGCACATCCTGGAGGGCAATTGGAGTCAGCCCTAGATGAGTTGTGGTAGGTGCTAGCAGACAAGGAGGCTAACATAGAAGAACGAGTGTATGACTCCTAGAGGTCAGGAAGAGGACCGAGCCTATTGCAGAAGATGAGGGAGGATAAAAGATCAAGCAGAGCCCATTTCACTGTCCAGAACTCACCAGAAACCGAGTCAGCTGTTTTGCCTGGTACCAAATAAATACAAATGCCTCAGACGCAGTTCCCAGCCTAGAGGACAGAAACAATTTACACCCGGAAAACATACTTAAAATTTTAAGTATCTCTCCATTTATTTGCTCAGGGTATGATAAAATTCTATGACCAACCTAATGAAAACAGATTTTCATACTAAATAAAGGACTCTATGTATTTTAAAATATCCTTTATGAACTTAATGTTGCTGGTAATACCTGTCTACAGTACCTGATGACTTCTATTAGTCATTTCAAAAATAATTCACCATAAGTAATGGAATCTGCTTATATTTTAAACCAAGGTGAATAAATATTTTCTAGTAAAATCTTTTATATGTATGTTATTTATGGGAAATTCAGTTAAGATTTAAAAAGATTCTCAAATTGCAATCTCCTTGATATTATAATTTGTTTTATATATTTTGTTGTTGTTGTTACTGCAGGAGTGAAAAAAGGAAAATATCAACCCAAGTGAAGATTCTAGAAGATTTTTACCTTGTTTCTTTTTAAGGCTGATTGAATTCATTTTTTTCTCTAAATTGAGTTCAAGGATATGACAAAAATATGAAAAATCTTTAGATATTAAGACTGGGTTCCAAGTAATAGAACAATCAAATTTACACTCCATTTCTGTATTTGTGGAGTGCAGATGGCATATATTATTTCAGGGCTAGAAATGCAGAAGCAACTAAAATGGCAACTGAGGTTTCCTAGTCCTGGAAAAACTAATTTGAACTGTTCACATTTATTTTTTTGAAAGCCTGAGCATGAAAACAGAAAAAAATATAAAAGGTCTTTGCTCTCTACTTCTGAACATTCTGTGCTGCTGCAATAAATCATATCATTAAGACATTTATCTTATTCATACTCTGACAATTTGAGCATGTGAAGAAAATCACTCTAATTAATGAGACAACTCAGAAAATCACAATAATGTTAAGGGTAAAGATGTAGGTTACATATGCCTCTATGTTTTCACAGATTTATAAGACTCAGAAGAGAAAATGAAAAATATTCAATTAGAGATATGTGTAGCATTTTAATTCTCATCAAATGTCACTCAAGCAATTTATAACGCCGGCACATCGTGTTTGCTGGATTACCTGGCCATGTTTCTGATGTGTCAAACAGCCTTCCTGCCCTTTTCCGTTCCACTCCGAGTATGTTGAATGGAGAGCTGCACTTGCCTCTTGTTTTCCTACTATAGGAATTTGCTTCTTTCCCAAAACGTGCCTGCCTGTACCTCTCCCTCTCCAGCATGTGGCCTAATAGTACAATCCAGTTCCCTCAGTAGAGATGCTCCTGAGTGGAGATCGAGGGGTTTCAACAGCAAAGGGTTCAACCAAACTGTATTAATTTGATCTGATTCACTGACCAAAGCTGCTTGTCTGATTGAGTGTGACCAACTGTAAGCTTTTCTTGGTGTTATAGAGACAAAGAACTGAATAAAAAAAGGGAGTGAGGACAGAATAACCATCAGAAAAAAAGAAATAAAAAGGAAGGAGAGAATAAAAGCAAATGCAGACAGAGGAAGACCATCCCCCCAGAGCAGCAATGCCTGAAACTATTGCATTAAACTTAGAGCATGCGCACTTGTAGGCATCATCATGCAGCATAAAACATTTTGAGTCCTCACGTTACTCATGCCATGTGCCATATTTTGGGCTACATTTAAATCATGACTAGTGGAGAATTACACAGTTGTCTTGGTCTAAGAGAAACTAGCTTCCACATGAAGAAACCAGCCCTTCTGCAAACAAAAATGCCTAGCTCTGATTTCAAGAGAAGAACCCAGTGCAACTTCAGCCAACCTGTCCCCCGGTCAGCCTTCCAAAAGAGCTGCGTGGTTTTGAAGTCTCACAACTACTTCACAAGTAGGGGTTATGTGTTTTCATTATAACTAATGCAATTCTGCATTATTACATTATTACTGGCCAGTTGAAAATAATATTAAGAATGAGTTGGTTTCTGATGACACCAATTACTGACAAGATATCAAAACCTCATTTGAAAAGAGGTTACCACACTTAAACAGAACGAGATGAGTACCGGGCCAATACGTTAGTTCTGGGTTTTCCCACTATTGATTCAATAAATTACATTTTATTGAATTTTATGACTTATAAAGTAATTCCCCTGATATGATGTCATTTGCATTTCACAGCAGCCCAGGAAGAGAAATATTATTGAGCCCATATTCCTTACGTGGACATTGAGGTTCAGAGGGATATGCAAGCATTCATAGGTGGAAAAACCTAAGCTCAGACCTGTTGCTTCCCAATTTCATTCCCAGTTGCCCCTCCCTGTCAGCAGAGCTGGCTGCCCCAAATGCCGCAGCCAGATAACTAGATGAAGCTTGGGCATGGGTCCCGTGAATCCTTAAAATCACGGGAGCATGTTCTGCTCACTTCAGGGACCCTCAGTCTCTAAAAATTGAGACATTGTACTTGTAATCAGTGCATCGTGGAATATCTTTAAATGTGGAAACACTACAGGGGGCTATGTTTCCCCTGTCACAAAAGGCCATTTTCCTCTGGGTTCCCCATTGTGATGTTTTCTTGCCTCATCGTGCAAACGACAGAGGCCACAAGGCAAAATTTCCCCTGGGGGTTGTTTCTCAGACTTCACCTGGATTTGTTCTGCTTGTTCGGGTCTGTTGGTCTTTACTGGCAGCTGTGGGACAACATGGGGTCGAGGTAGAGAGACATGAGGGGTTGAACATCACAATGTAGTGACGGGGGCCTCCTTCTCTGCAGAGCTACCACATGTGTGAAGGAATCCGGGGAGGCGGGAGAGGCAGGGGTGTGTGGGAAGCACGACGTCGTGGCCAAGCAGGGGGCTGTGGTACGGATCCCACCAAGGGGATGCTTTATGATTTTGAATGCTGTGTACCCTGTTTTGTTTCTGCAAGCTCAGGGGCTGCAGGAACAATGCAGGTCCCCTAGGTTTCCTGGCTCCAACATGATGACAAAAGCTCAAACAGCCACAGGGGTCTATTTTTTTCTTAATACATATTATTTAACTTTTGCAGTTTGACTACTGTAAGTAGATGCCATAAAGGAATTTTCAAAGATGTGAGTGGGAGCTGTGAATACTGGAAACTAAAGAATCAACTCACATGCTTAACAATTCTATTCTAAACAACCGAGAAGGTGTTTGGAAAGGAACACATAGCTCTGCTTTTAAATTGCCCAATTTTCTGTAAACATATAATTTTATTAATAGTCCACATGACTGGACTGTTCTAGCAACAATTCCAACCACACTGGGCCTGACTCTTCCCCTAAACGCACCACACTCACTGAACACGAGACTTGGGGAAGAAGGAAGAAAGATTTCTCTGTGACTAAGAAATCTCTAGAAATTTTTAATCCTTTCCAGGAGCCCCATGGGGACACAACCTACGAAACCATCCCAAGACTCCTCTCTTTCACGAAGAAGTATGACAAGATCTCTGAGCTAAAGGAAAAGAACTGAGGTAGGCAATGCAAAATAAAGGCACTTCTGGTGATTAGTGCTTTTCTAAAAAAAAAAAAAAGTCAATTAAATATCAGAAATTGTGTGTGTGTGCGTGCGTGTGCAAGCATGCACACAAGCACCAGACGACTTATAGAGAAAGCTTTGGATGATCTTTTGTTAATACCGAGGGTCTTTCATGGCACCAAGTCCCATTTTTCTGTTTTGAAAACTCATATTCATCTGAATTTCTCTTTTCTTTCGCATTGCAAAGATACATTTACAACTGTGTATCCCCACTAACAGATGCTAAACCTGAAGGACAAAAGGTTACCTGGCTTAATTTTAGTTATAAACTTGCTGCCACAGTCCTTAATTTTGTTGTCATTTGGGGAACTGGTAGGAGGGCAGTTAGTTATCTGGGCCTTGCCCCTCGCGCTTTCTGTCCCACCGACATGGCGTCTGCATTGTAGCGGAAAGAGTGACCCTGAAGGACAAGGGTGTTTTCTCCACCTCGGTGGACTTCTCACTCCTCTAAGAGCACTAGTTGCATGCTAGCTCTTCGGACCGCAGAACGTTGAGGAGGCAGCGCGGCAGAGGGGTCAAGTGTGAGAGCTCTGGAATCAGGTAGCCCAGGATAAAACTGGTCTTTACTCCTTGCAAGTTGTGGAACCTCGAGCTCATTATACTTAACTTTCCTAAGCCTCAGTTTCTTAACCTTGAAAATGAGGCAAATAATAGCAGCTACCTTATCAGGTAAGATTGAATAAGGTTATTCATGTGGTCTTGATGTGGTCCACTAAGCCCTACATGCCCGACCTGAACTGCTGCTACCCCTCTGTGATCTTTTCTCCTACCATAGTTCTCCTCCCTCACTCTGCTCCAGGCATGCTGGGCTCTTTCCCATTCCTTAAGCAAGCCAAGTCCATGCCCTTCTCAGGGCCTTTGCATTTGCTGTTCCAACTGGTGAGAACCCTCCTCCCTGAGACCTGCATGGCTCAGGAGAGCTCTCCCGAGCCTCCTTTGGGGTCCATTGCCCAAATGACACCTTACCAGAGAATCCTACTATAGTAGGAAGAATAATACCCGCCCCACCCCACCTCCGCACAAAGATGACGTCCCAGTCCTTGGAATCCACAGATATGTTACCTTCTGTAGCAAAATAAGACCTGTGGCTAAATAGACCTTGCAGTTGTGATTAAGTTAAGGGTGTTGGGATAGGGAGATTATCCCAGACTCTAAGGGGACCGACTATAATCACAGGGTCCTTATAAGAAGGAAAAGAAAGAGGGAGAGGAATGGGATTTGAAGATGTTGTGTCTCTGGCTTTGAAGATGGAGGAATGGATCAGGAGCCAAGGAACGCAGGTAGCCTCTAGAAGTTGAAAACAGCAAGGAACTCGAGTCTCACCTAGAGCATCTAGAAGGAATGCAGCTTTGCCAATCTGTTTTTGACTCTGACCTCCAAAACTGTAAGATAATAAATTTGTGTTGTTGTATGCCACCAAGTTTGTGGTAACTTGTTATAGCAGCAATAGGAAACTAACAGACATCCTCTCACTCTCTGCATAAGATTGCTCATGTCTCTGCCCCTATACCCATTCCTTGCTGTTCTGCTCATGCTGCTGGATTGATTTTCACAGCCCAGTTATGACCTGATACAAGTCTGGTTGTCTTTTTTCAATCTCACCTTACTGGAGCGTAACCTTGAAAGAGGGGTTTGTGTTTTATTCACGGTTTTGTGCTTTGATTTGAAAAATGCCTGGAACATGGTGGGTGCTCACTAAATAGTTCTTGGATGAAAAAAAAAACAAAAACCCTACCATGAAATCATCCCTCCACAACTTTTGGAAATTGATAACACATCTGCCAGTGTAGAACTTCTAAACAGTGGGCTGCAGTCCCATTGCTACCTCTCTAAGGAGTTCCAGTGTGCCTGACGTACTGCTTTCCTGGGCCCTCCAGTTAGCAAGTGAAGTAGCCACGCTTTTTTATTCAAGTATGTCATGCAAATATTATGATGTTCTTTGTGTGGCATGATGGAAAAGGATGTCATAAGGCTTATTTGAGGGCCTTGACAATGACTACTCTGCAAAAACCAGAGCTCCTTTTTTGAGAGCCAAGAAATCTATAACATAGTCATATACTGAAAAACCATGAAGCAGGTTTTAGTTTAAAGGAGATGTCAAGAGATAACCCTCTTTTAATGTGAAATCCATTTTCAGGTTGGGAGTGACTTCCTGGAGTAGAATCCTTACTACAAATAGTAAACGTGAACTCAAGAGATAAAACTTGAACCATGGCTTCCATTGGCTTCCATTAGGCTTTTGGGTTCATGCTATACCCTTAGACTCAGCTCCCTGACCTCTGCTATCTCCTCACTGGAGATGTCCACATTTCTTGGCTTGCAAGTCCCTCTGTCTCACTTATACTGACCAACTATTTCAAACAGATTCCCTGTCACCAATGTATGGATTTTTCTTCTTTGATTTTTTTCTTATTACCTCAAGTGTTGCAAGATTATTGCTCATCAGCCATCTCATTGTTCTAGTCTTACTACTGTCTCAAGAAAAGCTGACTGCTCTAATAATCAGACCTGTTCATTCCTGGAATTTGCTGAACCAAACATCTATGCTGAGGATGAGTGTGCTATTGGAGAAATGGGGTTCATGGGATGAAGGCCATTTAGTGCTGGCCTTCTGTTTCGATTTGCTTACTCATTCACTGATCTATTAATTCAATCAATAGTTACTAAGAATAGCCTACATGCTGGGCCAGGGGATAAATAGAAACCAAGATAGACACTATCCCTGCCATAATTAATGTAACAGCCCAGAGAAAGAGTTAGACATTGACAAGTAATGACAAACATGTTGAGTCTACAGAGGAGAAAACCAAGATTCTAAATGGACCTAGAACCAACTCAGTATTCGACAATTGTTTAATGAGTAGCTACTATGTATAAAAGACATTTTTTAGGTACTGGGGATTCAACAGTGAATAAGACTACCAGAGTCCCTGGCCTGGTGGAACTTACAATCTAGTAAAAGAAAGAGAAACTACAAATAAACAGATAAATAATATAATGTCAGTGAATGATAAATACTATGAAAAAGATAAGAAAGAACAATGAAGGAAATGGTAAGTGGGTAGTTCTAGAAAGCCATTCTGAGATTACATTGGAATTGGCTTCCTACTTCTGGAAGGAACCTTGCCTTATCAGGCTTCCTGGGAAATAGCCTTTGGAGCAAGGACATACAAGGATGTCCCCAAATCTTCAGGTAGTCTTGCATTCCAGGGCCATTGTCCATTTATGATAGGTTTTCCACACAACCTAGAAATACTAGTTTCCAGTAACACTCTCTAGGAGTTTGTTGAGTCCTTTTCTGCCCACACAGTAATTACATAATACACAGTAATTCAGCTACTACAAAGAGCTATGTATGGGGTAAGTTTTCAAAAATCCACAGTTATCAGATTGCTGGTAGGAAAGCATAGAAAAGCTAATTCTGAGGGGGAAAAAAAGAATTAAATCTGGGTATATTGGGGACTTAAATGAGATGCACAATTTTGACCTATTGGCCACCCTCCAGCCTAGGCAAATTTTTCTCACGCCCATTTGAGGATAAGAGTGAGGAATCATTGGCAAGAGGGCACTATGATGGATGAGCATGATCCACTATGATGGATGAGAGTTTAAGACTGACCAAAGAATAGTTATTTATTAGAGTATCTACTATGTGTATGGCTGTAGGCTATAGAATAGAACTGGAACCAGGAGGCCTTTTCTCTTGTTGCTTTTCTCCACCTGATATGTACTTTTTTATACCTTGTACCTCTGGCTAGTTCTACTTATGCATCAGAATCCAAGCTAGATATCATCCTACATATACCCTTCTCGGAGCAATGCCTCCTCAACCAAAGTAAGATTCATTCCTTATGCTACATTCTAGGCTTCTACACACTGTATGTTTGCTCTTACCATCATACTTACAATTATTTGATTCATATCTCCTTGAGAGGAGGACTGTGTCTTCTTCATCTCTGTATCCCCCATGCCTTACCCAGTTTTTCTCAAAGTTCCCCAAAGACTAGGGATACTTGATAAATTATCTGGATCATCTGGCCTTTTTCTAGAAATTCTGATTCAGTAATTCTGGGTTAGGGTCTAGGAATCTGCTGTTCTAGCAAGCATTCCAGCTGATTCTTATCATCAGGTAAGATTGAGAAATACTGGTCCAACATGTAGTTAATACTAAGAAAATATAACTGAGTGAATTAAAGAACTACAAATAAATAGAACTTTCTCTTCTCCTTTAGATCAAATAATCATCACATAAACACAGTATTCCAAAATTATTTGTCAAGTTCAATTCCTAATTTTGATGAAACTGGGAAAAGGCACATATGATGAATTGTTCCAACTCCTTGACATGACATGAATGGAGTAAATTAAGAAATAAATAAACTGATAGTTGCTGCTGATAATGAAGTTATTGATCAGTCATTTATTCACAACTTTGTAACTTAAGCAGTGCTTCTCAACCAGGTAATCTTACCTCCCAGGGAATATTGGCCATGTCTGGAGATATTCGATTGCCACAACTGGATTGTCACTACTAGCATCTGGAAGAGAGGTCAGGGGTGCTGCTAAACATCCTACAGGGCACAGAAAACCCCTCCTCCACAAATAATTGTCTGCCCCCACACATCAATCCTGTTGAGCTGAAAAATTCTGCATTAAAGTCCTTGAAAAAAAAAAAAAAATCCTAATACCCAGGCCACTCCCCTAGACCAGTTACCTCTGAATGTCTCAGGGGAGGAGCCAAGCATCAGCACTTTGTGAGCAATTCCAATGATCCCAGTATGCAACCAAGGCTGGGAATCATTGAGAGTTTAATAGGATGCCAGAAGGAGGAGTGGATTCAAAAACCTGGGTGTAAGTCCAAAGTTTGCCACCTATTAACTGGGAAATTAGGCATGGCACCTCCCAGTTTCTGTTTCTTCATCTGTAAAATAAGAATAACACCTACATCAGAAGGTTATTAGAGAGATTAAAGAGATAATGCATGCGACAGTGCCCTGTAACTAAATTTTCAAAAGTAAGGTATCATTACTGTTTCCTGTTTGGGCATCAATCCAAGTGGCAGAATTGGATAATTTACTTGCTCAACACTGCAAATACATTCTTGCATGCATTCTCCCAAACATCAAGCATACAATACTTCTCAGTGAGCCCATGCCTACTTGGGTTTCTTGCTCATCTCAAATGGATTCAGACGGCTGCCAACTGAATGCACAGGAACACTTTCGATTTGCTTCTCTTTCCTTCGCTACCTCTGGGTTTTTAGCAGTCATTCCACGTCAGTAGGTAATGATCTTGGAGTTTTCAGCAAAAGTTTAGCCAGAAGATAATCACTATTTATTTTTGCTAGCCAATCCTTTGAAACATGTTATTTCTTTGTTTTCATTATCCAGAAAAGTACTTCACCTGGCAATAGAAGGGTTAATTCACGAGAGGCAAAACTGGTTTCTTTGTGCTGAGAAAGCTAGCTGGCTCATCCTTCTTGCTGAGAGAGGCAGTTAATCAGTATATAAAGACCTGTGATTGATGTGGCAGAACTTCAAAAGGTACGTGGTTTCTTCCTCCATGGAAGAGCCTGTGCCCTGAGAAGCAGGCCAGGAGTGGGACTGCGTCCTCTCTGGGCCTATGGCCCGCCATGTTCTTTTTATATCAAATCACGTGTGGTCCTACTGCTTCTCCTGCTTCAGATTCTCAGTATCTTCTCAAGACCTTGTTCCTGTTGGTGGGGCAACGTGTTCTAAGCCAACATTGGTACCCAACACTCAGACTCACTTTAAGTCATCTAAGAATTCTTTTCAATGATTCCTATTTCGCATTTTTTCAAAAGTGTCCCTACATATGCAATCATGTGAGTTATTACAAATTATATGCAGTCATTCAAATCTCCACCTAGGAAATTAAAGCAATGTTCAATTACTTGGTAGTCTGTTTGGAGAAAGAATCATTCTGATGTGAGAGAAAGGCATATATTTCATCTGAAAAACCAAATCTGAAAGTACTTAGCTCAGAAGGGAGAGCACAAAGCTCTAAAGAAGAGTGGGGAGAAAAATAAGATTTACCTTGTGAGTAATGAAGTGCTAAAAAACAGATTAGAGCTTTTAAAAAGTCGGTTAGGGGGCCTGGAGAAGATTTTTTTTTTTTTTTTTTTAAATTTCCAACCTCTTAAGTTCCTTAAGAACACAAACCTCTGTTTAAATTCCTGGCTAATCCACATTTTTTGAAACTATCATAAACTGACCTGCTATGTGATGTGATATATGTGAATTGGAGTTCTTACAGTCCAGTAAGATATCAGCCTCTAAAAAGTTAAAGAAAAAAAAAGAGAGATGTAAAAATTCATTGCATTTTACAGTCACTATCTTTTGTCTTATAAGTAATGGTAAATGTGCCAAAACATATAAGCTATAAACTAAAGTTATACTTGTGTTGTTGGGCTTAAGGGCCCAGTTTCATTACTGTAAAGCCACAATTCGTGTAATAATTTTAAAAAATAATTTAAATTCTATGAGGTCCTTTGAGACATAGTTGAAATAAAAGTGTCTCTTTTGAAGACATCTACTTTTACGTAAAAGAGACTGTCTTTTGGAGAAGATACTGAAGAGAAAATACTGCAGACAGTCTTGCCATCAAGAACTAAGGATTCTATCAGGAGGACATTTGACCTAAGGAGAACATAATTTAGTTTTTAAAAAATTTAGATTTTTATGTGTTTATGTGTGCAAAAAAAAAATGTCTTCAGAGAAAGGAGGGATCATGGTGGCTGGAAGCTTCAGAGTATGCTTAACAAAAGACATGGAACGTGAACCTGGACACTGGAAAAATAATGAGTAGGGTTTGGCATAAGAAGAGAGGGAGGAAGCATTTTACAAAGGGGGGAAATCATGTGGGAGAACATAGAGATAGACAGGAGCTTAATGTCTATATGATAGACCCCAACATGGTTTTCTAGCCCTTTGTCCTTGTCTGCCTCTACTTAGGACTCAGAGAAGGGAAATAAGCCCCAAGCCTCCTTTGTGTCTGAAGGAGGTCATGTGAACATGAAACTTAGTTCTGGGTCATAAGCCACATGAATAGAACTCCACTTGGGGTTTCAGGCATACTTTTTGCTTTGTTGATAAAAGGGATAGCTATGGTCTTTACTAACCTCTCCCCTTTCTTTCTGCCTTGAATATTAAATTTGATGGCTGGTGCTGCAGTAACTATCTTGTGACTATGAGGAAAAAGTCTAGAGAGTTCAAGAAATGCAAGGCCCTGGGGGTGCCTGGGTGGTTCAGTAGGTTAAGTGTCTGCCTTCAGCTTGGGGCATGGTCTTGGGGTCCTGGGATCAAGCCCTGTATCTGTTCTGACTCCCTGCTCAGTGGGAGTCTGCTTCTCTCTCTCCCTATGCCCCTCCCCCCGAACTGGTGTGCTCGTTCTCTCTCTTAAAGTATATAATATGCCCAAAAATTGTTGAATTTCGAAGTCAAACGGTTGCCACTCCCTTCCCCATTTTTTGTTATTTGGGAGGAAAAAAATTAATCCTTATTCGCTTAAGCCATTATAGTCAAGTTTTCAGTGACTTAAAGACAAGTGCAATTATTCCCAATATAATATATGAAGAAAAAAGTAAAAATTCTTATGTGATTGACACAGAAAGAATGTTATGGAGAGATAGAAAATAATATTGTCTTGGAGGGGCTGGTTAGATTATGGAGAATGGAAGATCTGTTTGAGACCATGAACACTGAGAAGCTAGTTAATGTTATCAAGGCCATAGAGACCATAGAAGAGCTACTAATTAGAAGTTTTACCAATAAATTGAAAGATTATTCTGACAATAATGTGCAAGATAATTTGGAAGAAGAATTAGAGGCAACAGAGCCAGACATTGAAGACTCATCTCATAAATGGTAAAATGTAAGGTCCTCTTTACTCCTCTCATTCAGAATTTGAGATAATTAGATGAGGCGTTATGATTTCTCATCCGATGCGTGTGTTTTAGTTCAGGCTGCTAGAACAAAGTATGATAGACTGGGTGACTTAGAAATAACACTAGTTAATTTCCCACAGTTCTGAGGCCTGGAAGTCTGAGATCGGGAAGCCAGCATGACCAGGTTTTTGGTGAGTGGTCTCTTCCTCACAGATGGCTATCTGTTCTCTGTGTCCTCACAAGGCAGAAAGAAAGTCAGCTAACTCTTTGGTCTTCTCTTGTAAGAGCGCTAATACATTTCACGAAGGCTCTACTCTCACGACCTAGTTACCTCCCAAAGGCCCCATCTCCTAATGTCAACACCCTGGGATAAGGGTTTCCACATAAGAATGGGTGCTGGGAGAGCAGAATAAACATTCATTCCAGCACAGAGTGGTGCATAGAAATGTCGGTGTGTTAAGATAAAAATTGGATGTAGTTAAAAACCTACGGAATATCCTAGGATTCAAAGAACAAAGCTTTTTGTGTTTGTTTTACGTTTTTGCTGTGGGCTTCCTTTCCTTAGTGTAGGGCTCAGCAATCTTTATCCATAAAGGGCTGGAGGGCAAAGATTCTAGCTTTTGCAAACTGCACGGTTGCCATTGCGGCCACTCGGTTAGGCTGTTGAAGAACTAAAGCAGCCATAGGCAGTACGTAAGTTAATGATCACGCTGTGTTCCAAGAAAAGTTTATTTACAAAAACAGGTAGTAGGCTGGGTTTAGGCTTCAACCCTTGACCAAGAGCATTGGAAACCAGTCTTCTTTAACATGGAGGCCTTATTGCTTAATTTGCATAACATAGATATACATGAAAATAAACTACTGTTTACAATGCAAGTAGTTTTATGGATTTGCTATATTGTTTAGGGCCTTATATGATGCTAAGTTGTTCTATCTAGGATCAGTACCAAAAAGTTTTAAATCTTAAAGAATCATTAAGCTCACTTTCAACTTCTAAGAATTTATTGTTTATATAATTTTTCATGCAATCCAAGATTGTGATTCTCCTCATTAACATAGTTCATTATTCTCAGGTAATGAATTTCACAGAAAGTCACAAAACTGTATTTCTTTTAAAATATTTCCTAATTCCAATTTTTAATTGTATTTTATTTTTATAATTTTTCCTAGTATTTTAAATATCACATTTCTTTCTTTCTCTCTTTATTTTTTTAAAAATGTTTTTTTTTACTTATTTGACACAGAGAGAAAGAGGTCACAAGTAGGCAGAAAGGCAGGCAGAGAGAGAGGGGGAAGCAGGCTCCCTGCCAAGCAGAGAGCCTGATGTGGGGCTCGTTCCCAGGACCCTGAGACCATGACCTGAGCAGAAGGCAAAGGCTTAATCCTCTGAGCCACCCAGGCACCTTTCTTTCTTTTCCTTCCTTCCTTCCTTCCTTCCTCTCTCTCTCTCTCCCTCCCTTCCTTCCTCCCTCTTTCTTTCTTTCTCTCTCTTCCTTCCTTCCTCTTTCTTTCTTCAAATTGTTTATTGCTGGGATAGGCTCTGATGATACTGTGGTAATAAATTACTCACAGCATCTCACTTCGACACAACCATGTTTTCTTACTCCCTGCAACTTCTGCAGGCACCGCTCATCCAGGTGGTGATTCAACGATATACTTTGTAGCTATGCCATATGGAGTTGTTGATTTCTACATCCTTGATCAGGAGAAAAGAGATTATAGCTGTTCTCTGTGCTATGGCCTGGATGTGTTGTATGTGTCAATTCTCTTAATAGCCAAGTTACCAGAACTAGTCACTTCACCCCAAACTACCCAACAGGCTGAGAAATGCCATCCTCCTGTGTGATCAAATGGGACTTAGAGAGCAGAGCATTGCCTCTGCCACACTTTTATTCTATTTTGTGAAAGACGATAAGAGAACTAGTTTATGCAACTTGGTTGAGATCGAAAATTTATGTAGGCTAAATATCCAGCATAGCATATAACAGCACATGGAGACATAATATAAACTCTATAAAAGGTCAAAGATTATTACCCTCTTTTGTTCCTTAGTTTAGACAGCTATTGTAAAATACCTTGATGAATCATCAAAAGGATTGGTTTAGAATTAGGAAACCTGTTTTGTAGAATGAGAATTCTGCTCAGACATTATGTTACTTGACCACCACAAATGATATATATTCCAGTTCATTCCCTATAAGGATTTAAAGATCTCATTAGCCAGGCATAGTTAAGAGAATACCCTTTGTTCTGGGTCATCTTTTTGTTTTACCCCCCAATTCCATTAATCCAGTTGGAAGTCTCCCACCACTACTATTATCACTGATCACAGCACTGTGGTGCTTTTTCTTTAAATGAGAGCCTTTATTGTTATTTGCTATTTACATATGAAGTATGTAAAATTGGCTGCCTGCCTTGTGTAGGACTCCAGAAGTAGCAGAAGGTTACCATCATCTGTCTGTTCCCTGAAATCTGAGCCTGGGTACTCCGTAAATTTACCCTGGTTTTGCTGGCAGTGTTGGAGTTGTACTCAGTTCCTTTAGGCTCATGATTCTCACCAGGGAAGCCTGGATTTCTGGGCTGGTAGGTGGGAATTAGGATCTCTGAAGGTATGGGCAGTGTGTGTAGTAAGAAAAAACATATTTAGCATAACAATGCAATTTTATATTTTGAAAAATAAGTGTTTTTATGCTGAAACTTTTACAAGTAAAATTCAACCATCTTCTCGGCTGCTGGGAATATACAAATGTTGGCAACTTTCAGCAGGGTTGGAGTTTTCTGAATCAGCAGGGGATTGGAGTTTTACATTTATTAAAAAGCACATTGGGTTTAAATGTGGAGACTTTTTTTCTTTTTTTTTATGATGGGAAAAGCTAAAAATATATCCTCCACTGTTCAGAAAAAAGAAACCCATGGCATGATTGGGCGATCTGAGGGCAAGTAGGTCAAAAGGTAAGAATTCAGAGCAGTGGGAAAGGGACTAACTTCAGGGGACTAAAAATACCTCTAGGAAATCCTTAGAAATAGAGAAAAGGGCCCTGAACATACCTGGTTGTATGGGATGAGAGCTCACATTATTTCATTTGGATGTTAAAAAAAGGTGGACAAAGTTGTCATCACTAGAATTAAATTTGTTTGCAGCATAACATGTGACTTTTGCCTGGCTAAAATCACAAGCTGATCTGAGCCTTGATTTACTTTTGTTTTTTACAATTCTAATTAATATAAAATTTGTGGGGGGGGGGGCTTGGTTTTATCTACAAAGTTAGAGAATGGATGAGAGCCAAGGTCTCTTCCATTCAAAAATTCTCTCATTTTCTGAGACTTTCCCCCTGCATACACACATTAAATCAAACAATCACGCAACATTTATCAATCCCATTTAAGGATCAAAACATTGTAGACATAGGTGTTATAAAGCAGGATACAGACTTCCCTATCTACAAGGAATTTACAGTCTATTTGGGAGGACAAGATATAATTGTAAATAATGCAAAAAGTACATACTTTTCTATTAGAACAAAGATCAGCAAAGTATTGGCTCATTGCAGAACAGCTCTGGCCCAGCCTCTATAGCCACTCTTGCACTGCACAGGGCAGAGTTAAGTGGTTGCTACAGTATATGCCCAAAAGCCTAAAATATTTACCACCCTGCACTTAGAGAAAAAGTTTGCCAACACTTATATTAGGATCATCAGATAATGTCACAAGGCAAAATGGGATAGATTCCAAGCGAATAACAGAGAGGACAGAGCTAAACAAGTTGAGATAAGAGGACCAACCTGGGAAAGCTTCAAGGGCTCCAGCAGTCCAGTCTATCGAGATAAAGAAGAGGACAAGGAAACTCCAGTTTCTATTAAAAAAAGAAGGTGGAGAATGGGAGATCCTGATAATTAGTAAGAAGATGCTAAATGTCACTATATATTGTTTTTATTATATCCTTTCCTTATCATTTTTACTCTGCTGGCCCTCAAAATAATTAATTTAGGAAAATCTAAACCTTTAAATATTCTTTAGTGTTGTTCCAAAATCAACTTTGATTAAAAATTCACTACCCCCTTTTGAGAAGCAGGAAATATTGCTGCATAGATACTTCTAATAAATGAAAATTTGTGATTCACTCTAAAGATAATTAGAGGAATATATAAATGAGTTTCAAGGGAAATTAAGACAAGAAAATGTGGAGTTTGAAATAAGATATCAATATTTATTGTATTTTGATTGAGAGATTTCTATTACTATCTGTCCTTAATTCATAGATGTATTTTATTAACCGTTATAATTTTAAGAAATGAAAATACCTGAAGATAAATGATAATTGCTACATATTCAGGGCCTAATTATTTTCCAGTGTGCCGAACTTTGTTGTTGTGGTAAAACAGTTACAGTTACGCTGATCCCTTTAAGCGTTTCTCCGCGCCTCTGAGCTCTTTGGATGCTGTGGGAATCATACATCGACACTCACCCAGACCTGCTCTCCCCAGAAAATGTCCCATGTTCCAGAATTTTTCTTGCTCTCATCTTCTGCCTCAATCCAAAGTTATTTGCTTAGTCTACTTAAGGACAATTAGATGAAAATGAATTAATACACCTTTTAGTAAATATATACTAGTGTTGTGATACAGCCCTGGGATAAGGAAGAATTCATTCACTCCTAAAATTTCCCATGCTTGATAATGTACTAGGCCCAGGGGCACAAAGATGGATCTTATCTTATGAGTAGCTTGTAGTCTTCAGCAGCATGCTCCAAAAGGCGATCCTGAGTGATCTCCAGATGAATCTCCTGGGCTGCTGGTTAAAACATGCAGCTTAGCTTCCCAAAGGGCCTTATTCAGTGAGGATACCTGTGGAGGCTACTCAGAATGCACATTCTCAGCATGCTTCCATTTTTCTCTACTTTAAGACTGGGAGGAGATGATTCTTGGATTCAGGGCATCAATCAACCAGAACACTGGCAGCCATGGCCAGATTTGACTTGCAGATATCTTTTAAAATTGGAAAATTTCACATAAACATTTGATTTCTTCCATCTCTTGAAAAAATGAGAAGCTCTGACATTGCTGCATTTGTGTCTCTTGGTTCGGCTCAAGGAAATATTCCCCTTTAGTTGGACAGAGCCTGTGCCTTTCTATTGGCTCAAGTCCCCCATCATTCTCTATTGCCTTAAGCCCTTGGCCACCCTTATTCAGATAACCCACATATCTGGCTTTTGGTAATCATTTGAATTAATGGCCTATGATCTAGATTCCAGCAGATAGTTACATGTTAAAAAAAATTTTTTTTTTGTTAATGTTATCCCAGTATATATGTGTTCCAAATAATATTAGGCTAGTACTTTATTCTAGGCCTCAGGAAGTGGACGTTCTAGGTTCTAGAGCAGAGTGGGCAAGATAGTTGGGACAGGTGTTCCCTTTCTGTCTTCCAGCCAGCATAGGTTTGGTTTAGGCTGTTGAACACAGGTAGCAGGAAACAGAATTGAAATCACCTTGTTTCTTTCTAAATCTAGCATTTCTATAGCAATTGTCACCATGGTATCTTGATGTGTTCTGACAGGGAAAATTTTACTCTTATTAAAAAAATGTGGTAATAAGGGAAAGAGAAACTCCTTCCATGCCTTAACCCTGGTGGCATTTCCTTAACAAAGAGCTCAGAAACATGTGTACAGGACGGAAGCTCCACCATGGTCTGACCTAGCCAAGGGCTGGTGGTATTTCTTAATGATGAGGCAGCAGATATCCGGCTTAAAGATCCTTGAACCTGAGGGCTGGAAGATTCCTCAAAATCATAATACTCCTTGTGTAGCTCTTTTCAGCATCTGAGGCACTTGTACATGTTAATCTCTTTCAATCCTCACCACAACCCTGTGAAGTAACTATTGAAATGCTCATTCCCATTTTATAGTGAGGAAAAGATAGTCACTTGCTTCAGGTCAAACCAGTCTTCTAATACCAAGGCCCTGCAGTTGAAATGACAGCCAGTGTTTTTAACTCTTATTCAGCCTAGACCACTGGAGGAGTGGAGCCCCCTGGAGTTGTGCGGTATGGGCAGTTCTGAGCCAGGGCACACTGATGGAAAAGTTGCATATGGGGTACACTACAGACATAAATAAGACACATGGCAAGCTTTGTGCAATTCCTGGCGAGCTGGCAATAAGTGCTCTTCTTGTTAAACTCATTAAAGCATATTCAAAATCTCGTGAATGAGATGATATAGAAATAACCTTGAATCTGATCTCATTTTTCAGTAACCCCACTACCCCCACCCCCCCCAAAAAAAAGAAAGAAAAGAAAGATGCAAACTTCAGAGCTCTGCCTATTATTAGGGACAAATTACTTGAAATTACAGGTTGACAAGCCCATATATTGGAATATTTGCACTGAGAAGCACCAAGACATTCCTTACTGCCTCAAGTCTGTCCATAACTTCTTACCCTAGAGATGTGAGCTTACTCCAGAGATGACCTGGGTGATGTAAAGTCACTTGTGGGAGAGCCCAGGAACAATGAGTTCATTCAGAACAGATGCTGTATTATTTTGCTAGGGCTACCATAACAAAGAACCATAGACTGGGTGACTTTAACAACAGAAATTTATCTTCTTACTGTTTTGGAGGCTAGAAGTCCAAGATCAAGTTGGCAGCAGTGTTGGTTTCTTCTGAGGCCTTTCTCCTTGGTTTGCAGATGGCCATTATCTCCTCTTCCAGATGGTTTTCCTCCCTGTGTGTGTCTGTGTCCTGATCTCCTTTTATAGGGATACCAGACATATTGGATTAGACCCCCCCGCCCAACCTCATTTTACCTCAATTACCTCTGTAAAGACTTTCCCAAATAAGTCACATTCTGAGGTACCAGGGTTTAGGACTTCAACAAATGTGTTTTGAGGGGGACATAATTTAGTTCATAACAGATGCTTATGTTGACTTTTTCAAAGGATTTCTGAATTGTTAGCGTGCATTTTGGTGGTGGATGGCAAGATACCTACATTACTAGATCTTAAACATGTTTTTAAGCCCAAGTTTCCTCCACCGTTTTGATTAAAATGAATAAATACATACAATCTTACTGGAATCACATAAACTGCAACATTCTGACTTAGAGATCATGAAGTTAAAACCCTATAGAAAAACAAGAAAGTAATGTAATTATGGGAAACAAGAAAGTAAAGTAGAATGAAACAGGGCAGTGGAGATTCTAGACAGCTACAGAGAACAAATCTCAGTCTCAAAGGGACTCAGCGTGAGCACAGTGGTTTCAGGTACTCTTAAACTTCTGAGTGGTTGAAAGGCTGAATTTTTATATGAAATTCTCCAATTTTAAAATGTGAGCAATTATTCCCTTAAAAAAATATAACATTATATGAGTTAAACAAAACAAGAAATTAGCCCATTGGCTTAGATTAGGCTGAGTTTAGACCTAATGGCCTGGACCAGTTAACTAATCCCTAATGATATTTTTGGATCAATACTAAGTATTATTTAGTTAAAACACTTCCTTATTGAGCAAAAAGAGGTATGCTTTAAATGTAGCAATCATCAGTTTGGCGAGAACTGACTTATAGGATCCAACCCATATTTCTTGACTGTGACTTTTGCAAGAATTTATGGGGAGTTTTTATTATTCAATCTAAAATCTTAGAATACTTGACTTAAAAAATTTAAGTTTATACAAAAGAGCCTGTTAGGACTATTGTGTAGTTGTAGAATCATTTTAATAAATTCAATAAATTATTTCTGAAATGTCATGTGCCTTAGAGTGACTGTTTATTCTTTAACAGGTGTATGCAGAGCATGAAAATAGTAATGAAGGAAAACTTACTAGGAGTTTATTGGGGGCCAAATACTGTACTAAGTGCTTTAAATGAATCACTCAGTTTAATCCTCCCAACAACGCTGTAGAGGCAAGAGCCATTATGATTGCCACTTAACAGATGAGATAACTGAGAAGAGCACTTGCCCAAGGTCACACAGCTAGAAAAAGGTTCTTAATCATGGAACCCTGCACTTAACAACCTCTCTGCAGTATGTGGCCTGAGCTGTTTTGTTTTGTTTGGAGGATGAGCGGGAGTAGCATTTGGGAATCTTAAACCCTTCTCAGCATCCCCTACTTGGCCTAATACATCAAAATTTCCATCCTTCTGTACCTCTAAAAAAAAAAAATATATATATATATATAGATAGATAGATAGATAGATAGAGAGATATAGATATATCGATATATCTAGATATATAGATATAGATATTTATATACACACACACATACAAGTTTATATAAATATACATTTATATATGTAACTCACTAAACGTCTCAAATTGGATAGAAATTTTCATTTTAACAGGTATGAACTCTCCTTAATATCTATTGAGTGAGCTTTCTTTTTTTTTTTTTTTAAAGATTTATTTATTTATTTATTTGACAGAGAGAGATCACAAGTAGGCAGAGAGGCAGGCAAAGAGAGAGAGAGAGAAGCAGGCTCCCTGCTGATCATGACCAGAGCCGAAGGCAGTGGCTTAACCCACTGAGCCACCCAGGCGCCCCGAGTGAGCTTCTTAAATGATAGGATTCATCGGTAGAATTCCATGGGAAGTCCATGAAAAATTTTTTTTTTAATTTTATTTCCATGTTCACTCACTCTCGCTGATTGTTAACATTTACTTCAATTATGAATTTAGGCAACGGACCATAATAGACCTGGGAGTACCTATGACTTTTTCTCAATAGAAATCACAGATATTTTTAAAATCTCAATATAATCATTACAGAGATCTTAAAATATCATTTACATTCATGGAGACTTCAAAATTACATTATTTATGGGTCTACCACTATACCATCTTACTTCTTTAGGGAAGAGAGAAACACCTCTACTCCTATGTTATAAAATTTTCTTTTTTTACATGCAGAATTTTGATCACTGGATTTGAATATAAGTAATTTTCTTTATGATGCTCTGTTTTGTTTTATGCATTTAAAATTTTTTTCTGTGAAGGAATCCCTAAGTTTCACCACGGTGCTTAAGGGGCCAACGATACAAAAAAGTAAGTAGGTAGTGATATTTACTCCATCCATTTATTCACCTAACTTTCCATCCTTCCAACCACTGGTTCCATTGAATTAATTTGACTAAATATTTATTGACTTCTTGTCATGTGCTGGCTCAGTGTTAGGTATTGCAAGGTTGGAGTTGATGTTCTTCCATACCCACCAATATTCATTTGACTTCAAAGTCCAGAAAATCTGCAGAAGTTTTCCAGAATGTACAAGAATCTTCACATTCGAGATGTTTGTTCTTTGAAAGATGTCCCTTTGACCATCAGTCTCTTAACTAAGGGAAACCCAAGTCCAGCCTCACTCTATTCTTCTCCTCTTTTCAATCTCTCATTTTTCTTTTAATTTCTGAAAGCTGTCAGGCATGCTACACCCTAGAAATAGGAGGCACATTGCTACATTTTTTAAGACTGGTAATAGAATTTATATGTCTACTGGTGCAATGTCATCCTTTATTTCCAACATGGTTTTTCATGTCTGACTCTGGATGAGGTAGCAGATCAGTGCCTGGATTCTGTTTGTCAGTGGCAACTGGAGAGTCTCAGCTGGGTACCCCCACCCCCAGGATGAGAAAATAAATAATACGGTCCTGGATACAATCCAGTTAGGCAAGGGAACATTAGGAAGTTTTTTTCTTTATAAACATTCCTTTTTAAAGTAAGCACATGTGGTTTTCAGTTCTAGTCATGACAGGGTACTTAGTATAGGGTCAATCCTCCTATTAAAAACAACAAAAAGAAGTGAAACAACATACATATGAAACCACTGGTAGAGGGGTTGGCAAGTCATACACGCAGACAGGATTTGAGGGGCTATGATTTTTGAGTGAATGGGGAGGATGGGGGTAGGGAGCAGCTGGAGAAAAATAAGTTTTACTGGACCAGAGAGATAAAGGTCAGGATTTAAGGTTGCCAAATTATGTGGGACTTGAAGGACAAAGTCCCAGAGAAGAAACTTAAGAGTCCAAAAAAATCTGTACATGATTTCCTCTCAAATTTTAGGCTAAATTCTAAGTTGAGCATGTGCAGGATCAGACTCCAAGCAAACCAACAGAAAACAGCATCTGGGGGGCCAAGGAGCTGAGCAAAGATTTCATAAACAGGACATGAAACACTAACCACACAAGAAAAAAGATTGATAAATTGGATTGCATTAAAAGTCAGAACTTATATTCTGATTTACAAGTTCATGAAAATATTTTCCTGTTAGAAGCTTTATTGCTTCGCCTTTCACATTTGAATCTATGATTCCATTTTTGTGTGTTTCTTTAGCTCTCGAAATGATTCTTTACAGGAAATTGAGCTATACAATGTGGTTTTTCTAAGCAGGGTGACTTTACCCACTGCTCAAACTCAGAGTGTCTGGAAATGCTTCAGTTCAACTTCTCCCTTGCCCCTGCCTCAGATTTTAAATTCTGGAAAGGGGGTCTCCTATCACCATTCCAGTTGGCATCTACAGCCACATGGGGTGGGGGTTGAGAGCTATCCAAGAAGAATATGTCCAGCAAAGGTATCTCATGACCCAAATGGCCTCATCCCTTTTGGATGGTCACTAATCAGGAAGTAGAGGCTGAAAACTGACAAAGTAGGGTCCTTAACAGATCTGAAGGAAGGAAAAAGTACCAGTAAAATACTTCCCAACTGAATTGATTCTTTTTTTTAAAAGGCTTTTATTTATTTATTTGTCAGCGAGAGAGAGAGAGAGAGAGAGAGAGAGAGAGAGAGAGAGAACAAGTGGGGGAGAGAAGGGGAGGGAGAAGCAGGCTCCCTGATGAGCAAGGGAGCTGGGTGCTGGACTCAATCCCAGGCCCCTGGGATCATGACCTGAGCCAAAGGCAGACACTTAACCAACTGAGCCACTGAGATGTCCCCCAACTGAATTGATTCTTAACAATGAAGAAATTAAGGCTGAAAGTGACAAATAATGAACGTTAAAAGATGATGTAATGATAAAGGGATGTTGAGTCTGATAGTAATGGTCAGTATGTGGTTATTTCTGATTTTCCATAAGGAAAAAAATATTGTATTGCTAGCAAAAAACTACTTCAGTGGTTAAATTTAAGTGTGAGAATAAAACATTCCAGACTATTTAAATGTTGCTTTGTCAGAAGTATTTTTCTTTATTCTGTAAGTGACTTCCCCTTCCCTGGAATGAAATAGCTACAATGATGTTTCTTTTCTCTTTCAGTTCTTGAATCATAAATATAATTAAGGCTTCAAGTCTAGCCATGACATTGTTTTATAAATATTCTGAATTAATTTTTTTATATTTGTTGGTTAATTGAATAACTTTTGCTACCTATATTTACTTTATTTCTTTTCAAATAATGGCATCAGGGGCGCCTGGGTGGCTCAGTGGGTTAAAGCCTCTGCCTTCGGCTCAGGTCATGATCTCAGGGTCCTGGGATCGAGCCCCGCATCTGGCTCTCTGCTCAGCAGGGAGCCTGCTTCCCTTCCTCTCTCTCTGCCTGCCTCTCTGCCTACTTGTGATCTCTGTCTGTCAAATAAATAAATTAAAAAAAATCTTCAAATAATGGCATCATATTTTCAGGCAATTTTAAGTGAGCTCAACTGATTTGAATTTTAAAAATGTGGTAGATAAAAACTTGTCATCAAGTGAGATTTTGGATGATGTAAGATGGAATTTATGTGTCAAAAATTCCAAAGGGGGCGTGCCTAGGTGGCTCACTCAGTTAAGAGTCTTACTGGGTTTCCACTCAGGTTGTGATCTCTGGGTCCTACAACGGAGTCCTGCATAGGGCTCCACGCTCAGTGTGGAGTCTGCCTGGGATTCTCCCTCCCTCTCCCTCTGCCCCTCCCACTCGTGCTCTCACTCTCTCTCAAAGAAATAAATCAATCTTAAAAAAAAAAAATCCGAAGTCTTTTTTTTTAAATTTTATTTATGTATTTGATAGACAGAGATCATAAGTAGGCAGAGAGGCAGGCAGAGAGGAGGAAACAGGCTCCCCGCGAAGCAGAGAGCCCGAAGCAGGGCTCAATCCCAGGACCCTGAGATCATGACCTGAGCCTAAGGCAGAGGCTTAACCCACTGAGCCACCCAGGCGCCCTCCAAAGCCTTTTGAAACTCTATTAACTTAGTGTACAGCTAATTGATTATGATTGCCTGGAAAATGTTGATGTACGTGGCTTATTTCACAATTTTATATGGGAGACTTATACATTCATGGCTTTTCTCCTGTATTTTGTATCATAAGTAAATCATCACTGAGTGGATCATAAAAACAATCTGCATATTTATTAAAATTGAAGGGCATCAATATTTTGTTCTTATTAATTCTTCAAACACTACATTTCCTTTTGAATTGAACATTACATACCCCATAGTGAAAAGAAAATGTCAGCTTTGGTTTTATAGCTATCTCTACACTCCTAATCAGATGAGAAAAGGGTCAGATCTCACAACCTATTTATATAGTTTTTAAACTTTCTAAGAAAAATAAAGCTTGTTATAATTGATGCCTAATGGTATAAACACCCCTGCCTTAGTGGTTGCCTAGTAACTACTTACTGCAGGCTTGTGGGGTTGCTAATGAGGCTGAATAAATGGAAATATTCAGATCCATTTCCAGTTCAGGTGGATGAGGGGCAGCAGTGGGCCAGATTTCTTTGTTAAAATTGTTTTTCCATAATGGTTTTGCACTAAAACATCTTTTGCACTAGAACTTAGTTTAGTAAATGACTTCTGCAGATAAGAGCTGAAACTAACAAGTAATGTCTTAACATTTTAAAAACATTCAACAGAACTGAATCAACATTGCTTCATTGTTCTCAATGAGCCTGAGTTTCTGTTCTGAGTGACCAGGTTGGGGAATAATGTTCCTACTGTACCTTTAACTCTTTGATAAGACCTTCTATTTGGACATCACTTTAACATTGAATGGCCAAATGCAGTTTCCAGCTAAAGGTGGTGTTAAAAGGGGCTGGGAGTGATTATAATGATATATTTATGTTTGGCTTTGGCTTGCATCCTACCTAGCAGATTTAATTTCCTAATTATGTTTTGCTTTAGCTTAGGTAAAATTAGCTTGCATCCCCTTGGCACACATCAGCTGCAGTTGGTGGAGGAGGCCTTCCAAAACCATAGGTTGTTGACAAGAGTGGCTAACTAGATTAGGATTAGATTTACTGAGTAAAATCCACAAAGAGCCTAAGCACATGTGGATAATGACAAGTTGACTAGGAGGGAATGTAGTTAGGTCAGATGAAAATTCATTTCTGGCAATGTCTTGGTTTCAAAAACATGGGATAGATGCAGGGGACTCAAGGTCTTCGGCTCTCTTTTGTTAGAGTTCCCAGTGTCAAGATCTGGGTCCTTCTAGGTGGCTCACCATGGTGTAGACAGGGATAAACGTGGTCTGGAATATTTAAATTGTATAACTATAGCCTTGTGAATGCAGTCAGAAATGATTTGCTACTTGGTAATTTTGTCATTTGGCAATACTAAGACATGATAACATATGGTTTGCTCTTTGGAGTTCGCATAAATGTTGTCGTTTAACTGAAATAAAGAATTCTCTTACTCTATCAGGGAAATGGTTTTGGGCTATGTGTCTGTTCCTTTATCTTCTCACATGGAAGGAAGAATCCCTTTGCATCGCTATATATAACTCTCTGGGTTTTTGGTTTAGTGGGTTGGAGGATGTGGCTGGTGAGGCCAAGGCCATGGTTTCATCAGAAAACCACTTGGCTCCCCAGCCACAGTCTGCATTTCTAGCTGCAGCAACCCATTTCACTGGTCTTAAAAGAGAATCTTGGAGTATAGCTCAGCACAAGCACCTCTGTTCTAGGGTTCAGAACATAAACTATTCTAATCTGACAAAATAAATTCATTTGTCAGCGGGTTAGCCACATCGTTACGTTCAGAGAAGAAGACAATATAACTAATAGTTATCTGTTTGCAATGTATTCAGTTATCTCTCCTTCCATTTTAATGCTGAAAGAAATTTACTGATTAAAAATCACAACTTATTTTTGCTATAGGGATTTCTTTTCTTCCTGCATATACACTTCCATATCTTTTCCTTTTCCTTGCTTTTCAGAAATTTTCACTCTAGCCCTGGGATGTCTTTTTTTTTTTTTTTTAAGCTATTTAATGAAGCCTCAAAAGATTTAATTTCTAGAGCCATCAAGTCATCACTCTTTCAGATCTATTTGGTCTGACTCTAGCAGAGCCCAGTCTTTGTGCAAAGAAAGTCTTTCAGAAAGAGTTAATTTGCAGTCTCAATAGAGGTTAATTCTCAGGAGAGAATTTAAACCAGCAAGTGTCCTCCTGGTAGAGAAGCAGTCCCAGGCCAGGCCACTGGTGAGGGAGTTAACTCCTGGTGTGCTTTTCTGTGCAGTAAGGTGGGATATTCCTTCAATACTTGGCAGTAGGCAATGGCAGCTTTAAGGCAGGGACAAAATGCTATTTATTTTCCTTACTAGGTCTTGGATTTTGGCCCTTAGAAAATGTGCTGTTCTGTGATTTTTTTTTTTCAACTGTTTATTTTTTTTTATTTTACTCAAAAAAGGTGGGGGAGTGAAGTGGGAGGTAAGACATCACTCAGGGTTTGAATCTTTTGTGACAATTCTGCTTTAATTGCATTTAGACTTATAGAAGCGATTTCTTCCCAGTGATATATATTTTTTAATTGAACTGCATGTATAAAATAAATGGGAGTTGCTTCTCAGGGATATTGTCATGTCATATCCTTAGTTCTTAACACCTAAGTGAAGTTTATTATTTTTTTCCCTTAGAAGGGAGCCAGTTAATTTCTTTGGTGGTAATTGAACATCAGTACAACTATTAGTGTCAAGAAAATTCATTGCCTTTTGATGTGTGAAAATGAATTTTGAAAAGAACAAGAATTTTTTTGGTTCAAACTTCAAGTTTTTACTATCCGTTCAGCATTGAAGTTTTACAGTCAAATGCTTTTCTTTCATTGGGTAAAGAGTCTAGTTATTCTAATATTGAGCAATTTCAGAGAGAATGTTTGATAAAAGAAATGATATAATGAACAGAGATGGAAATCAGAGGGTTCAGAGAAGGACTAGCTACCAGAATAAAGTCAAAGACAATAAATAAATGATCATCTCTGCTTACAGGATAACGTGGAGGTGATTTCTATGCCTGTGACCCTTAACCCCAGGGTTCCAGGTGAAAGTTCTTGATGTAGACCCTTTCTGGGAAGGAACTTTTTAACAATTTATTGATCCACGCTTTTCAGGTCCTTGAAAAGATATTCTCTGCCATGGTTTGTATCATATTTAGAACTCCTTTGGAAAGTGAGGCAATTAAAGTGCCAAAACCTTTCATTAGGAGTCTGCCATTTAAAAAAAATGAGCTTTGATCTGTTAACCCTTGGACTGAACATTCCAGGCATTCATCTTCCAGAATTTTAAGTCCAGGATTTGGTTGTGGTTTGAATTTACTTTTTTGAGACACAGCTTGAATGTGATTTGATTTTGTGCTTTCAACACATTTTTGGGATCTGGTGATTTGGGAAGGCCTGTACCATATGGTCTTGATAAGGTGATAGATTTTCACATCCTGGGAATTGGCAGGAAAGGGTAGGAACGGAATCAGATGTGGGAAGAGAAAATTAAGAGTTTGGGTTTAATTCATCTCATGATCTATCTTGAGACTTATAATTCCCATAAAATCAATTTTAAGGAAAAAATTATGTGTGCTGTCCCCACCTCATGGAGGTCTCTTAAATTCTCTTAAAAGTAGAGAGCTTCCTTTTACAAGAATGGCACTAAACATTTTTCGGTTAGCCCTTCAAAAAGTACTCCAGACTAGGGGTCAAAACACAAAACAAAACAAAAGGCCCTGCTCCATCTTGCTTGAAAAAGAGGTTGTATAAAAAGGAATAGGCCAAGGGGTCGGGTGCCACGGAATAAAGAGTAGCAAGACACATTTTGATCTGGGAGTTGATCGTTTTCTGAGAAGGACCCAAGGCAACGGCAGAACAGAACAAAGCCTGATGTATACACCAGGAGGGGAAACACGCCCTTGGTGGCAGTCTCGCAACCCCCCCCCCCCCAAACAACAACAACAAACAAATCCAAGAAGGAAGAAGAGGATGCCTTATGTGATTCCCAGCGGTGGTATAGAGGGGACTAAATGAAGGCTTTCCCTTGACCTTACAGAGAATTCAGAATCTGGGAGGCTTGACGTTTCATCGGGTTGTTCTGTACACAGCAGGGTTGGTGGGGACTGCGCTGGGAGATCACCTACTGGGCTCTTTCCTGCACCTCCTCCAGGGCTCTGGTTCCCCCTTCTTCCCGCAGGTTCCTAGCCGGGCCTGGGCGCGTGCCCATTTCCCGTACCTCCCTCCACGCGCCGCTGATTGCCGGCAGCCGGGCGCGGGCGGCGGGCGGCGCTCCGGCGCGCAGCGGGTTAAGACGGCGGGGGCGGCGACGAGGGGAGGAGGGAGCGCGGCAGCGGCGGCGGCGGCGGTGGCAGCGGCAGCGGCGGCCGGGCTGCCAGCGCCCGCGTCCCCGGACCGCAGCGGGTTAAGCGCCGCCCGCGCCGAGAGGGCTGAACCCGGAGCCACCGCTCCGAGCTCGCATTCGGATCCGCTAGAGCAGGAAGATGGCGACGGACGGCGCGAGCTGCGAGCCCGACTTCTCCCGCGCCCCGGAGGACGCGGAGGGGGCCACGGCGGAGGCGGCGGTAACCGAGGTCCCGGGGTTGGCGCGGGGAGAGCGTAGACGAGGGCTGGGGCTCGGGCTGGACCCGGCTTGCGCCCCGGGGCGCTTCGCAAGCCCAGGCTCTGCGGGGTGCCCCCTCCCCTGGGTGCCCCCTCCTTGCGGTGCCTCACTGCTGGAGCCCGGGTCGAGGAGGGTGAGGCGGCCTCCTGGGCTCGGGATCACTCCCGTCCTTCCCCAGCCCTGCGGGAAGAAGTCCTGGGCCGCCAGGTTCTGGGGCTCCCTGCGTGTGTCCTGTGCGACCCCTTTGCCCACTCCCTCAGCTGCTGTGGGGTTTGGTCAGGGGCGGGGGCTGGCGTGCTTTTCTAGGCGAACTTGACCCCCCATTGTTCGCCTCTTGCGCGCGTGGTGGTGGGCGAGTGTTTCGGGGCTGCCTGGCATCTCTCAGCGGACCCAGGAAGGCAGCTACGGGGAGACGGGTCATCGCCAGGCAGGTGTGGGGATGCCCATTGTGTGTGTGTTCATGTGCCTGAGGCCCCTTTGGAGAGGCCCGGTGTCCGGCTTTGGGCGCTGCTGCCTCCCGCTGAGCGTCGGAGCCTTGGGTCCTAGCTGCATGCTGCCCCATCACTTGGTGATGGGGGGCCGGGGTGGGAAGGTGTTCTCGTTCTTCCCAAGAAGGTGCCCAGGCAAGGTGGAGATTCAGCACCTAGTGTCCACACATTGTTCTTCGCTGGGATCTAGAAGCCTAATGAGTTTCCATCCAACGCTGACCCCACTTTCGGCCCCACAGTATCCCTGTGCACGGAGACTGAACGGTGGTTTCCAGTCCCTACCTCGGGGGGAGGGCTGGACCCACATTTCCTGGGTGGAAACGTTTTCGGAGTTGAAAAGCAGCTTCGCAGGAGCTGCAAGGATCTGCAAAGAAAGGCAGCCCTGGGAGCGCCTCCCACCCTTGGCGCGGTTCCGCTGCTGTAGCGGGAGATCCCGGGTGGTGTGGACTGAGAAGAGCCTGGACGCCCCTCAGTTCTTTCCTGGACAGAGTCGGTGCGAGAGCAGCAGAGGGAGGGCCAGGTGTGAATCATCTGGGTAGTTGGAACTTCTTCCCTCACTATTGGGACGTTGGGCTCTCTGGAGAGGGAGAGGAGAGATGTGGAGGTGGAGTAGGCTGCTTGAGCTGAGCCTGGGCAAGAAAAAAGAAACAGGGAGAGAAGGCAAAACGGAGAAAGAGGAGGGCTGTTGATTTCCACTTGTGAAACTTGCAAGTTTTAATTTGAAACTTTTAGGAAAATTGGTTTTTCATTCTTTGCATGGAAAACGTGAACTTAAGATTTCAAATAAAACCTGCTCTCTTGTGATGCTATGAATCAGTTCCCTTTTGTGAAATACAATAAGGATAAGCTAGCTATTAAGACAACACAAACCTCTCTGGGAAGTTCAAATGATTGAGTACCTTCATCCCCATGATATGCTAAAGGGAGGGGAGAGAAAAAAGAGGTAGGGGTGTGTGTGTTTGTTGCCCAGGAAGGCTGAATTTGGTTAATCGACTTGGAGCAGCCTTTTTTTCTATTACCCTCAGTCTTTAATCACCTGACAATTAAACCAAACACAAACATCTCATTTATGGTCTGTAGGTGATCTATAGTTTTATTTGGTTAGATTGCAAACAGGATCTTGGACGCCGGACAGATTTTTGTGTTAACAAGGCCTCTGTTCCCTTTCTGCTGTTGAGAATTTTCAGGAGTCTGACTTTTCACTGCACATAGGTGGAGATTTTGTAATTTCACCCTGGTTAATGATAGCCATGGAAAAATCTGTGAAAGTAAAACTTGTTACTTCTGTAGAATCTTTGGAGGATGCAATAAGGACACTTAATCTAATAGTTTTTTAAAATAACTTTTTAGCAAAATTTTTTTAGCAAAATTCTGATGATGGCTTATTATGCAGTAAACTGGGCATTTTACTTTTAATAACATATGGTCCTCCTGTATCAGCCACTTGACTTACAGCTTGATATTAAAGCTGGAGTGAAGAATAATATTTGTCATTTAAAAGCTTCTTACCTAATGATTAAAAATCAAAGACATTTTTATGCGTTTTGGATTCATGGCAACTGAGGACTTAACATTTTTTTTTAATTTTTAGGGAATAGGGTTTTTTTTTTTTTTGCATTTTAGAGATTGATTTCATTTCAAATTGGTTTACATATTATGCATTTTTATATGTACATTTGGCAGTCATGAGCCAATGGAGACTCCAAAGCAGTAGGCTATTTTTGAAAGTGAGTGTTTTCACTAAGTTTTGACTATTTAGATTGTTGCTTAGAGACAAGTTTAATTTATAGTTTTCAGCTTAATGTGATTTTCAGTGGAGTGTTTTAAATTTAGTTTGTGATCCTTGTTCTTAGCTGTTTAAATCCTGAAAGCATCCCAAGTGTAAAGCTGGGTAACAGCTACAGTATTCAGTAGGATCATATTAATAGTCTTTGCTGTGAACCATGCCGAGAAACCTGGGTTATTTTCAGTGCCTCAACCAAATGTGATGACTTTTATAGGCTATATTGCTATTTCTACTCTGAAAATAACTCCTAATGGATAAGGCAGTATGGAAAACAGAAATCTTCCTGCTTTTTTTATTGTCACCAAAGAATTTAAGAGTGAAAGGAAAATGGAAATCTCTTTAGAGCTGTGTTTGGGAAGCTGATCAACATTCTTGTCATTCAGGACTTTTCTGGAGCAAATAATATGCAAAAAGTAGATAAAAATTTTTGTTGTCATGGTGATAATGACAAAAAACTTGGACAGTGCTTTTATTAAATGCACAACAGGAATATTAAATTAGCAGCTGGTACTTTGGAAATTTTTGTTTCCAGGTGACAATGTTGAATGTAAATGCAAAGAAAAACATTTTCTTAGCCAATTTTGCTAAGCTTTCTTAAAACAATCATAGTTATATGAATATTGAAAGTTGGGCACCTGGGTGGCTCAGTGGGTTAAGCCTCTGCCTTGGGCTCAGGTCATGGTCTCAGGGTCCTGGGATTGAGCCCCACATCGGGCTCTTTGCTCAGCAGGGAGCCTGCTTACCGCCCTCTCCTGCCCCCAGCTCTGCCTGCCTCTCTGCCTACTTGTGATCTCTCTCTCTCTCTCCCTGTCAAATAAATAAATAAAATCTTTTAAAAAAAGAAGAATATTGTAAGTTTCACAGCATAATTTTTAAGTAAGGAATAATTTAGACTTAACACATTACCATCCACTTACCAAAATGGTGGCATCACGAGTAACATCTTTGCTGCCATAAAAAGTAACACATACCATTCCAGTGGTGGAAACTGATAAATGGTCAGGAATCAAGTCAGACATGATGATGTCATGAAAGGCACCAATAATTAGGAGTCTTGAGAGGAAGAGTCATGGAAAGGATCCCTAGTGGAAGGACCTGGAAACATTCCACAGAAGGATGGCATTTGAGTTGGGCCTTGAGATGGAAGGAGGACTTGGAAGTGAAGACTGCAGGAAGCTGTGGGCCATGTAGCTGGTTCTTAGGATTCCTTGAAAGGTGGCCTGGGGCACAAATGAGGGGCCTTCAAAGATGAACACAGAGGTTTCAACTTTAGTTGCAACAGTGTATTTTAGAAAAATAGGTTAGAAGTTGAGGAAATAGACTGAAATATAACTGATGCTTTTCAACAGGATGCTTTTCACTCTTTTTTCATCTTAAATCATGTATATTTCTGTGCCTGTTTTTTGACTTCTTATTGGTGTTGGTATCATTGCTGTTACATTGCTCATAGGAGCAATTTTGTTTAGAGAAAAGCATTTATCTTCTCTGTGATTGAATCCCTGCCTAGGCTAGATTGCCAGTTGGTTCTTTCCTCTTGTGTTTCATGTAACTTTATGAGGTGAGAAAATGTTTCACAGACTGAGTACTTATTCAGCCATTTACAAATATCTGCTGTTGATCTTATGGACACAGGGCTGGAGCTGGAAGAGAGCAGACTTCTTCAAGAAAGGCTGTGTGAGTTTTGTTTCTAAAAGAAGGCCAGGGCGCCTGGGTGGCTCAGTGGGTTAAGCCTCTGCCCTTGGCTCAGGTCAGGATCTCAGGGTCTTGGGATCAAGCCCCGTATCGGACTCTCTGCTTAGCAGGGAGCCTGCTTCCCCCTCTCTCTCTCTGCCTGCCTCTCTGCCTACTTGTGATCTCTCTCTCTCTCTCTCTGTCAAATAAATAAATAATAAAATCTTAAAAAAAAAATAAATAAAGGAAAGCAAAGGTTAAGCACTATGCCAGGCAAATACATGGTAGGTGTTTCACCAATATGGAATGAAGAAAATGAATACTCACCAAGAAGTCCTGTCCTATTACTTACTGTTGTTTGGCTAATTGGGAAATTTACTTTGTGTGTTACTAGAGTGTAATGGAACTATTGGTCTATGATTTGTAGTAATTAACATTATAGATGTTACAGAGCTTTTCTTGTTTCTAAAAGATGACCCTGATTTTCTGATTTTTTTTTTGGTTATTTTTATTTGTATATTGTCTCTTTCCAAGCTGCTTTTCTCAGTGACATTTCAGATTCACAGGTTTTTAAAAAAATTAATTTCCAACACTATTAGTTTTCCCTTTAGATTCTCTCTCTTCAGAATCATGGCTGAGACTGGGAATGGTAACTACATCCCTCCCATCCTGAATTCTTCCTATAATTGAGCCAAGGTCAAATCACCCACCAGGGTGTGGAGGGAGGGGATGATGGGGGGGGGGGGTCAAGGCAGAAATGAAAGGGAGTTTGGAAACAGGAAAAGGGAATAAAAGGGAAGATTGGACAGGAAGACAGGCAAGGCTTTGGCATAGTCTGCTAATGCCTAGAAATCTGGGACTAGCATTCAACTGAAAATGTGCCTAGGAAGGATGGAGGAGTTTCTCTCCCTTCTGCCCTCATATACTTTGCCACCTAAGCACATCTGAGTGTTGTTTTAGAAAAGACTATTTGAATGCACTCAGTTGTATTATTCTCTACTGGGGCTCCTTTGCAAGACTTGTATAATATGGAAAAGGAAACGTCTCTTAGATATTAAGTTAAAAAAAAAAAAAGGAAAACTGGTATGAGAAAGATGATGATGACATTGAAATCAAAGGATTTTTAAAGATGTATTCATCTTTTATAAATAACTTGCATAAAGATAATGAGATCATATTAATGCTGTGCACAAAACGATGCCATGTATGGAGAAATCCTGATTTTTAGGGAAAAAATTACTCTTGAAATTGTTAGTCAATAACCAGGTAGATTAAGGATGGAGTTAAAAGGTTTTTTATAGTAAAAGCGGTATCACTAAATTAACGTCACTATGCAGAAATGAATGCTTGTTCATAAATGATTTGCTTCTGACACTTTTATATTTCATTGAAAATGCAAAAAGATGATTCCAAAGGCCCGAGTTATTCCACAGAAGGCCTTTGTAACTGTAAGAATCTCATCTAGCCATCTATGTCTCAGCCTCTTCATTTGAAAATCAGCATGCTTCCATTCGCCACCTACAGATAATCAAGCTGATATTCAATGCATGATAAGCTTCTTTAAGGACAATTATTAGATCTGGATGCTAGTTCCCATGTGGAGATGTCCCATGTAGGGCTCATAGAACATGGAAAAGCTGAGTTAGAATGGAAATAGGAATTTGTTTTATCTGAGATGTGGTCTTTTTCTTTTTCCAAAGAGGAAATGGAGACAGACAGGAGATCTGAAAGGAGGAAAAGGCACGGAGCCATATTTAATTATCAGAGCTTGTCACCCCTGGCCGAGCCTTTTCTCTGCTGCTCATTCCAGTTTTCTTGTACTCAAAATTAGTTATACCCACTGCCAGGTTTCCTTCCTGACATTCTGTTTACTTGTCAGTTCTGCCGCCTTCCAGTATACTCAGTTGCTTATCTTGCATGAAAGACCTCGGGCAATGGGATTGATTTGAGGTGTAAGGCCCTGGAGAGCTGACCCCAGGTTCTCAGTATGTTGCTTTTAAGTCCCACACCAAGTGGCCCTGCTGTAGACTGCTCTAGATGATTTTTGAAAACAATGAATGAAGATGATTGACCAGTTACTTAGTTGGCCTAAGAGTGGGGCCATAACCCTGTATCTTCGTAAGACAGGTGTATCCTTTACACATGACTTACATGCTTTGTGTGTTCATATTGTTTGAAATAGGCGTTTTATGACAAACGTGGGTGGGCGTGAATGTTAGGTACAATCATGTGAGGATTTAATACTCTGGCTATCCTCCTATTTCTAGTAGGGGTGAAAAAAATAGAGCATTAAGATAGACGATATGAGGAAATACACAAGGCAAGACATGATTAATTGCCAAATGAAGTACTAGAACAGACAGTAAGACTGAGTGTAGAGAAGGAGAGATTTCTGGAGTCTGTAAAGACCTATGGAAGTGAGATGTGAGCTATGTCCTGAAGAAAGTAGGATTCCCATGAATTAGAGGACAAAGGATTAGGAAGAACAAAATCAAAGGTATGCAAACCCTGTAAGTAAACCTCTTAATAGATGAAATCGGGAGGAATAATCTCAAAGCAGGATGTCATGTCAGAGATTTGAAGTAGTTTTAGAGCATGAAAATGTGCCTTTCTTCATGAAAATCCATATAATTGTGTGAATTCATATTTTAACATTATAAATGTTCTGTGTACCTGGAAAGTTGGATTTTTTTTTCATGTTAATGATAGTCTTCAGCTTTTTATTTTCTCCTTGTAATTTCAAGATGGATTTCATTGGTTTCCCCTTCTTTACAGCCTCTTACTCATCCCTGAGCCATAAATCTTGCTTACATAGGAAGTTCTAAATGTGCCTTATTAATTATTAGCATGCCCTATTAGACTGGGAAGAAAATACATTTCTGTAACTTCAGAGCAAAGAGGCAAAATCAATTTACCTCAACTGTTTCTCATAGGCTTCATGGAATGACCCAAATTTCCAAAGTCCAGTAATCCAGTTAGCCTGATAGTCTGTGAAATCAGAACATTTGGGAGCAGGGGGAGATTTTAGGGATCACTTAGTACAACATACTTATTTTACTACTGAGAAACTTGACGTCCAAACAGATGAATTAATGCTCTTCTAGCCCACTGGCTTTCTCAGGTACCTCACCTCCTTCCCATGTGGTAAATTCACTGATCAAACGTAGGGTAGCCCACTAGATTTGAAAGTGGAAGAGCTGCTCTCGGTGTCTATGGGAAGTACCAGAGAACATATCTGGCTCTGTGTTTGATCACTAGATTTTTACCATAACTGATAAGTTTGGACAAAGATCTGGGAGGTACTGGGACGCCTGGGTGGCTCAGTTGGTTAAGCCGCTGCCTTCGGCTCAGGTCATGATCCTGGGGTCCCGGGATCGAGTCCCTCATCAGGCTCCTTGCTCGGCGGGGAGCCTACTTCTTCCTCTCTCTCTGCCTGCCTCTCTGCCTGCTTGTGTGTACTATCTCTCTCTCTGACAAATAAATAAAATCTTTAAAAAAAAAAAAAAAAGATCTGGGAGGTACTTCTGCCACTGTGACCCCTAATCTCTTAAATGCTCTGGCAACCATCAATGTTCTGACCCCTTTAATTCTGAAAGGATATGGATAAGGATCTTCTGGCCCTAGTGGGCTGTGACTGTTGAAATTCCTTACATAAAACCCACTATTTTAGTTTTTGTTTCTGTTTTTTGTTTGTTTATTTGTTTGTTTTCCCCTAGAGGTGAGGGTATGGAGTGGTAGTGGAGGAAACTGGTATTGGCCTATATGTAGTTCTGGCAACTGAAGATGACTTAACTCAGCTAGGTTTTATTTTGTCTTCTCCCTCTCTCTGAGCCTGTATAAGAAAATCTGGAAGAATGCCCTCCCCACGCCACTGCAAGTGATTTAGAGCTTGTTGAAGACTTCTGTGTTGAAAAATATGCGTTTGGGGTTGTGTCTCTTCTTTTGTATTATGTCCCGAAGAAGGCTCTTTGTTTGATGACCAAACTCTAGATTAGTTTAAGCTGCCTCTGTCAGATTTTTAAAACTAGGTGTTAAGCACTGTTCCTGGACTACTTTTCCTGGCAACCCTCAAACATGACAGGCAGAGGGGTGGCCTTTAGAGTTGCAATCTAGCTGGGTTTTTTTCTTTCTTTCTTTCTTTCTTTTTTAGTACCTTGCTTTCACGTAAAGATGAGATCTGGGTTTTTCTTTATTTAGGAAAACAAGTGCACTAATAATAAAGCTAGGTGTGTGAACATGTCTGCTGTGACTTTGTTGTTGTTGGGGGTCTGGGGTGTCATGTTTTCATGGATGTCCTGATAAAGATCCTAATCTTTTATGTGAGTGGTTGCATTTGGATCTCTCGTCTTCTTTCTTTTTTTGAAAATTAAGTTATCAAGTTATTTTGCCTCTTAAAAATATAAAATTTATTAAAAAAAAAACCACAACCGGTAGGAAGAAACTTGGTGATAGATTTGTTTATGGCCTATATTATGGTGATGGTTTCCTTTCTCTCCAAACTCATCAAGTTGTACATATTAAATATGTATAGCATTTTATATGTCAATCATACCTCAATGTGGTTTAAAAAATAAAAGATTTAGAATAATTGTTTTGTTCTTAAACCAAAGAACATTAATAATTTTTATATATCTGAGTACTTTTGTACCATACATGCATCAAGTCAGATAAATGCCACTTCATAAGAAACTGACATACTTTTTTCTTGGGATTTTTGCATTTGGGCTTTCTTATATTTCTAATAATACTAACGTGTTTCAAATTTATTTGTAAAATAAATGACCTCTAACATGGTTTCATATACTCTGTTTTGCCAGAATAGTGGACGGAAACATCAAACATTGGAGAATGACAGTTTGAAAATACTATGATAGTATTCTTGTTCTTGAAGGCCAGGAGACAGTAGTGTTTTTAGTGAGGACCCAGGGGTGAGAAGCATAGGGGAGAGAGAGTAGCTGGCGGGCAAACAAACTCTATATTTGAAATAGTGCATCACTTAATACACTGTGATGGGAAACATGATTATTTTTTTTAAACATTCTCTGTAACCTAATCAATGGTTTAGCAAAAACCCTTATAACTGGTTTTTCTTTTAATGAATTTCCCTTTTTATTGATGGTGATATATTAAAAAACAGAAGTGTTGGTTGCAGGTCACATGTAATGTTGATGATGATGGAACCAGGGCAAGCACTCCTGACTCTGATATGAATCAGAATCTTGGCAATGTCTTTCATAATTTATTAGTATTTAAAACGGAGTGCTTTGCTTATGAAGCTTCGGGGAAACAAGGACAATAAAATACACAATTAATTAAAATCTTTAGAACAACCAGCAGTAGCATTAATAAAACATTACCTTCTAAAGCTCATAAGAATTGCAGCTTACTCACCCATCTCAGTGGGAAAAAGCAGGATAAAAGTCTGTCTTTCATCACAGTCAACAAACTGAGTTTTTATTGCACTTAGGCTGGTAGATACTCAAAGAAATAGGCTTATAGCCAGTAGCCCACATCTCCCTACATAAAACATCTGGGTGCTCTCGGCTTGAATAATAACAAGCACCACTTTTATTTAGCGCTTATTTCATTTATGTGTTCTTATTTAATGCTCAGAAGAGCTTGGCGGGGTTAGTGTTAGGATGTGCATTACATAGATGAGAAAACACATCAGGTAAGATACAGAAATGCCTCTTCCAGGTATAGTCCTTGAACCAGCAGAAGCACCAGGAGCTTGTTATAAAGGCGAATTTAAGGCTCCCCCGCAGACCTGTATCAGAAACTCTAGCGGTGGGGTCCTGCAGTCCCTGTTAACAAGGTCTCCACAGAATTCTTATGCTTGCCTGCCTTTGAGAACAATTGGGTTATAGACCCATGTGACACAGTTATGTAGTGGGAGCAGAATTTGAGCTCTAGTATATTAGATTTTACTATTTATAGGCAAACTCGATTTTTTTTTCTTAACCGATTTATTTATTTATTCCATAGAGAGCAAGCCAGGGCACAGTACACTCGAGTGGGGAGGGGGTTGGTGCAGAGGGAGAGACTCCAGCAGACTCCATGCTGAGTACGGAGCTCCTTGTGGGGCTCAGTCCCAGGACCCTGAGATCATGACCTGAGCCAAAACCAAGAGTCACAAGGCCAAGTGACCAAGCCACCCAGGTGTCCCAACAGGGAATATCTCTTAAGTTAACTTTTTAAGCGAGGGCGTCCTAGAAATAACTTCTCCTTTAGGTTTTGCTGTAGGTTTTTCTTTTTCTCTCTTTTCCATCCTGAGCCCCTGCCTGTCTAAATAACTTCTCTAATATATATGCAAAAAGAAACAATTTTAAGAGGAAGATCCTTTTAAAATCTTTCATTGGAGAACCAGCTAGTTCTGGTTTCTTTCCCCTTTGTACTTTTATCTCCTTCTAGAAGCTCTCTTTGAAACTGAGAAAGAGCCAGTTCTGGTTATGCCTGTTTGAAAGTCCTGGAATCATTTATGGGCTTGCCATGTTTACTTCTGTGTCATCACAAAGATAATAGAAGGTCATGTATCTAGGTGCTAAGCTGGTTCTTACTAGCTGATTGATAGGATGCCTCTATTTTTCATCTCAGGAATGTTGTCCCTGTGCTGGTAAAGTGTGTAGACCGGTCATAGCACTTAGGTGTAGTTTTGTCATTTCCTGGCTGAATGATGTGGGTATGTTATCTGACTTCTCTGAGTTGTGGTTTTCTTAACTGAAAATAGAGGTTATATCTTATATATTAGACTTGGTTCTTCTCGATTACTTTGGAAACCATTGGGGTGCTACGCACATGTGAAATAATGTTCTGGAATGGCCTCAGGAATGGCTTCTGAGGTTGGGTGTTCTGAGGCATTTGGGAGTGAACACGCGTCGCCCTCCCTCTGAGGGTGATGGGTGTATCAAAGGAATCCCTGCACAGACGGGTAGCGTGGACTGTGTGTGTAGAGGGAGCTCCACCTGTGGATTCACCCAAGCTGAGCTGTGAACGCTCTGGTTGAGCTTCTCTAAGATGGCTGCCAGAAGACCTGCTCATAAAGTTGTCAGGTAGGAGAGGGCAGAGTTGGAGACCAACGTATTGGGCATCAGTGATATATCAGTGGGATTTAAAGAGGAGAGATTCGATGCAGTTACCAGGGAAGGAATGTAGAGAAGACACTGGAACTGGAAGAGTGATGGATGAGGCTCGTGATCCTTGGGTCATGGTGCTGATACCTAGTGGTGTAACTGAGTCTCTGGAAAGCTTACTTACTCCAGCCTCGGCCTACTTTTGGAATGGCAAGAAGCTATAGAGGCATTGCTTAAGAAAGCATTTGATCACCATGTAGCAGGTTCCAGACTCACCTGACCATAGCTGCAGTTGACTAAATGTGGGTGGTGGGCTAGTCCTCTTGGAAATACACAGGCCTGCCCTGTGTCTGTGAGAGACAGGGAGAGCAGGGCAGCAAAGGCAAGAGCATGTTCCTTCTAACGGGACTGCTACTTGGTTCTGTAGATGGTTGCTGTATGAGGATGTGAATCTGGAGTTAACCGGTCATCTCTGTTCTGAAGAGAAACCAGAGATCTGTATTTTTTGGTGACATCTTCAGGTTCTTTTTTAAAATGCTGGCTGAGTTAAAAAAACAACGCTTTGAGGCCCAAGTTACACACATCTGTAGGCCAGATTTGGCTGTAGCCTCCTAGCTGGTTACCTCTGCTGCAGTGTTCTATAAACATGACCTGTTATTATTGGATGTCCCAGAATTTATAATAACCTCCCAGGAGCCTGTGCATTGGGGCCCTTCTAGGAATACATTCTTGTAGTTTCTTTGCTACCCCTGCAACTTTTCCTCAACATATACTAGGCCTGTTTTGATAGAAACTCTGGAGACTTTTTAAATTACTGTCACAATTTGAAGAGATCCTGAATCCAGTTGTGCAGGCAGGCTGGGAAAATAGATTTCCTTAATGAAGAGATTTGGGACTTTGGCCTTAATAGTTTTTATCCCTCCTAGAAGGTCTGGGCATAGATAATCTGCTGCTGAAGAGGGCCCCTGTGCTTCTGAGATTTGCTGAGCCACTGAGATAAAAACAATCCATTGTACGCCTCTAAGACATGTATTGTCCTATGAATAGCTTTTTCATTGCTTTTTAAATATTTGTGTTACAGAAAAAAGAGTTTGACGTGGACACCCTCAGTAAATCAGAGCTTCGAATGCTCCTCAGCGTGATGGAAGGGGAGCTGGAGGCCAGAGACCTGGTCATCGAGGCCCTGCGGGTAAGGAGCTCCTAGGGCCCAGCCCTGTTCTGTATTGTTTTCTTTCTTCAAAGAGCCAGTGACAAAGCTGCTTTTCTTAATTTTTGAACCAGGTAGATTTAAAATGTTACATCTGGTTAAAATGTGCCCCTCACCGCAAATGCCAACCCATAATCTTTATAAACCCAAACACTGAAGTCAGGTGGTCGTTCTAACGATGGGGATTGAGACTAAACTGTTCAGTGTGGGAAACTTGAGACTTGAGCTGTATTGTTTTGTGTGGTTATTTGGTAATAAGTGTTTAGAAAATTGGAAATTTGGTATCATACATGTATGTGAGGTCAGGGAGGAAAAATTATGAGTCATTTATAAAAGATATTATTGATAATAGAGCTTTTCCTTCCTATGTAAATTTTAAATGACTTATGTTCTGAAACTTCTAAGAGTTGAAAACTAATCTATATCACTCTTAAAAGCTACATGTATATTTTCACATAGTTTTATTACTTTTTCATCTGATCTTCTAGGAATTTTGACATTTTCATAACTTGTGAAGTATTATCTTCTAATATATTACTTGGATACCCAAAATTCTGTAAAAATAATGTTTTCTTGATGCACAATCTCATAAATTGTTTTGGTGTATTAGCAAAACCTAAGCATTTTTTTTCTTTTTTCTTTGATATAAAATACTTTGTATATAATCAGTTGTTTCCTGGCTTTTGGTCATTTGGCCAAGATGGCTATATTATATATGAAGTGTGGACTGGGTCTCTCCCCTCGCCCCCGCTGTGGAGTATGCTGTGGAGTATGTCCTCAGACTTTGTCTTAGGAGGTTGTTTTAACATAGGAAAACCGATGGATGTCAAATTGTTGCTGCCTATGGGTGCTAATATAATGGGGGAAAGAGGTAATACTAATGGTGGATGGTCAGACATAATGAAGACGATGGGCATGCTGAGAATTCAGTTGTGTGAGGAAGGGGTGGCTATAGTTCATTTTCACAAACTGGAAATTGGTACAGTGGAAATAATGATTACTCCTTAGTCTGATGACAGAGAATGATTGGCTCGGAAAAATGGGAGTAGAGTTCTACCATCTGTAAGCCAATAACAAGTTGAAGGTGGTGCTTTCTGAATGGCAAACTTTGCTAAGTGGACTTGTGCACAGTTTGGTTGTGAGAGGGACTCCTCTCGTTCCACATTGGAAATATTTGCATTACTTGCCAACGTATATTTTCCTGACTAATGAACTTGGTGGGAGACATGCTAAGGCAGTGGATCACTAACATGTATTCCACTCCACTTCAGGAGAGAACAGGGTCCCCTGTGAGGCCAATAGTGTAGACTCTTGAGACCAAATGGATATGAAAGCTCCAGTTCTCCCTTAGGGATTTTTCTGTCCCTCTCTGTTAACCTGTAAAAGGCATCACCTCCTGGGGCATTTCCCACTACTTGCACAAATGTTTGAACCTTTAGCAGAGCCTGTGTTTTTGTGTATCACCTGAGCAAGCCTATTTATTTCTCTTTTTAACTTAATTGCGATACTTACAAATATAAGTAGAATTAAAGGCTTGCTAATGATGAGGGCTTGCCAAACTGAAAGTTTTGCATAGAATCAAGGAATGTTGGCGTTGTGAGGAGCCTTACTCCATAGTCTAGGTCAGTGGTTTGCATCGCTCCAAATCTAGTGGTGTGTTTTGTTTTGTTTTGCCTTTTTTTTTTAATAAAATGTTTTATATTATTCTTTTACTGTCCTGCAGTGAAATGTATGGATAAGAGCATATGTAAGTAGGTTATGTTAAAAATAACCAGTGCACTGCCCTAATTGTGACATAAAATAACAGGAAAGTAACGTATAACAAAACACACATTTCAGTATATAAGTGATCAGGCATATCTCGTGGAAGACATGATAAAGGAAGCAGCAATTGGTGCCTGTTTGTAGCATTGCCTGAATGCAGTCATTGCAAAAGAATCCTGATCCAGGCGTGCTGTACTGAGACTCAGACACAGTGAGTGGGTTTGCTGTGCACGAGGTGATTTTTTTCCTGAGATGGTGAATGACTCTTGGTAAAGTTCCAAACAAAAGTGCACACTTACGTGGAAGCGGAATCCATGGAAAATTCTCTGTTTGTTAAAACTAAATTAAAACAACTTGTGTGTGTGTAGAAAGGAGTTAGTCTTTAGCTCAGGTCATCATTCTGAACTGAAGGTTCTACTGAAAGGAATGACTAGAGGGACATTTAAAGTTCCAGGGGACTTGAGGTAGTTCCTGGATGTGGGGCACACCCTTAGCCCTGCCGCCTAAGTGCCAGTCACTGTGCTAACAGATCTCTGTCTAGGGTGCTGCCCCTGTGGAGAAGCACTGGGTTTGTTCATGTATTAAAATCCAAACAAACGCAAAGGAAGCCCAGAGAGATTGTGACTTAATCTCAGGTCGAAAATGTAGCATCCTTGAAGTTGGTATGTTTGGAGATTCTTAAAGCTTTTTGTCATTTTTTAAACTTGAGAATTGTGATTGATTTATTTAGGTGATTATGTTTTTAAGAATAGAGGATATGATTTTTGTATACCTGTCATAGACTCACTGTGGTCATTTACTGATTGTTCCCTCGAGGGCATTCACTGGAACTAGGGAAACGGGAGAAATACTTACTTGGGTCCAGATGTGTCATTTAGTTGCCATTTCCTTCACCAGTGGAATATAAGTTAGTGACTGGCTAAAAACTGGGAATAGAGAGAATGTGAAACTTTTGATTTTGTTTCATATTAGGAGATAAACATGTTCCTGAATTAAAATTCAAAATCTGTCCAATCAGTATGTTGTTATTCAGTTGGGAGAGAAATATACCTTGTTTTAAAAAAATGTCAAAAGTAATATTTCTCTGAAGGTGGGAAATATTTTTAAACTTAATATGTACCATGAACTATATGAAAATTTAGAAATGATTGTGTTATGAGGCATTTAAATCCTTTAGAGTTTTGGAATCTTTAAAAAGATATTTCAGGGGTGCCTGGGTGGGCTCAGTTGGTTAAACATCTGCCTTCAGCTCAGGTCATGATCCCAGAGTCCTGGGATCGAGCCCTGCATTGGGCTCCTTGCTCAGCAGGGAGTGTGGTCTGCTTCTCCCTTTGTCTGCCGCTTCCCCTGCTTGTGGAATCTCACTCTCTCTCTATCACATAAATAAAAATCTTAAAATATTTCGGATCAAGCTTTTTTATTTTGTTTAATCATGCTACCTTGATGTATTTTTTTTGAGAGAGGGAGAGAGTTCCAGTGGCAGTGAAGGGAGAGAGAAAATCCAAAGCATGCTCAGTGTGGATCCTGATGGGGGAATTGATCTCGGGACCCCGAGATCATGACCTGAGCCAAACATTAAAAATTATATAGATTATTGGATTATTGGATTAATGGCAATAAGCTTTTCAGAACAATTCATAGATATGATTGGGGGGAGGGTATTATGAAATTATAATACATATCTTGGTACATTTACTATTTTCATGTTTAAGGTAAAAATATTTCCCAGTAAAACTCCTTGGCTTTATAACAGATGTAAAGTTCAGGAGATTCATTTTTATTGGAGGGGGATCATATTTTAAAAAGTACATTTTTGGAAAATATGAACTGCTTAACTGAAATATGTCTTAATTGCATAGGAAATATTCTATGAATGATACCCCCTCATCCACAAAAAGTAGGAATAAATCTTTGACTAAATAGATATGCTGAATGACATTTAGAGAAAAATACTGTGAAGTTTAATTGAGAATATGCTAAATTTTCTGAAAACCACAATAGATACAGAGCTTTTTGAGTTAAATTTAATTAAATAATTAACCTGTTAAGAGATCATCTATTTGATAATAATTATTTAGTTTGTGGAATCTTCTGGCTTTCACCTCTTTTTCCCTCTTGCTTCTAGAGTTTTTACCAGTATCTTAGTCAAATGGAAACAAGGGCAAAAACATGAAAATGCTCTAATTATAGAATTTTAGGAGTCAAAATTGTGTTTTAGCTTACATTTACAGGCTCCAGCTGGCTGTTATTACTGTGAATTTACATAAATGTTACATCACTGAAACAATGAATTCCTTGGGCAATCAGATCCAGATTTCTTGTATGCCTTCTTTTTCCTTTTAGATTGATAAATGAGAATTAATAGTATTATTGACATGGCATTTCTTCCTCATAACCTATAGTTACTATAAAGTATGTGATACAGATTTTTAAGTATTATTTGCACTGAAACTGTAGAAATTACCAGTTTATTTCTTTGGAGAGAATGTATTTATAGTATTTAATATCATATGGGATATCAGATTAGAGAATTGTCTTATATAAATGGCTGCAACAAAGAGACCCAAAGTATGATAGATTAAATATGAAGTTTATTTCTCCTCCCAATCTGGAGGTGAGTCATTTGTGCTGGGGAAGTATTTCTAAGCCAAGTGTCATTTAACAGCCCAGATTATATTTATCTTACTGCTCTCCTCAGGGAATTTGCCTCATTGGTGTGATTGAAACTGTCAGTGACATGCCTACATCCCAAACCTATGGTAAAGAGGGCAAGAGAGGAAATGAAGGAGAAGCATTATGTGCATAAGGGAGAACTTTGTGGACACACCTAGCACAGTTCTGGGGAATGGTCCTGGGTGGCTGACTGGCTCCCTGGGAAGGGAGGACTTTGGAGAAATCTAATAACCTAATGCACTCCATTATCTTGATTTAATGTTATAAAATATCCTAGGGTATGGTACAAGAAGAGAGATCCTTCCTTTCCTCCTTCCTTCAAATACTTGTTGAGTACCTACTGTATGCCAGGTACAAAAATGAAAGTTCAAAGTGAATATAAGTGGAGATTAATTATTATGCCAAAATTGGGTCCATTTAGAACATTGTATATACCTTTTATATGTTTAAAATTAATTGTCCCAAGTAGTGTCATTTGGGGCCATGTTTTAGTTTTCTCAGACTCTGACTCTATATGTTCAGATTTTGTCTAGAATGATCTTCCTTTCTAAAAAACTGTTCATTGGGTTCAAAACGCAATTAAAAAAAATGCTCTGAATAGTTTTGCTTTGAAGCAGGTTTTCTCCCCTCAGCACTAGTGACATTTGGGACTGGGTATTTGTTGTGGTTGTTGTGAGAAGAGGGGCTATCTTGTACACTGCAGTATGCTTTGCAGCGGCCCTGGTCTATCTGCTCACTAGATGCCAGTAGCACCTCTGTAGGTGTGGCAGCCAAAAAGGTCTTTCCTTGGAGGGTACAACACTTGGGAAACACTGCTGTAAAGTAATACTGGTCAAGAAAATGTTGCTCAAATACATTTCATTGTAAGCACAGCATCCATTATTGATTAAAAACTCTTGACAGTATAGCTTTAGAGGGCACATACCTCAACATACTTCATATGAAAAACCGACAGCTAACACCATAGTCAGTGGTGAAAAAATTAAGAGCTTTTCTCCTAAGATCAGGAATGGTACAAGGATGTCTCCTCTCACCACTTTTATTCAGCATAGAAGTCCTAGCCATAGCAATCAGACAAGAAAAATAAATAAAAGGTATCCAGATTGATAAGGAAGAAGTAAAACTTCCACTGTTTGCAGATGACATGTTACTATATGTAGAAAATCCTAAAGAATCCACAGGAAAACTACTAGAACTAATAAGGTCAATAGGGTCACAGGATACAAAATCAGTATACAGAAATCTATTGCATTTCTATACACTAATAATGAATTGGCAGAAAGAAATTAAGAAAATCCTATTTACAATTGCACTAAAAATAATAAAATACCTAGGAATAAACTTAACCAAGGAGATGAAAAACTTGTACTCTGAAAACTATAAAACCTTGATGAAAGAAACTGAAGACAACACAAAGGGGAAGCCCTTTCATGTTCATGGATTGGAAGAATAAATATTATCAAGATGTCCATACTACCCAGAGCAGTCTACAGATTTAATGCAATCTCTATAAAATACCAGTAGCATTTTTCACAGAACTAGAACATATAATCCTAAAATTGGTGTGGAACCACAAAAGACCCTGAATAGCCAACCATTCTTAAAAAAGAACAAAACTTGGTGGTATCACAGTCCCGGGTTTCAAGATAGACTACAAAGCTGTAGTAATCAAAACAGTATTATGGTGCTGTGGTACCTGGCTGGCTCCGTTGGAAGAGCAGGGGACTCTTGATCTCAGGGTTTTAAGTTTGAGCCCCACATTGGGAGTAGAGACTACTTAAAAAAAACCCAAATAGTAACGTACTGGCACAAAAATAAACACGTATATCAATGGAGCAGAATAGAAAATGCAGAAATAAAACCCACAATTATGTGGTCAATTAATCTTCAACAAAGGAGGCAAGAACATGCAATGGGAAAAAGTCTCTTCAACGAATTGTGTTAGGAAAACTGAACAACTATATGTGAAGGAAGGAAACTGGATGACTTTCTCATACCATACGCAAAAATAAACTCAAAATGGATTAAAGACCTAAGTGTGAGACCTGAAACCATAAAAATCCAAGAGGGAAGTCTGGCATCGGCCATAACAGCATTTTTCTAGAAAGGTCTCCTGAGGCAAGGGAAACAAAAGCAAAAATAAACTATTAGGACAACATCAAAATACAAAGCTTCTGCACAACAAAGGAAATAGTCAACAAAACTGAAAGACAACGGGAATGGGAATGGGAGAAGACATTTGCAAATAATCTATCCAATAAAGAGTTAGTATCCAAAACATATAAGGAACTTAATAGAACTCAGTGCCAAACAATCTAATTAAAAATGGACAGAAGATATGAACAGACATTTCTCCAGTGAAAACAAACAGATGGCAAAGGGACTCAAGAAAAGATGCTCAACATCACTCATCATCAGGGACATGCAAATCAAAACCACAATGAGATCCCACCTCACACCTGTCAGAATGGCTAACCTCAAAGACCCAAGAAACCAACAAATGTTGGTGAGGATGTGGAGAAAAAGGAGCCCTCATCCACTGTTTCGGGAATGCAAACTTTAGCAGTTACTGTGGAAAATGGTATGGAGGTTCTTTAAAAAGTTAAAAATAGAGCTTTATTTACCCAAAGAATACAAAAACACTGGTTTGAAAAGCTATGTGAACCCATATGTTTATAGCAGCATAATTTACAATAGCCAAAGTATGGAAACAGCCCAAGTGTCCATAGGTGGATGAATGGATAAAGAAAATATGGTGTGTGAGATGCCTGGGTGGCTCAGTCAGTTAAGCGCCTGCTTTTGGCCCAGATCATGATCTTAGGGTCCTGGGATCCGAGTCCTATGTCAGGTTCCTTGCTCCTCAGGGAGCCCGCTTCTTCCTCTGCCTGTCACTCCCCTTATTTGTGTGTGCGTGCTCTCTCTCTGACAAATAAAATCTTTAAAAAATGTGGTGTGCATATTCACTCACACACACACACACACACACACACACACACACACAAAATGGAATATTAGTCATAAAAAGGAATGAAATCTGGGCTGTTTGCAACATGAATGTATCTCAAAGGTATAATGCTAAGTGAAATAAGTCAGAGATGATTTCACTCATATTTGGAAATAAAACCAAAATGAACAAGAAAAAGAGACAAAAAACCAAACTTTTAACTAAAGAGAGCAAACTGATGGTTATCAGAGGAGAGGATGGTGGAGGGATGGGTGAAATAGGTGAAGGGGATTATGAGTACATTTATCATAACGAGCACTGAGTAAAGTGTAGAATTGTCGAATCACTGTATTGTACACCTGAAACTAATAAACACTGTATGTTAACTATACTGGAATTAAAAACACATTTTCTTCTGAAACAAGTGATTTGTCTTTGAACTATTTTCCTTCAAAGCTAAATATTTTAAAATGCCCATTTAAGAAATTTCATGACTCTTTCAAAACACACCACATTTTATTTAAAATTGCATTATAGTTTTATGTGCAGGAATGAAATGCTTTGCTTTTTCTGTTAAAAAACCTGTATAGGGGCGCCTGGGTGGCTCAGTGGGTTAAAGCCTCTGCCTTGGGCTCAGGTCATGATCCCAGGGTCCTGGGATCAAGCCCCGCATCAGGCTCTCTACTTAGCAGAGAGCCTGCTTCCTCCTCTCTCTCTCTCCGCCTGCCTCTCTGCCTACTTGTGATCTCTGTCTGTCAAATAAATAAATAAAATATTTAAAACAAAAACAAAAAAAAACCTGTATAGTTGCATGGCTCAGTGGTTGGAGTCTTCACATAGAACAAAGGCGAACTCTTCAAATAAAATAAAATCATTGAACAGAAGAATGCTTCCACTCTGGGTTTGAAAGCAGCCACTGCTGTACTGCAGAGTATTGTGAGCTTTTCCTCATATGACATGTCTGTTAAATCATGATAAAAGAGGAGCATTCTGGTTTCAGCTAAGTAAAACATGCAGCCTTTTGTATTTCAGAATTCTCCTATGACTTCAGGCAATTGATTGACCAAAACATACCCTTTTTTGTTCCTTTTAATTAATGAATGATTTAATTTGCTGAGCAGAGCTGAATTCATGAAAACATAAATTGTTTCCTTTTCTGTCCACTGAGATAATGCCTTTGTTCCATGTCTAGAGAAAAGGAAGGGGAGTTGACCAGACGGTGTGTTGTTTTTGCATGCAAATCACTTCTCGTAAAATAGAAATAGCTGATCATTCTTAAATAGCATTGTATTTTGTCCAGTAGGACAGACATAGGAAGTGTCACTTTTGATTCTTCTGAGAAATTTTACTTTCCCTGATGAACATTTACTACTAGTGAAGGGAAAAAATGGAATACCAGGCAAAATAGTGCTTTTTTATATATTAAGAAATGAAGATTGATGTGCTGTGAAAGCAAAATGTTTATCAATATTATGTAATAAGCAACTGAACTCAAGGAACATTTTCTTGCTGATGATTATTAATAAATCATTAGGACATCTGTGAGAACAAACTAAAGCACATTGTTCAGCTCAATGATGTACCATTTGTTTTACACTGGGTTCAGGATAGATTCAGAGTTACAAATGGCATGAAAACAGGAATACATTTTGGAGACTTTGCAGATTATCATAATTTTGGGGACTGTTCACTTAATAGTTCCTTTTAAGAATTAATTCTTTGTGATCTGAAAATACAGAATGTTCCTTTGAGGCCTTCTGATAACACTTTAACCACCTCATGTTAAACTCAGTGGCTAAGATACAGGTCATGTGTTCTTACGGGAATTTCATTTGCTATGTTTATCACAAACATGGTCTTGATTAGAAGAGGAAACAAGGATCTAAGATAGTATCCAAAATTCTGCCTTCTCTCTGGTTGTGATTATTTTGGAAAGAAACATAAGAGGTTTCATCTTCTCCCTTTTGATTTTTGGAGTCAAAATGTAAGTAGGTATTGAACACATAGGAGTATTTTTATCTGTTTGTCTATGTGAAATGATCTTTGAACATGGTGGGGATCTTTGAGAAGAAGGCAGGAGGATTGGGGGATCCATGTATCCATTCATTCAACAGATGTTTATATCTTTAGGTATGTCTTGGGTTTCAGTGGTGGTGAACAAGGAGCATGAGTTTTCTTAAGAGTCCAGTGGGAGAGAAGGACATTAAAATAATAAACCAAAATACTGAAGCTCACATTATGATTACCAAGGAAAGAATGCCATGAGAAGAGAGATAACTCTAGATTGGGTCAAGAAAGTTCTCTCTGAGAAATTAACACCCCCCTGAGACTTGGAGGGATATCAGGAATCTAGTTGGAAGAAGAGTGTTCTTACAAAGGGAACAGCACATACAAGGACCCTAAGAGAAGAAGGAGCTTGGCAATTTATACAAACTGCAGGAATTCAGAGAACAAGAGAGAATGGCACAAGATGAGATGCAGAGCTAGGCTGTGGCCAGATCATGCTGGAGAGTGAAGGCCGTGATAAGGTTGGATTTCATTTTATGTCAGGGTAGCCATTGAAGTGTTTAAGCTTGAGAATGCCAGTGATTCAATATGATTTTCCAAAAGATTCTAACAGCGTAATTATATTGCATTTGATTTTTTGCATTAAAATTTTAATTTTAATTTATTAAATGTGAATATTTAATGTAAACATTTAAAATTTATCACCATTGTCAAGGGAAAAAATTACAAAGGTCACCCTAGCTGCAAGACAGACGAAAGTTTGTAGGAGAGCCAGAATGAAGGCAGAATGTCACAGGGGTTGTCTAAGAAATGTGAATATCTCAGATGCTTATAATTATTGCCCTTTAAGAAGGCATGGAAAATGTTCTTGCTCGTCACTTTTGTCATGTAGCAGTGAACAGTGTCTTTCTTTAGACTGTTAAGCTGATTATGGTTTTTAAGGTGTTGTGCACCTAAAATAGAATTGATAAGGTACGTTCTCCACGTGAAATTTTTTGAAAGGCACAGTTCTATCTTCAGTTTTACTCTTTCCAATCCAGTTCATCTCAGTTCAGTTTAGATTTTTACATTAAATGAATTTTATAGTTACAAGCCCTCTTCTTTCAAGATTACTATGCATTTCTACAGGCATATCTGTTCTAAAATAAACTTCCTTTTTTAATTTTTTCACATAGGATTGGGTAGAGTAGCAGAAGACGGCTTCACATGGTGCTAAAAGCGACCTAGCAACAATAAGTGTTTCAGCACTGTCTGAACTTGTCCTGCTCAGATGTGTCCATTTTGGCCTGTCTCAAGTGGACCATTGCGGGGCCCATGTTCACATGATTATGCTGTAGTGAAAAATGCTGTAGTGAAATTATGAGATTATGCTGTAGTGAAAAAACTTTCTCCTTTTCTTTATACTTTGAGATACAAGACAGATCTTGGTCATCTTTGTATCTCATAAAATGGGCGGTGCCTCATTCTCCAGGGTAGAACTCTCTGCAGGGTGGAGGGAGCCAGATGGGAACTAAGGCAAATCTCTCTATTAATCTCTCTTGCCAGCAAGCCTCAGGCTAGTGGGAAAATAGTGGTTACTGCAAGGGCTGCAGGGTTTGGTGGTGAGAGCAACTTGGAGAGAGAGAGGTGATGTGTCAAGTGTTGTCCAGGCAGAACTATTCCCCTCCCTGCCCTGCCCAGAGGGGCTTAGGAATTTGACAAGCTTCTAAAATGTATTGGGAAGCAGATACTATTGTATTATTTTTAAAAGTGACTTTTTATGTGTATGGGAATGGCATGATAAAAATACTAGCTCTACAAATTAGAAACTCGTACTCTTTGGTTTGCCAGTCTTTTCCCCCATCTCGGTATGTAGACGTCGTATTCTTTATAATATTAAATCTTTGATTTTTAGTGGCGTTAACTTCGCATGAATAATTGTTTGCAACCAGCTGTTTGCAATCGTGTAAAAGTGAAAGGAGGGAGGGGGTTCAATATTAAACGGAAACAGTTTTCTTTTCCACAGCCTCCTCCCTCCACTCTGTGATTGTGGGTTGTGCAGCAGACAAACTGAAATCCGAAGAAGGGGCCGTTGGATTTGGCCTGTGTTGCTCAGGAGTGGCGAGGTTTGCTGCTGTTTCCTGTAGGTTGAAGTCAGAGTAGGACATAGAGATGAAAAGAGATTTAACATTGTGATGTTTTTATCATGTGCCAGGCACTTCCCCTGTATTCTCTCCTCTCGTCTCTGTGACATCCCTTGAAATCAGTGATTGTGCCCCCTCTTTAGGAATGGAGAAACAGACTGAGAGAGTAAGCCATTTTCTGTCTGACTCCTAACCTCAACTCACGATTCCTCTGCTTCAAAGGCAGTGTTAATGAAACTAGAGCTGGTTGACATTTGTGGGTTCTTTATTTTAAACACTATGAATTCCCAGAACACTTCCCACGCACCTGTAATCAATTGTAAATATCAAAAGCTGCGTGGAAATGGTTAGGCAGTCTTCAGTGTGTAACCATTCATTTGCTGTTCCCTCCCGATTGACTGCAGGTAATGACAAACAGAAGTAAATCCTGCAAGACTTCTAAGATCTTATTGAATGGCAATTATGATAATGTAGAAAAGCATCATTGATTTCTTAAAATGTTTTCCTCTAATTATCATCCCAAGTGCAAAAAAGTTTGTACTTTTCTGTAGTTAGGATATTCTCATCTTCTGGATGAGAACATGTTGGAACATTTGAATGCCGTATTATACAAATTTACTCTAGGAAAATGAAGATTTATAAAATGGACAAGAACGCGATAGGGAACTGCCATTTCCATTCTTACCGTCCCACTTCTTAGTCATTATTAAATCTGTTTCTCGTAGTTAATTTTATTTCATTTTTTGACTTTTTTTTGATATTCGATCACCTTGTTTTTCAGTTTTCATTTGCATCTAAAAAATGGCAGGTGGTAAATTGAGTCGTTAAATAGAAATTTAGTTTGGTTTTCATGAAAGGGTGTTGTACTGATTTCCTTGAGTTATATAATCCTTTGATTCTTTTTTTTCCCCCCAATCAGTGGAATTCGTGAATGCAAGGAATTCCTGGGAGTGTGTTATGTAGGCAGGTAATAATAGATTCACTACCAATAAAGAGTTCAGTATTCTTAATAATTAGCATGTTAAAATGCAGATATATCATTGACCTTGTTAGATTTCCTTTCACAGAGGCTAAATCAACAGAATCATATCGTTTTTAAAAAGATCATTTTAGATAAACCTCTAAATAATCCCTAAAAATTAATTTGGAGTTGCCAGTGATTTTTCTGTTGATGGGTCTTTTCCCATGAGCGACCGGGAAGAAATCTTACATAGACACTCTGGAAGGTGCATTGGACTTTGTTCTGTAGTATCTTGACAAAATAATAAGACCTCACTGGTGTATCGAGAAGAAGCCTTCCATCATCCTCTCTGCTTGGCTGGGTCAGAGGTTCCATGAATTTTTGTGCCTGTTGTGAGGGATAGCAATAAGATGTGAGTTTGGTTTGGAGGGATGATAGGTAGCACAATTAAAGGAAGAACTTTAGAGACCCTTCATGGGAATTGTTAATATGTGAAATTCTTAATGAGTTTAAATTTCAAACAGTTGAGGATTGAAATTCACTGTAGGCTCTGAGGTAGGAAAGGATATGACAAAAACAGTGTTTAAGGGAGATTATGTTAACCACTTTTGAACATAGATTGACAGACTAAGGGAGAGAAGGGATCTGAGGAGGCAATTACAGTTGACATTTATTAAAGTACAGGTTCTGTAAAACTCTGAATTCTGTGAGATGGCTCTAAATGTAGGTGATACGCTATTGGGGAGTATTACAAGGACTTGAATAGATTGAGAGGAGATTGTGAATAAAAATAACTCCTCCAGGATAAGAGCACATTATTTTCTAACTCGTGACAGCAACCAGTAATTTCAAAAGCAATTTCAGTGTCAGGGTATAAACCCTTTTTATTTTTAAAGGATATTGTGTTTGTGCCCCATGTGAATTCATACTTAAGTAATTCGGCATCAGCTGCAGTTCTCCCAATAGCTTTTTTATAGCAATAGTGCTAGTCCTTCAACATTCACCCAACAAATATTTATTGAATATATTCTGTCATGCCAGGTGTGGAGCACTGGGAAGAGAGAAGCAGCAGGGCAGTCCCTGCACTCATGGGACTTACTGTCTAGGACAGGAGACTAACCATGACTAACAAGTCCCATTTGTGACAAATGCAGCAAAGGACAAGTACTGAGCACTAAGATCATGTCCCATAATTCTGCTGTTTTTTTCAGACTCACCACAGAAGGCCATGTAAAAGCAGGGTCAAAGTAAGCATACGAATCAATAAGCAAAATATTAACATTTTCCAGTGTATTTAATAAAAGGGAAATAGCTATGCTTCCCCAGTTTGCTCCTTACCTATTGTGTTCCCTAGATTGTGTGCAACTCCTCCCCAAAACTGTTTGTTTTGGGGTATCTCCTGCTGTGCTTTGTCTCCTGCTCCCTTCTTAGATGCGGATGGTGGCTTCCTGCATTTTCTTGCTTTTCAAAGTGGGTGCTAGTCTCCCCTATTTAACATTATTGAGTTATATGAGATTACAAAGCAGTACTGCTATTTGTACTACTGACTTGAAAGAGATTTTTTTTTAAAGCCCCATTTATTACTTACATATATCCTATGATCAATTCTGTAGGATTCTGTCACAACTCTGGTGGTGGTTAGGCAAGATGAAGATTAAGGTATTTCACTTTAAAATGAATTCTTTCTCAGGGAGCCCTGTGTTTACTCACAAAAAGAGATCCTCTGAGAGTATTTTCTAGCTAGACAAGTTTGAGTCTTGCGATGAACACTCTTTAAGGTTCTTACCTGTGATCCTCCCTGCTAGAGAGGAGAAAGGATGCAAAGGTAATAACGTGCTCCTACTTTGTCATCCATTGCTATGCTCCAAACCTACCCCAAGACTTAATGGCTTTAAGCAACATCAGACATTTATTTTGCTCACAAATCGGCAGTTTAGGTGGGGTTTGGGATGGACAGCTCACAGTCTGCATCTCATGTAGCAGTGGAGGGGACTGAAAGGAGGGGAGGATCTCCTTCCAGGACGGCTCCCTCATGCCAGCTGTCTGCTAGGAGCTCTGTGGGGACTGTGGCCTGGGGGCTTGGGTCCCCCACTTGGGCTTCCTTGTCACAAAGTGGCTGGGACCCATCAGTGAGCAGCCTAAGAGGCAGGAGATAGAATCTGCCAGTTCTTTAACATCTGGGTCACAAAGTTACTTTGCGCTCCATTCGCTCTATTAAGCAGTTACAGGGCTGAGATTCAGGGGGAAGAGACACAGACCTGACCACCTGGAAGGAGTGTCAAAGAACGTGATAATGTTCTTAAAACTCCAGAAAACTGCTACCTGTCATTTACTGAGCCTTATCTGTTAAAACTGCTATTTTGCACTCAACATGGATGATCTCATTTATTCCCCACAGGTCTCCCTTGAAGGAGATACTATTGTTATCTCGCTTTCAGACTCATGGTTAAGTAACATGTTCTCTGTCACACAACTGACAAGTGGGGAGCCAGAACTTGGACCCAGGCTTGCTGACTCCCAAGTGCATCTTTTTAACCATCCTCCTGAGCAATCTAGGGCAGGAGAGCAATGTACTTGCTACCAACTCGAATGCAAGACAGGCTTATATGTAAGAGTAAGTCACAGATGAAAGAGTTCTAATGAAGATGAACTATGGATGCCTTCTGGGAAGAGGTGGCATTCCAGGAGTTTTTTGAGGAATGAGTACATTAATAACTAGAAATGAGAAATGGATGTGCATCAGAAGAGCAGTGTGAGCACAGGGTCTGTGTGTGCTCTGGACACAGGAGGTAAGTTGGCCTGGAGACAGGCTTATGGACCAGTGGAGCAGGAGATAGGACAGGCTGCATCAGGCAGGTTTTGAATGTCAAGCTGATACATTTGTGTGCCTAATAGGATAGGCAGGGCAGAGTCCCTCAGGATTTTTGAGCAGGAGAATGGACTAACTTGAGGCATTGGTTCTTAAAGTGGGTTTCCAGACCAGCTGCATTAGCATCCCATAGGAACCTTGCTGGAAATGTAAATTCTTAGACCCCCACCTTAGACAGACTAACTCAGAAACTCTGTGGATAGAGCAAAGTATTCTGTGGTTTCACCCGCCTTCCAGGTGGTGGTGGGCTTCAGTTTGAGAACCACTGATGTGAGGGATGGTCATTTGTTGTGAAGCCGGTGTGTTTAGGTAGCATAACATCAGGGTGCACTTCAAATCCCTACTGATGATTAAAATCCCTGAAAGCTGGAAAGACTTTCTGCTCAGTAAGCAGAATGGGCAGCCAAATTGGTGTCTGATTGGTTCTGGTTGTAAAGAGAGTTTGATGAGGAAAGGCAGCCAAAGGCAGGACAACTTCTCCAAAAGCCATCATTAAGTGCCTCAAAGTGACTCTGTCCAGACATGTTCTCAAAGAAGTCTGTGGAAATAGTGCTCAAGGAGCTTTCTTTAATTCTTGGATTAAAATAAAACATCGGTTATGAAGACATTAAGAACTGTGTGCAATAACTGTATCCTATTACAGTTGTTGTCGTTTTTATTTACTTCTTATATCCCTGTGTGTTCCACAGGGGATTTGAGGTGGCTGACAAGAACATAAAATAGCAAAATAGAAAAATAGGAGTGTGTGAAAATCAAGATTTTGGAACCAGAACAGCAGTTTACAAACCTTGGAGTCATAAGATGCTTTCTTCTAACAAGATGTTACTTGAGGGGCCATACATTGAAAACAAGCCCAGCCACTGGGTGGAAGCACAGTTTGGGGCTGTAAGCCTCCTGCGAGGGAAAATCAAACGGGAATAGGACGACAGGATTTGTATTGTTTGTAAGAAAAACTGCCTGGCAGTTACTTCCTTGGGGGAAGGCAAACTCTTGGTCCTGAGGCCTAAAATTTCTCTTGTGCCTCTTCAAATTGGAGGTGTTGGGTAATGTGCGTTGTTTTTAGCACAGTCCACATAAAGTGTGATAGCTGAGGGTGTATCATCCAGGGGCCTGAGTGAGAGGCGGAATGAAGGAGCTGGGGTGAAGGTGAAGGGGGTTGGGTGGCCGTGAGGGCTGGCCGGGACAGTGGGGTTTTAAATGCACAGCTTTCTGACTCTGCTGGGGACGAAGCGTGCATTAGATCCTCTAAATAAACAGATGGGCTGTGTGACCTTCAAACCATTTGCCAGGAGGATCTCATATCATTTGCTGGTGTTTTTGTCCAATCAGTTTATGTACACGCTTTTCAGACTGAAGAAGTCTATCACTTATAATCAGATATGGTTAGGCTAAGAAGTACCTGTAAAAATTTGAACATGGGATCAAAGCAAATACTTGTATGTGTTTCCAAAAGAAAATGAGAGTCAGTGTTAAATAATTTTGCCTTATAACACTTTTTCTACAAATTTATGATGTCTGGCTGTGACAGACATTGTTTATGTTAGGATTTTATGAATATACGTTGTGGTTTAAGTACTGTTAGTTGACATTAAGCATTTTCCTATAGCACTGTAATAAAGCATTTTCCTATAGCACTGTAATAATTTTGCAAAACAAGGCCTTTAGTCAGTGTACTTCAACTTGAAAGTTCATCAGTTTGAAAGCTTATCAGTTTTCAACATGTTTGGTTTTGGACTTTGCTGCTCTCTTTGTTCTTTATGCTTTGACAACCAGTTTCTGCCACACCTCGAACAGCTCTAATGGTTTAAAGTGTTACCTGCATTTTGACAGCCCTGTAACACACAGTGTTGTTACTCATTTGTTTCTTCCTGCCCAGTGAGTTGCCTATTGATTTTCATCCCCTTGTTGCTGCTTTCTGTGGTGTCATTGAGTGGATAGTTTGTTTTTAAATTGTCGCTAAACAAGTATCACTTATGATAAACATTCACTGCCATTTTTGCTTCATAGCAAGTTAGGCTACCCCCTTTACAATGGGATTATTTTTAGTTATGAGGCAATATTAAATTATATAATCATCTGTTTAAGAAATAAGTCACTATATAAGAAACTAGCTTTTATCTTGATATATGTAACAGAGGAGTGAAGATGACCAGATAGCAATAATAATGGAGCAGACTTTTAACGGTTTTACTAGTAAAAATAATTATTTATGAGAATTGAGAATTTATATAAGCTTTGTAAAATGTAACAGTTTCCTCTACAAGCTGTTCAAATGTCTCTTCGTTGGTCTTTGTCTTAACTGCGCAGGTAGCATTATGTGATGCTTTTAGTCACAGCTTTTTTTTTTTTTTTTAATTTTATACATGATTTATAGGATCCACAGGATTACTGTTTTTCTGTGGCTGTTTCTCTCAGTAATAATTGGGTTTTAATCCATCATGAACCAGAAAGTTATACTACTTTTACTTAATGGAAACCTGTATCACCAGATTGTTAAATTCTGACTTAAAAATTTACCCCCAAATATTACCATCCTAACATAGATGTAACTAGTTATTTCAACACTGTTTCATGTTCTCCATTTTTTAATCAAGCATTTAAAATATTTTCCATGTTTCTAGTGTTCATAAATTGTAGCCTTGTTGACTTACAGTATTTCATATGGTTGAAGAACTACAACTTAATTATTTTTCTGTGTTCTCTCATCTGTTGTTTTTCTGCTAGCTATGTAAATGGATGATTTTCAGCAGAAACCACACAGGCACTATGAATCAAAAAGGATGCCTAACTAACCAGGACAGATGACACCCATTACATCATCTTGACGCATACTGGCTGAACAAGAGCCTTTGCCATGGGTATCTTTTAGAAATGTTTTAGCTTAGAAAAAACCTTCTTAGGGGCACCTGGGTGGCTCAGTGGGTTAAGGCCTCTGCCTTCGGCTCAGGTCATGATCCCAGGGTCCTAGGATCGAGCCCCACACCCGGCTCTCTGCTCGGCGGGGAGCCTGCTTCCTCTCCTCTCTCTGCCTGCCTCTCTGCCTACTTGTGATCTCTGTCAAATAAATAAATAAAATCTTAAAAAAAAAAAAAAGAAAGAAAAAGCCTTCTTAGGAGATGTGCAGCCTGTTCAAATGTGCTGGCTTGTAAAAGTCAGTGTCCTCTTAATGCACGTTAGTAACACCTGCTAATGATTTCAGGATGACCTGTTCATATAGAATGAGACCTATAGTTTAAGTGGGAACGGTTTTAAATGACATAATTTACAAGGAATTTTAACAGTTTTACTATTTAGCATGTATAATTTCCTCTAATTATTAAAGCAGTAAATGTTCTTTGTAGAGTATCTTAAAAAGGCACAAAATGATATTTCCATCATTCAGAAGTAACCATTTTTCTCTGCATTAATGAACAGATATAATATCTCTCTCTTAAAATAGGATCATGCTCTACATAGTAATTTGGGGACCTGTTTTCCTTCACCCTCTATCTCTCTCTCTCTTTTTTTTTTTTTTGGTAAGATTTTATTTATTTATTTTAGAGAGAGTGTGAGGAGCAGGAGGGGCACAGGGAGAGGGAGAGAGAGAATCCCAAGCAGACTCTGCACCAAGCATGGAGCTACTTGTGGGGCTTTATTTCACAACCCTGAGATCATGACCTGAGCTGAAATCAAGAGGCAGGCATTTGGGGTGCCTAGGGTGGCTCAGTGGGTTAAGCCTCTGCCTTCGGCTCAGGTCATCATCCCAGGGTTTGGGATCCAGCCCCACATCAGGCTCTCTGCTCAGCAAGGAGCCCACTTCCACTTCTCTCTCTCTGCCTGCCTCTCTGCCTGCTTGTCAAATAAATAAATAAAATCTTAAAAAAAAAAATCTTAAAAAAAAAATCTTAAAAAAAAAAAAAAGAGAGGCAGACATTTAACCAATTAAGCCACCCAGGCACCCCTCAGCAACCTGTTTTCCTAATATATTGTGAACATATTGCTAGATACTCTTCAACATTGTGATTTTTAATTGCTGAATATCATGGATTTAATAAACCTCAGTGGTCCCAAATCTACTCACCATCTTAGATTATATGAGTTATTACTGTGGCTCCTCCTTTGAAGGTACCCCCAATTCCCTTGGTCCTCTTACTTTGCCCAGTCACTTGGCAAAAACCTGATGCCTATTAAATTAAACTTTCTGCCTACTTCATGCCCACACAAGTTATGCAGGCTGGAGAAAAACCACCCAACCTTGCTGACTGATCTCACTTTAAATTCACTACAGTATTCTCTTCTGGACACTTTATGCTGGTTGGCATTTTATCATATTTCTTAACACTCAGCTCACCTGTTCCCCTAAATTCTTTCACACTTCTGTCTTCTGAGATCTTCCTTCAGCACCTCCTCCCTTTGCTTTATTCTCAGCTTCTTTCAATTTCACTGGGAGCCGGAAGAAATCAGAACTTGCATATTCTGTCAGTGTCACGTCACTCAGTTCGCTGGCATCTGCACCACATACTCACATCTCCTGTCACCGAGGGCAGACTGTCCATGTGCTGGGCTCTGGTTCAGCTGGCCATTGTGCACCTGAGTCTGTGCCTTCTCAAATATCCAGTTACATCTTCAGCAATTATCCCACCCTTGTGGGTCATCGAATTTTATTCTTCATTTGACCCTGCCTTCCCTCACTCTGCAGCTGCATTTTCCCCCTCTGTTACAGCAAAGCTCCTTGAAATAGTTGTCTACTAGTTGATGCCATCCCTTGTCTTCCATTCTTTCTTGGTCCTATTCTAATCGGGCTTTTTCCAGTGCTAGCCCAACCAAAAGTCAGTCTATTCTTGTAGTTGCCAGGAGAAGAAAACAAAACAAAACAAAACAGAACTTGGAGTAAGACTTGGTTCCTCTTTTTCTTCCTATACTTATATGCAGTCTCTCTGCAAATCTCTTTGACTCTAACTATAAAATACAGTCTGACTGCTGCTCCCATTTCCACTGACACTTCTCTGTATTAGTTCCTGTTGTTGTCTAGGTCCATTGGGACTGCTGTAACAAAAATGCCACACATAGATTGGGTAACTCTAAAAACAAACGTTTCCACAGTTGTGGAGGCTGGGAAGTCCAAGATCAAGACTCCATGTTTGGTGAAGAGCCCAAGTTCATGTCCTCACATGTTGGAAGGTGCAAGGGAACCCTTCTGTTCATAAAGAGTCTCCCCTCTTGACCCAGTCACCTCCCAAAGGCTCCATCTCCAGATGCCATCACTTTGGAGATTAGGTTTTAACGTATGAATTTTAAGGGGACACGGACATTTAGTATGGCACTGCTATAACAAAATTATCACAAACTTAGTGGCTTAAAAATAACACAGATTATTAACTTATATTTCCAAGGTCAGAAATATAAAATGGGTGGTCAGGGCTTGGTTCCTTCTAAAGGGTCTGTCGGAGAATATTTCCTTGTCCTTCCCAGCTTCTAGAGGCTGCCTGCATTCCTTAGCTTCTGGCCCCTTTCTCCATCTTCAAAGCCAACTGTATAGTAAGTAGTTTCTCCTCCCTTCTCTCCTTCCATAGTCTCATCTCCTTCTGACTCTTCTGGTTCTCTTTCGAGGACCCACGTGACTATATTCAGCTCCCCTTCATAATCTTGGATACTCAGTATCCTTAACTTAATCACATCTGTGCAGTCCCTTTTGCCAGGTAAGGTAATTTATTCAAAGGTTCCAGAGATTAGGACATCTTTGTGGGTAATTATTCTGTCTGCTGAAACCCTCTTGCCTAGATTATTTCAATAGCCTCCTAAGTGGTCCCCCACTTCTACAGCTGTCCCAGTATAGTCAATATTCTCCAGAGCAGCCAGAATGGTCCTCTTAAAACAGAAGGCAGAGCATGGCATCCTTTAGCTCACAACCTTTAGTGATCACTATCTCTCGGCAGCATGGTCTCCCTGACTTCTGTCTTCCTAGTCCTTCTCCTCGTTCTTCCGCAGCCCTGCTGGCTCCCTTGCCTGTTCCAATAGTGGGGCTCCTACATCTGTTTCTTCTGCCTGAGAAGAAGTTTTTCTGAACACACCTGTGGCTCTTTCTCTCACCTCTGTAGGTCTTTGCTTAAATGTCATCTTAACGAGGCTCTCTCTGACCATCCTCTTTTAAAATCTCACCTCTGTCCATATCACATGCAACCCCCATCCTCCTTTTTTGCTTTCTTTAGTTGCATTGGATTTATTGCCATTTAATATGCTATATATTTTTTATATTACATGCTTAACATATATAAGTTTGTTTTTATTTTCCCAGTAGAATATAAGGTCTGTGAGGGCAGGGATTTTGTTTTGTTCACCGCTCTGTTGAATCTGGCTCAATGGATGGATTTTGATTGACTCCCAAGTTTCTCCTGTAAAATAGAGGTGCATCTTCATATCCAGGGAATTAGATCGATGAATATGGCATAGCCAAAGACATAAGCTATTGTAGCCTGTTTTGTATCTTTTCCGTGTTACATAGAAATATACATTTTCTGATTTTCAGGTAATACCTTTTTTTTCCTGCCCCTATTTTCTTTTTCCATACAGGACCATTTTGATGTACTACTTTGTGGTGTTACTTGAGTGTACATTTCTAGGGAGCCTGGAATACTTTTCTGTACTTTATTGTGGCTTTTTTTTTGTTCACCCCATGACATAAATCAGTGGTTAGAGGGGTGCCACAAAGCCTGGAGGAGCTTTTGGGAAACTGTGGCGCAACCAGGTGTCCCTTTTCCCCATGTTCTCCCTAAAGCCAGGGGAACTGTGGTTTCTTTTGTTTCTTCTCTGCCATTTGCTGTTCTGGTTGTGGGTTCTCATGGCAACTACTTCTAGTTGCTACTTTTTTTTTTTTTTTTTTAATGCTTTGACTTTCTGTTCTACTTTGACTTTCTGTTCTACTTTTCTTTGACTTTCTGTACTACCCCATCATTTTTTAACCATCACAGGAAAAGAAGGTGGTCTTTTATCTGACCACACCAGTTGGTGTCTCTAACCTTCTGCACGTGGCAGGTGACCATGTATGCATCATCCTTTCCTACCTTCTTTTGGATTCTATGCATGTGATTTTTGGTGGAAAGAAGAAATTCTACCAAAAGGCCCTAGCTTTGTATTTGAAATCTACTTTATCTTTGGACAGGTGTAGACCATTTTAGGGTCCCGAGCCTACCAGCACCTTGATATGTGAGGGTTGTTATTCTCTCATTGACTTTCTGGCACAAGAGGGTGTAGAGGGCTCTTCATTCTCTGTAGCAAAACTGATACAAGGAAGAAATGTTCGAGAGGACTTAATGAAAGGGTGGAGATGAGAGTAAAATGAAGACAGTAGTAGAAGCTAGACCAGCACCTCCCAAGGTGTGGTGCAGTGTCCTCAGAATCCCCGAGACCCTTCTAAGTCCAGGAGATAACAATTTTTATAATAAGTATAGACAGCATTTCTTTTTTCACTCTAACCCTGTCATGAGTCTAGATGGGAGTATTCTAGAGCTTATGTGACGTACGATTAGGCAACAGATCAAATGAAGAAGCAGATAAAATAATATGGCTATTTTTTATTATGCCAGACATTAGAGCAATTTGCACAAATATAGAATAATGCCATTTTTCTCAGTTTGGTTTGGAAACTATAGTGATTTTTTTTTTCCGTAGAACCTGTTTATATTAACATGCTGTGGGTTTGTTGCTTTAAAATAAATGAATAGATTTTAATTTTCTCAGTTTTAATTGCTATTAAGATCAGTGGCAACAGCTATAACCCACATGAGCAAGTTATTTGGGTCTTTAATAATTTTGAAGAGTGGTCCTGAGACCAAAAAGAGAACCACTGGTAAGATAATTTGACTTTTGAAATATAACTTGGTCATGTTCACCTGCGTCTCGCGTGCACCCATTGTTCCTTTGGACCTCACGCCGAGCAGTCTCTCTTGATTACCTGGGATTTGCCTCATCATTCAGAGATTTGACCTTATTTCTTCTTTGGATAGAAGTAGCATTTTTATTAAATTGTGTGGCTAACATGCTCCTAAGAGCACATTAACAAGAGTAAAGTGTTTGGATACCATTAAAATGAATAATGTGCTGGTATAGTAAAAATAATGGTTTGTCACATTGTAAGTGTGTTGAATTTTTCATTTATTGTGATCCTTTTAGTGGTTTCTAGAGGATTTTTGCTAACCCTTTAGATGCACTATTAAGGCAGTTCTGTGATATTAATACAGGGCTTTGGGACTAAGTCCAGGCCTGGCCTTTAATAGCTGTGAGACTTTAGGAAATGTATTCCCATAGCTTAGCTCTCATTTACCACTTTGATAATAGAGTATAAATAGCTATCTTAATGTGGCTGGCAGGTTTTAATGAGGCTACATATGTAAATTCTTGTAGTAATACCTAACAGTTACATTGTCTTCATGATGTGGGTAGGGAGAGGGGGCAGGGGAAAAACTGTGAAAAAATAACTAATTTGACAAGATTTTTGTACTAAAAGAATAATAGGTAGGTTCCTACTTTAGATAAGGTGATTAGAGAAGGCTTTAAAATGAATTTCCAGGGGTGCCTGGGTGGCTCAGTGGGTTAAGCCGCTGCCTTAGGCTCATGTCATGATCTCAGGGTCCTGGGATCGAGTTCTGCATCAGGCTCTCTGCTCAACAGGGAGCCTGCTTCCCTCTCTTTCTCTCTCTGCCTGCCTCTCTGCCTACTTGTGATCTCCCTCTGTCAAATAAATAAATAAAATCTTTAAAAAAAAATGCATTTCCATGTTTCTCTGGGACATGACCATGAACCTATGGAAATTACATTTTATTTATTTTTTTTTAAAGATTTTATTTATTTATTTGACAGACAGATCACCAGTGGGCAGAGAGGCAGGCAGAGAGAGAAGGGAGGAAGCAGGCTCCCTGCGGAGCAGAGAGCCCAATGCAGGGCTCGATCCCAGGACGCTGGGATCATGACCTGAGCTGAAAGCAGCGGCTTTAACCCACTGAGCCACCCAGGCGCCCCTAGAGGAATTTTTTTTTTTAAAGCTCCCATTTAGAACATTCATATACATTATTAAACAAAATGTGGAAAACTCTTCAAAGAAGTGAAGAAATTCTAAATAATAAGGTGGTACAGTACCTCCCTGCTGTTACATAAATGCTTATTATTAAAAAGAGTCATAAGAAAAAACCTAGAGAAATGATAGTAAGTCCTGAAATCTTTATCTTACTGCAGAATTATTTCATCATTTTATATGCCACTGTTTTCATTAATTTTTTTTAAAGATTTTATTTATTTATTAACAGAGAGAGAGATCACAAGTAGGCAGAGAGACAGGCAGAGAGAGAGGGGGAAGCAGGCTCCCCGCTGAGCAGAGAGCCTGATGCGGGACTCGATCCCAGAACCCTGAGATCATGACCTGAGCTGAAGGCGGAGGCTTAACCCACTGAGCCACCCAGGCGCCCCTAATTTTTTTTTAAGACAGAATCAAAAGTGATATATAATTGTTGAACCTCTGAAACGAAATAGTACATTTTTGGAGAATTTCTGACTCAAATCTTTCAAGTTAGATCACTTGTTAGACAGCATATCATTTTTTTGGGGGGGGGAGACTGAATTCAGATCTATAAATCCTTTTAATAGTTCGAAGAGTTTTCAAAGATTGGGCCTGTGATTAATGCAGAGTTAATATATGTTAATGAATTTTTAAAATTCTTCTTTCTGTTCTCTCTGTAATGATTAAATAGCATATGATAGAAGAATTGCCTGTAGTCTAAGTTATGCCCTCAAACAAGGCATCAGATACCATATAAGGCCCTTCAATAATAATGTTAGCATTACAGACCGCACTCATGTTTTGTGCTATGCATTCTTTATAACATGTTCCATTTTACTAAATGGGAAACTGAGTTCTGTGTGTTAACTCTCCAGTGGTCTGAGTGGCAGAACTTTGATCTTTGGGTTCCGAGTCTGGTTTTTCCCCCCATCTCACCATGATTGTTGCTAACACCAAGGGTGATTTCTGATGCTTGGAGGAATTGTAGAAAGCAATAAGCTGTGCAGTGTTACTGAGCATCTTGTTAACGTCATACTTACCCCTAGGTGGAATCAATCTATCTCCCCTCAGGAGACTATTCCTTTTCTTTTTTTTTTAAGATTTTATTTATTTGCTTATTTGTCAGAGAGAAAGAGAGAGAGGGAGAGCGAGTACAAGCAGGCAGAGGCAGAGAGAGAAGCAGGCTCCCCGTTCAGCAAGGATCCCAATGCAGGACTTGATCCCAGAACCCCAGGATCATGACCTGAGCTGAAGGCATCGGCTTAACCGACTGAGCCACCCAGGCATCCCAGGAGACTGTATTCCTTAGGCCAGTGTTCCATTTATCTATTGCCACATCACAAGCTACACCCAGAGTTTCTGTTTTTAAGGAATGATTTGTTCCTGTCATGGTCTTTGTAGGTTGGCTGGCTTCACCTGGGCTTGTGTGGGGAATAGGGTGGTAGTGTGAAGCTGAGAGGACAGAGGTCAGAGGAAAGAGGAATGGCTTTAGGTGGTGGATGCCACTTTTCTGGGGCTCTAGACCATCCTTTGTATAGAGGTGTTCTGTATTTCCTTAACTGGGAGAGATTAGGTAGGGCAGATGACAGGAAGTGTAGGGAGCAAAGAAGGTAGCCAGGTGTACCAGGAGAGGAGAAGCAGAAATCAGAATCTGAGAAGGATACTGTCATTGAGGGTTAGTGGTGGTGACGAAAGCAGTCAAAGTCTATTAGGCTCACAGATGTTAACAAGTAAATATTTTGTTGTAAAATTGGTGGTATTGTTGTAACAAGAGTGTGGAATTTAGTGCTTTGTTATTGAGAATTGTTTTGGTTGCAAGTGACAGAAACCAAGTATCTCCCAAGAAATATATTGGCTCATGTTACTAAAAAATCTCAGTAGTGAGTCTGGCTTTTAGGAATGGCTAGCTGGACCCAAGAACTCAAATGACGTCGATGAGAGCTCTGTCTCACTCTCTCTCGTTTCCTCAACTCCGATTTGAAGAAATTAACCTGAAGTTAACCTGAAGAGGTTAACTCTTCTTACGCGCAAGACTGGCTCTGGTTTCTCTGAAAAGTCTGGTGCTGGTAGAACTGGTAGATTAAGATGTCTTTTAAGGTACCTTCTAGAAGAATTTACATTTATTAACCCTTGCAATATTCTTAAAGAACACTCTCCAATTTTATAAAGAGAAATATTTGAAGAAAAAAACCTCCATGAAATGATAAAAAATTTAGCTACACTGCATACCTGTTAGAATGACCAAAGTCCAAGGGTGCCTGGGTGGCTCAGTGGGTTAAAGCCTCTGCCTTCGGCTCGGGTCATGATCTCAGGTCATGATCTCGGGTCCTGGGATAGGGCCCTGCATCGGGGTCTCTGCTCAGCAGGGAGCCTGCTTCCCCCTCTCTCTCTGCCTGCCTCTCTGCCTGCTTGCGATCTCTGTCTATCAAATAAATAAGTAAAATCTTTAAAAAAAAAGGAAAAAAAAGAATGACATAAGTCCAAACAAGGACAGCACAAAATGCTCATGAAGATGGGGAGCAGTGGGAGCTCTCTTTCACTACTCGTGGGAATGCAAAATAGTGCACCCACTTGGGAAGACAGTTTGGAGGTTTCTTATTAAACTAAAGATACTCTTACTGTACAATCTAGCAATCACATTTCTTGGTAGTTAGCCAAAGAAGTTGAAAACTCATGTCCACCCAAAAACTTGCACAGCAGTTTATAGCAGCTTTATTCCTAACTGCCAACATTTTGGCAACCAAGATGTGCTCCAGTAGGTGAGTGGATAAACTATGGTACATGCAGACAATGGCATATTATTTCGTGTTAAAAAGAAATGAGCCTTCCAAGCCATGACAAGACGTGGAGAAACCTTAAATGCATGTTACTAAGTGAACAAAGCCAATCTGAAAAGGCTACATACTGCGTGATTTTAATTCTATGACATTATGAAAAGACAAAACAGAAACAAGGGATCTGTGGTGTTGGCAGGAATGAGGAGGCAGGGGAGAGGGATGATTGGTGGAGAACAGAGGATTTTTGGAGCAGCAAAATGACTCGATATGATACCGTAATGTGGCTGTATATTATTCATTTGTCCAAACCCAGAGAATGCACAAGCCCAAGAGAGCCCTAAGGTCAACGGTGGGCTTTGGGTGAGGATGTGTCAGTGTAGGTTCATCAGTTGTAGCAAATGGACCACTCTAGTTGGGGGGGGGGGGGTGGTAATGCAGAGGATGTGCATGTGTAGGGGCAGAGGCGGATGGGAAATCTCTGTACCGTCCTCTTATTTTTACTGTGACTCTAAAAATGCTTTTAAAAACACTCTTTAAAAAATATTTAGCAGTAGCTTCTTAGCTTGCTAATCCAAAGATACGACTTGTGCATAAAACCTGAAGTAACATGAAGAAGTAGGAACATCAGTCTTGGCAATGAAGCCTCTGACCCATGATCCAGCCTAGACGTAGCCCAGGTAGTTATTAAGTGGTGTGCAGTTTACCTTATCTTCTCTTACTGGGAGTGAGAGAACTGAACACTGGTTCTTGTGTCAGGCAGCATGCTAGGCACAGTACACTAATCATCTCTTTAAGCCTTTCAACAAACCTGTGACCTAGGTGTCATAATCTCACTTGATCTTGGCCGAAAGGCCAAGAAGCGATTCATAAGCTCTGTTTTACACATGAGAAACTGAGGCTTAGGGTGGTTAGCAAGAGCCAGAATTTAAATCCAGACAGAATTTAAATCCAGTTGGAAACCAGAGTGTCCATTCTGGACTGAATTATATGCCTTTGTGTCTCTAGGATCTCCAGTCTCTTTGCAGATGTTCAACCGGACCCTTTAGCTTTAAGCAATACGAGCCGCGTGAGTTAGCGTGCCTGGCTTTCATGCGGACAAAACACAGTGCTAACACCTTGGGCTGTCCTTGGGCCCAGAGAGAAGATTGCCCCAGCAGACACTTCTCAAAGCAACTTTCAGCTGCCCTTCTGTGGGGTTTGTGGGTTAGAGCATCTGTCCGTGCGTGGCCGCTGGCCTCGTTAGGTTCACAGTTTCACCTAAGGAAGTGAGCATCGTAAGCTGTTTTTCCCTTTATTGATGCTGGCAATTATGTGAAGAGAGTAGGAAAATTGGAACGCTGTTGCATAACTTTGAGGCATTTCCAAGAGGCACCTCTAAATAAACAAAGCTTGAACCTTTTTTCGCTTGTGTAGCTTTTTTGAAGGGCCAGAATTACTTTGTTTTGAAAGCATAAGTAAACCCAACTTAGCAGGTTCCCCGTGGACCACTGAATTAGTCCGTGTATTCCTGTTCTTGTGCTCAAAACAAAATAGAACGAGTTATGCAAGCTCATCGCTTCTTGAAAGCAGTAGACTTAAATGGTCTAAATGAGATTTCTCCAAATATTAAGATGGAGAAACTTATGACCGACACTTGAAAAAGTAGTGAGAAGTAATGTTTGTTCATTTTTAAATGTTAATTTCACAAATTGACACAGGTAAATACTCTTTTCCTCAGACTATGTACTTACCTTGAATTCAACTAAGCTAACATTGAAATTCTAAATTGCCTTTTGTGAGGAAGAAAAGAAAGATCAGTTTGTTTAGATCTGTGCTTTATATCATTTCCTAACTGGAGGGAATTATAAAAGAATCTTAAGTAGGGAAATAAAAAGGAAATTAGCACAAGTTCCCACTTCTGAATCAGATTGGCTTTCTTGGGTTTTTTTTTTTTTTTTTGAAGGTACTGTATTGTTGGTTCTAAGGTTATATCACATACCCACTAGCCAAATATATGTACGAAAATACATTCCAAAGTCAGTACATTTGGTTGGGCCACCATTAAGATGTTACCTGTATTTATTGTGGCGAGGGTGTAGTTTAAATGACTGAGAATAAATTATGTCAAATGTATTACTGATTAACTTTTTTTCCTTCTAGCTGGAAATTCTTAATTGGAAAGTTCTATTTCAAGCAGCAAAGCTGGTCATTAGCATTAATCAGTACTAACACTGTTGATGTACATTTAAATTAATAAAGAATTGATTATTGGATATTAGGCTCAGTGCTCTTGATAAACTTGAGTATGGCCCAGTCTCCTAGGCTTTGGAAGGGAGATGAGGGGGAGAGAGAGACTTTGAAGCAATTAACCCCATTGTGGTGGAACAGAAATGTTCAGGCTGGAGTCACAGACAGTGTAAAGCGAAGGCAAAGAAAAGAGGTTTAGCACTGGAGTGGTCAGAAAAGGCTTTGCATAGAAGGACAAACTAGAAACTGGCTCTCGGGGGAAGAAGACAGCTTACCAGCTATATGCTCAGAGACCTAAAAGAGCATGGTGAATTCAGGATCTTATACATAGTTTTGTAGTTGAAACTTGTTTTATTTTAATCACATATGGTAAGACACACAAACGTGGAAATGACTGTCACGGAGGAGTAAGTTTTGCTTTGTTTTGTTTTGTTTTGGGGGAAGTTTTTATACTCTGATCTCTGGAAGTAGGCATAGCAGTGCCACACAAGACCACATGGGGAAGGAAGCACCATGGTCAGTCTGGAGACAGAGTGCACGAAAGCAGGGGCAAAAGCCTTTATTGTGGTTTAAATGGGAAGGAAGGGGTAAGGCAAGGTAAGCAGACTTAATATTGGTAATTTGAATAATGTCAGGTGGCCCCAGGATGAAGAGACTGCCCCCTAGTTGTTGAATACCTGGCCTTGGCAGGAGGTCAGGGCTGGGAATCGTGGCTGCCAGTCAGAGTCTGATAGAGGAGGTAGACAGAGGGGCCATGGGCCTGCATTGGTTGGTCTGCATGTGAAAGTCACATTCACAGGAGAGTCCTTGCCTGTTTTCAAGAACTGGCCAGCCTTGGGAAGGATTTCTTTCCCTAGCGAGTGAGACTCAGATGCCAGAATGTGAAGAATGCAGAAAATAAGGAAATGTAGTTAATACAAAGCTTAGGAGGTCAAGAGGAGGAGGGTAGGTGTTGGTATGTAAAATAGTGAGAGTAGAGATCGAATAAGGGGTTAGATCATGGAAGACCTTGATGAAGATTTGGGCTTTATTGTTAAATAGTAAAGAGCTCTTGACAGAGTTTGAGCAGAGCCACAAGACCTTAGACCTGCATTTCAGGGTAATCCTTAGCAGTGAGGATAAGATTGATTGGAGAGGTAAAGATGTGGAGGCCAAGCAGGGGATTGTTGCTAGTGTTACATGAGGAGGACAAGGGGCTCAAGAAAGACGGTGGTGGCTGGGGTAGAGAGGAGGGGATAAGTAGCAGTAATCCAAGGTAGCAACATTGTGTCTTGACTGATTGGCTGGATGTACTAGAGGGGTGAAAGCAGTTCTCTTTTGACACTCAAGTGAGTTGTAGGGTGGTGGTACCACAGCCCAGATAGGGAAGATGTGAGGTAAAGTTGTCCAGTGGAGAAGATGAAGAGTTCAGTCTGGTACTTAGTGAGTTTCCTGGCCTTATGGGAACACCAGGGTAGGTTATTTAGCACACAGTTAAATTTAAGGTTCTGGAAGAAGTAGATTTGGTTATATAGGACCATTGGTAGCAGCTTAGAGATAAAAGGAAGTAGAGAGAGAAAACAAGGTGTAAATGGGATTAACAATCTTAGAGAGGCAAAGAAACAGTCTCCTTTGACAAAGGGAGTAATGGATAATTTTGAGAGTGTTGGGAAAGAAGATCACCAGCATGAAGAGGAAAGCCAGGGTGAATGTCACAAGGAGGAGAAGGATAGCGAGGAGCCTAGTCAAGGTTTGGAATGCCCACCATGGAACCAGGGACACATGGGAGGGTAGGCCTCCTTCTCACTAGTATGATTCACTGAACCTCTAATGGTCTTGGCTTCTTGGGCCCAGGTGAGCTTGGAGACTAGAAATGTGTACTGGCTTTAAAGCAAGCTGTTAATGTGCTTGAGCACTGGTTAGCATCCCGAGAGAGCACAGGTGACTTGCTGGATAGACCCAGACTTACTGCATTGGAAAATAAGTGTGTGAAGAAATTGAAGCATCTGGAGAAATATGAGCCCTACACTGGTTGGACAAAAACTGGGGAGTGGGAGATGAACTACGGGAAAAGGAGTTCTTTGTGTAGTCGTGATGAAGGCCAAGGATACAAGGATGTCGAGGGGGGAGTTCTGATGAAGGCTGTTGGAGCCAAGGATATTAAGAAGTTGTGAGTTCTAATCCCTTTGCTTAACCATGTGATTCATGTACTCTGGGTTACTGGCAAAGTTCTGAGTGAATACAGGGGATTAAATCTTAAATAAGCCACTTTTATGTTTTCTCTTTTTCTGAGTGTTTGAATTGAAAATGAAAATGTAATAACTAATAAATATTCCATTCACAGTTGGAATTATACTTTACTTTTCAGTTCATTACCATACACACACACACACACACTCTCTCTCTCTCTCTCTCTCTCTCTCTCTCAAAGCTTATATGCGGAAACATCAGTAGTTTTTTTTTTTTGAACCAGTAGGATTCTTTGATCATTTGGTAATCTAGACTCGTCATCCCCAAAGGGTAGTTCAAATGTCAATTCCTATTAATACCTTGTGAAACAAAACCAGTCATTTTTTTTCAGTTAACTCAGACTGGGAGGTGTTTATTTCCTGTGAGGAGCTGGCACTTTCTAGGGCCGTGTAGCCGTATAGAGTGGTGTTCTTTCTCTGACACGCCTTTGTGATGAAGAAAGAACAACCCCGATGCTGTTGTAGAAACCATCAGCTGTTTGGTGGCTCTAATGCCTTCTTGGATCCCTTCTTCCTCCTGATAATGGATCTGTTCTAAAGACAACATTCCTGCCAGTGGCTGTCTATTTGGATTTCTAAATTCTTGACTCTCATTTCCAAATCTAGTTCTTGATGAAGAAAGAGAGGAAAACACTAGGAATACAAGATACAAGATGTGTTCCAGTGTGTCTCTGGGCCTTGCACTCAGATGGGGCCAATGGCTTGATGAATCCTAGGGTAGAGTCTTAGTCGGCCATGGTGCTGATCAATTTCTTGAGCTTGGAAGGTATCCAGGGAGCACTTGCTGTTGGCCTCCTAACATGATATTGTGGCTCAATATGATCATAGCAAAAATACTATAACATAGATCACCTTTACAAGTGCATTTATTCGATTATCTTCCTTGAAATAAAGAGAACTTGGTTGCATGTTGTGTATTCCATATAAGTTGTTTGTATGTTAAATCTGTCAAAATCATTTTAATATTGAGAAATAGTGATAAAATTAGGAGTGTTACTAATACTGAATCAGCTTCAAAAAGAATTATTTTGGGGACTCCTGGGTAGCTCAGTCGGTTAAGCCCCTGCCTTTGGCTCAGGTCATGATCCCAGGGTCGTGGGATCAAGTCCCACTTTGGGCTCCTTGCTTGGCAGGGAGACTGCTTCTCTCTCCACCTGTGCCTGCTTTTGTGCGCTCACTCATGCTCTCTCTCTCTCTCTCTCTGACAAATAAATAAATAAAATCCTTTAAAAAATTATTTTTGAAGTGGGCTATTAAGGTTTTTCTTTATAAAGGCTGATTTTGTTGTCATTTTGGTGGACTCCTTGTTGATACTATTATTTATATGGACTAGAGTAGGAATTGTTTCTGTGAATGCCAGGCTTAATCTCAAGTACATGCTATCCTTTACTTTTCAAACACAGCTGCAAGGATCCATGTGCCTTGTACCAATATTTAAAAATAGACTTCACAGGCAAAACAGTCTGTACATCCACTGGCAAGCACAAGATGATTTTAGAGGGATCTTCCAAATATATGCAGTTGTATTGAGTCCACTCAGTTATCATGATGCCTCATAGGTATCCGACAGCCGCCCTTTTATAAATTCTGGTGTGTAGTAAGGTCTGTTGGTTTGAGCATGAAGCTGTTGTGACCAGGGCTGTGGTTGTGATTCCTCTTTGGGGAATTTACTGTAGCACAGACATGGTTAAATTATACCCGAGTCCTTCCTGCTGGCCAGCCAGATGGGGAGACAGGCACTTGCGGGAATGCGGGAGTGAGTGTGTGTGGTTGCCGCATTCCTAGTCCAATTGCTCCTATGCACGTGTATCTTTGGGGAAGTTTCATAGCATCGTCATTTTGTAAAATAAAATACAAAATATAAAGCAAAGACATTCAGATGAAAAGGACATGATCACCCTTAATATGAATGGTACTATTTATTGTTTATTCTCCCTGAGGGACTGTGATCACGGGCTTTAGTTCTATCTAATCAACTGTTCTCTGTAAGTGACCAGTGTTTTAAGAACTGATATGTTTTGGCAGAGAGTGATGACCTCAGTCCCATCCTGTTACTTTTGCTATCCTTGTGTTCTCCAGGAGTACTAATCAGAGACTGAGGAGTGAAAGGACAGAAACAGATGCCTTCGGTAGCTGGTCCAGGATGGAGGGGGTGGTGACGGCAGGGTCCCGGTCTCCTTCCTGCAGCAAATTCCAGTGAGCGCTGTCATGTGCCACCTACGCAGATGAGTGCTGTCATCTGCTCTGAGGCCAAGGAGGCTTCCAGACTCATGCTCCACTTTCAGTGAGGAAGTGGGTGGCTGAGCTTGGAGAAGTGAAAATGGATTCTTTTTTTTTTTTTTTTTTAAGATTTTATTTATTTATTTGACAGGCAGAGATCACAAGTAGGCAGAGAGGCAGGCAGAGAGAGGGGAAAGCAGGCTCCCTGCTAAGCAGAGAGCCTGATGCAGGGCTTGACCCCAGGGCCCTGGGATCATGACCTGAGCCAAAGGCAGAGGCTTAACCCACTGAGCCACCCAGGCACCCTGAGAAAATGGATTGTTAACCAGAATAGACTTTAAACCTATAGTTCATGTCTACTCATTTCAGAATTTGACCACAGCCAGTCATAAATTGTGTTGGAGACAGGATATGCTTGCCATTCGTCTTGGTCTAAACTTTATTGGAGAAGATGCTACAGTTTACTGTTTCAACAATGTGTAGCATGTATCTACAGTTTTCTGTAATTTATTCTCTACTGCATACTGTTTAAGACACAGTACCTCCTTCCCATTTTGCTCACAAATGCCCAGTGGAATAAGACAAGGAAAGCTGGTTGCTGGAGAAAATTGGCCCATACATAGACAAAACTTGAGCTCTCACTGAATTAATGATGTAATGTAAATCAAAAAGTCTAGCAGAAACATAAGTAGTTGAGCATTTTCACCAATGTGAACCAAGACGGATAGGCCTGTGACGAATGACCTATTTGATTTTATGTTAATACGAGCCAACGCATGCACCACAGTCGATGGCTTATACAGCATTTTCATAGCTGTTCTTGCATCAAATACAATGAAAACAAAATTACATGATCTGAAATAGATTTTCAGTGTTCCTGCAAATGACACTTGTCCTGTTGCAGTCCGTCTGTTCCTTGAACAAGATCAGGTCTTCCCCTCCCCGTTGCATAGGTCCCTGTGCCTCTGATTTAAGAGTCGCTAGACCTATCGGACCTGCAGTTTGCACATCTGCCACTGGTCTGATTGACACACATCTTTTTGTAGGCGGATGACGAAGTTACCCTCCAGGGATTCTGCTTCCTCCCAGGGTTGCCCTGAGATCTGTGTGCTGATCCTTTCCTAGCAGCTACAGTGGTTTCCTGGTTTGCTGTGGGAGCAGCAGTAGGCACACACATCCTTGCGAGGACTGGGGAACATCTAATGGTGTTAAAATTACTGGCAGGGTTTGAATAAAGGCTGCTTTCAAACCCTTGACATTCCTTTTCCCTTGATTGTTGTTGATATGGAGTGAGTCATCTTCAGCTGGAAGAAGGTGAGACTATTAAGAGCTTTCTGTTTAAGTTTTCCAGATGCTTAGCAGGTTCTTGCATTTGGTGAGTTATTCCTCAGTGTCCCAGGCTGGTTCCTTTGGGAGTTGGGAGGGGGCGCAGCCAAACTGTCTCCACCATTCTCTCTGTGTCCTGGGGGATTTTATTTTTAACCAAGCCAACTTAGGTTTCCTGAAGTTATGAAAAGGACTGTTTAAAATGTTTAATTACAACCACTGCCCACAGACATTATCTGTTATATTATCCCCAGCAGACAAGAGACTGCCTTTATTTCTTTGTTTTTCACTTGAAAATTTTATGGATGAGGATGCTTTGTTAGCAGCGTTCCTACCCCCCACCCCTCCACCCACGGCTGTTTCCACATTTCTCTTCTCTAGTCGCAAATAAATAGGTATTTCTGGAATTATCCTATTGGAGCACTACATTATTCCCAAAATATTGAAATATTTCAAGGAAGCTACCTTGGATCCTTTTGAGATTGGGTGGTCTGTTTGGATAATTGTTTCTATGTTCATTTTAGGAAAGATGTTTAATGCTGGGTTTTTTGTTTGTTTTCCCTTATTAGGAGTCAAAACCCCTAGATGACTAAAGCCTAATGAGAAAATGCTTTTGTGCAGCCATGACAGTGTGAATAATATGAAAGTGGGGGAAAAACCTGTTTGGGAATTTTCTGAAACAGGAATTTGATCGAGCAGATATGAAGCAGGGTGGGGAGTACCTGCAGAAGTCCTGCCAGTGGCTTTGGCACAGGAATATTGATTGTCCCCAAGAGTTGCTTCTTGGGACAATATCGGACTACTCTGCTGAAGCTTGATTTTTCACTTATTTTAAAATCAATGGTCAAATGAAATTTAACTCTTTTTAATCACTGGAAGTCTATTTTCTTACAGATGTTCTAAGTTGCCTCTTTACCAAAGGACTATTTTGCTAGTCCATTATAATGTCAAAAGCCTTGATAAGTTTTTTGATGGGATTACTTATTTTGTTGGAAAATTCTGCCTATTTACTCAGTATCTAGAAGCTTTAGAAAACTTCATGTAAAGACTATGACTTAGAACTTCAACAAATAAATGGTTTGTGTAGATTTGTTACTTTAGGGCTGCAGGTTGATGTCTAAATTTACCCTGAAAGCTGAAAAACACAGCCATTAATAAAGGCAAAGCTTATAAATTTTAATGCCATAGCTGTCTCTCCATTCTCTAAATGTAGTGCTTCCGAACACATCATCTGACTTACATTAGAACTGATTTTTTATGTTAAAGAGTGATGTTGAAATAGGATTCTGCTGTATTTTGTTCTGAGTCTTTGCTTTTTGCTCTGTAATCCTTTAAAACAAATCTCTTAAAAGAATTTGTTATTACTATTTGCTCTGCTGATAGAGTGTCTTGTTTATGTGTGTTTCTGTATGGGCTGGAGAATGATGAGTTCATTTCCATCCAGGAGCATGTTGATTCTCTTTTACCTCACAGGCCGTATCTCCTGAGTATGCCCTCACTGCTTGGCTTTCCACATGCACGAAGGGGGCTCTAGATTCATGGATGGTTAGGAGCCCAGGTCTTTTTCCTGAAGGAGTGTGATGTGATAGAAGAGATGCAGTAGTTGTCAAGCTGTGGAAACAATCACCCAGCTGCCAAGCATTCTAGAGTGGAAACTTGGGCACTTTGGCATCTGACTCACAAATTCCCATTTCTCTAATGAGATAACCGAAGTGATGTAAAAGCAGGCAAAAACGAGCAAGAGATAATTATGTCATCACTATTAAAATGATAGCTACTAATTATTAGATGTTTACTGTTTTCTAGGTACCCAGCTAAGTGCCTTATATGCATTATTTCATTAATCCTTCCAAACAACAACAACAAAACCCTGGATTGAGTTCCCTGTTATCCTCTCATTACTGGTAAAGCCCCAGGGGAGTAAAGTAACCAGGCCAAGTGTATGTAACGTAGAAGCAGCAGAGTACATCAGACCTGTTTTGTGTGATCTCTGAGCCCATCCTTTCTGCTACTGTTACCCGTGTCCTAAAACATGAAGGTATACCTGTTAGAGGCAACATCTGTATGACCAGACTGAGGCATAAATGAGCATTGATTCACTTCCTGGAACCCTGTGGTGCTCTCTCAGGAGGCAGAACTGTAACTTGGAAAGAGCCAGCCAAAGGGTACCTTCCTGGATTTGGGGAGACAAGGGCAGACTGTAGGATAGGTAGGGAGTTGCTGCTTGAAACATATTTTGTGTGTGTGAAGGAGAAGCACTAGAAAGCAGCATTGTTGCAACTACCAGAAAGGTATCTGGGCAGCAGGGCCACTCCCTGATTGTCTGCCGGCCCAGGGGATGGCATAGACGTGCTCCTGTCCCCAGTGGCCACATGTAGCTGGAGAGGCTCTTTGTCCTTGACACGCAAGGCAGCAGGGAAAAACCCAACAGAAGAGCCTGTTTCTCTCCTAGGGGCTGTGGCTCTGATTACTTCTTCTCCCCTCTGAGCAGAAAGGAGCTCTGCCATGTAAATTAGCATCAGTCTGCTCACTGGCTCCTCATATTAGAGAAGCATTTTAATGGCAACCAGCTGGAGACTAAAGGTACCCTGAGAATCTACCTGCCTGCTTATGGATAAACACCAGCACTGGGTTGACTCCTCCTGGTCCAAAGATGGAGTAAACAGAAAAAAGAAGAAAAAAAAAAAAAAAACCCACGCTTGTGAAAGATTTTGTAGCAAAGAAAAGGGAAGATAACCTAACACTTAACATGCAAAGGAACGACCTACATCTGAAAAAATTATTATGAGAAACAAGTAAATTTTAGAAAGTAATTTTTAGACACCATCTGCTTTGTGTCTTAAAATTCAAGGAAACATAGACTTTGAAGTGAGGCTGAATGGTGGATGAGCCCAGACTATGCTGAAGAGTGAACTGGCAGCAGAGCTGGGGAACAGAAAGCACAGATGTGGGAGGCAGATTGCTGGCCTGGGTCCTGGCTCCCCCGCTTCTAGCCCTCAACCTGGGTCATAGCCCTTTCGGGTTTCTCCTCTGTAAAGTGAGGATGATGATACCCACCTGATATGCTTGTCAGAATTTAAAAGGCACTAAGAGAATTAAAGCATGTATTAGAAGCAATGGTGAAAAATCAGTGTTCTAAAAAATTGAATCCATAACAAATTTAAGAGGTTCTCTCAGAGCCCAGAGGAAAAGATTACAGTGATAAAGCAGAAACAAAGACACATGTATGTGGAAGACAGGGAGTGGAGACCCACCAGTAAAAAAACTGACGTTCCTCAAAAAGACCAGAACAAATAGAAGGGATGCTGTAAAGGAGATATAGCAGAATCTTTAGGTCAAAAAGGCTGTAGGGCAGGAAAAGCGCCAGCCTTAAGCATTGGAGAAGGAATTGATTTAATTAGGCAGAAAAGTAGAAGTTTTCCCTTGAAGGGAGAAAAATCGACCTGGCCTCAGACTTGCTCCTGTGCACTATTGAATGCAGGAGGTGATGGAACCATATCCAGTGTTGAGGGTTACCACCAAAGAACTTTTTCACCCAGATACGGTGGTGTTCATGTAAGAAGGAAATGAAAATTCTCGTTTGGCAGAGAAATAAAATATTCTCATCTAAAAGCTTCTTTGAAAGATAAATGCCCTAAAGATTTACGTAATTGGAAAAAAGCGTAAAGTGTCAAGCATGGAAATAATGGTATAAAATTGTAACAAGAAACAAGAAATTGGTCCTCCTTATCCTTGGTTGGGGCATTGAAGTACTTAGGGGAATCTTGGTAGACTCCTCATTGAACGTTGTCCCAAAGCTGAGTGTTCACAGTTACACATGGTTCTGACGAGCAGCCTGGATTGAGAAGTCCTGTTCCAGAAGTTTAATCAAGATAAAATATGTACAGAGATAATTAGGAAAGTGAAGATATTGCCAAAAATATGGAAAAGAATTTCCTTTTACTCAAATTTATGCTAATTGATTTAAAAATAGACAACTTTTGTAGGATACAACAGCAAATTTTAATAAATGAAGAGACAAGATTACTTTTCAGCAGCAAGACTTGATTTTATGAAAAAGTCCTCTTTTTTCAAATATATATCTAATTTATACATGATACCAATCAAAATTATAATTTTTTAGGTTTATTTTATCAATTTCTGAATTTCGTCTGGAAGAATAAGCTGGTAGCATAACAAAGCTTTAGAAACTGATACTGTGAAGGAAACTTGTCCTACTGGTTGGTAGGATTTAATAATACAAATTAAAACATTTGTACTGGCAAATTCTGAATGGAAAGATAAAGGAAACAATAGAAGGTTCAAAAACAGACCCAGTATTGTAGGGATAATACAATTCATAGTGATAAAAGGGACAATTCCTCACGAAGACATAAATGTTTATATGACTAGTAACAGAACCTCAAAATATGAGACGCAAAAACAGATTTAAAGGGGAAAAAAAGACAATTTCATAATTATAGATTTAAATACCTCTTTCAGTAGTTGATAGAACTAGTAGTTGTTAGGGGAGAATAAACAGTAAAAACGTAGAAAATATGAATAACACTGTGAACACCTTAATTGACATTCGTAGATTATATTCAGTAACCTCAACAGAGTTAAATGAGAAACCAATAAGGATAAGCTATTTAGGAAAACTCCAAATATTTGGAAGCTTCTGAAAAAAAAAAGTAATTCGTCTGTCAAAGACAAAATCACAATGAAATCACGATAATTTGAAGTGAATGACAGCAAAAATACATCAAAGTATTTGAGATACAGCTTAAACAGTACTTAGAGAAAAATTTAGTGCTTTAAATGCTTGATGGAGAGGGACAGTGAGAGAGGGAATACAAGCAGGGGGAGTGGGCTTTTTCCTGCTGAGCAGGGAGCCTGACATGGGGTTTGATCCCAGGACCCTGGGATCATGACCTGACTGAAGGCAGATGCCCAACGACTGAGCACCTAGGCGCCCCTAGAGTATGGGACTCTTGATCTCAGGGTTGTGAGTTCAAGCTGCATGTTGGGCATGGAGCTTACTTTAAAGAAGAGGGGGGGAGGGTTAAGAGAAAATGGACACATTCTTAACTAAAATGAGCAAGAACACAAAAGTAGACAATCATATTGGGAAGGAAAAAAGGAATTATCACTACAGATCCTATAGACATCATAGAGCTATTAAGTGAATATTATGAACAACTTGAACATCCTACATGAAGTAGGCAAATATTTTGATAAATACAACTTGCAAAATTGCTATGGGAAAGAAAAAACCCAAACAGCTTTCTATCTATTTAAAAAACTCATTAGGAAAAATCTTCCCCAAGGAAAACTCCAGGCCTGGATGATTTTGCTGGTAAATGCTATTAAATATTCAAAAAATAAATATTGTTAATATACACAAACCTTTGCAAAAAATACAGAAAGGGGCATCATGGCCTATTTCATTTTATGGGGTTAGGAGTAGTTAAAAGAGCTATCAGTCTATAATTCCCTTCTTTACTTTTTAAATATCTTTGTCAGTTTGGGGATTAGCCAAACTGACAAAGATATTTAAAAAGTAAAGGGAATTATAGACTGATAGCTCTTTTAACTACGGATGCAAAATAAACAAACAAACAAACCCAAACAAAATACTGGTGGTGGGACTATAAGTTGGCAAACTCTGAAGAGGAATTTGGTAATTTCAAAAGTCTTTAAAATATTTTTATTATTTAATCCAGTAATACTCCTGCTATGGATTTACTCTTATAAATGTTCCCACAGGTTTACCTCCAGGTAGGTTAGAATGATTGAATACAAACTCAGTGAGAAACAATGAGATTTTTAAAATATATTAGATTTGTTTATGCAGTGCTATTAAAACTACTGATATAGGTAGGGGTGCCTGGGTGGCTCATTCCCATTAAGCTCCAAAGCTAGGTTTTGGCTCAGATCATGGTCTCAGGGTCATGGGATCGAGCCTTGTGTTGGTTTCTGCACTTAACGCCATCTGCTTAAGATTTTCTCTCTCTCTTCCTCTGCCTCTCTCCCTCTCCTCCACTTGTGCACTCAGGTGTGCTCTCTCTAAAATAAATAAATCGATGAAATCTTTTAAAAATACTGATATAGATTATTGAAATGGGAAATAGCAAATTAAGTGGGAAGGCTACTTAAACGTATTCCCTTAAGTGCTTGATGATAAGTATTTTTTTAATACATTGTTCAAAAATATATAGAGTACAAGGCAAATTTAATGATGACTGCCTTTCAGTGATTGAATTATGGATGGTAGTTTTTTCCCCCTTTAACAGTATTTTCCTGCATTGTTTAGTGAACATGCATTATTTTAAATAAAAATATAAAATAATTCAAATATGCTTATAGATTTGAATAAATACACTTAGTTTTTTATTACTGTTGAAATAATAGTGCCTTTCTCATGAAATTTAAAACTATTGTTTTTTTGATAGGAAAAGTTCATTTAGTCATAGGCATACTAATCCTAGTAATAGAAAACCATTACTTCTGTTAACCTTAAATAACTAACTGGTATGTGTGGGGTACACTCCTAGTTGCTTTTTAAGTTACAGAAGTGTAAAAGTCATTGTTTTAACTGTCTGGTATTGATAAAGATACAGCTGATCATAGCAATTAAATGCCTAGAGCCGCACTGGCAGGTAAGTTGATGGGTGTTCCAGTTCTGATTGATGGTTGGTGGCTGCCTGGAAAAATGAATTAGGACAAATTGTGAGGCTTTTCCTGGATTCAGCTTCAAGTGTGCTGATAACTTAATCATGTGTACTCTGAGCAAGAGGACAGAACGGTGCAGCCCTGTGTGCCATTCTTGACCTAGTTAGGGAATAAAGGTAATCTTATTTTTACAGATGTGCGTGGCCCACATATCTGGCTGAGATGGATGTGTGCAAGGCTCTAAGTGGCGTATGAGGTCAAAATAAAGGGTTTGGTAATAGATTACTTCTGGCTCCGATTTCAGTGAAGCCAAGCCATTTCATGGATTTTGTTATAATGGTCTACATTTTTGAGAGAAAATTAATGGCTTATTGAAGTGCGACTTCTCGATTTTAGCCTTAAGAACCAATAATTCTATCTTGATACATGATTCATAATATGCGTTATGTATATTCCTGGCATGACAGTTTCCATACATCCAGGTGATCATGTTCCTGAGCAACTATGACATTGTAGGTGGCAGAAAGTTGGGGAAGCGGGGAGGAGGAAAAAGCAGGGAAAATGTGCCTCTTCGCTGGCTGACTATTCGAGCCAGTATGGCAGGCAGATCATGGGATGCCATGACAGCCCTTCATTTCTTTGCTGTGTATGTCTTGCCACATATGGTGTCTGAAATGTATTCACTGAAATGAACTTTTCAGACTTTTTGGCATTTAATTCATATTCCAAGAAGTTCTCTTTTGTTCCTGGCTAGTGAATTTCTAAGATTTTGCAACCATTGAAGGGCAGTGACTGTGCTCCAAAAGACTATGTAATTTTTTTTTTTTTAAAGATTTTATTTATTTATTTGACAGACAGAGAGCACAAGCAGGCAGAGAGGCAGGCAGAGAGAGAGGAGGAAGCAGGCTTCCTGCTGAGCAGAGAGCCCGATATGGGGCTCGATCCCAGGACCCTGGGATCATGACCTGAGCCGAAGGCAGAGGCTTTAACCCACTGAGCCACCCAGGTGCCCAAGACTATGTAATTTTTACATTGCTTGTGTACCCTCTGTTGTCCATATTCCTCCTCCTTGTGTGCGTGGGTGTGTGTGCGTGCGCATGTGTGGACACGTGTGTTGTATGAACGTGTAAACTGGATCCTAGATTATTCTACCCCTCTTAGAGTGAGAATGATCTCTGAGGACAATGGCTTATCTCTAGTTTTCCCTTCTCTTTTATTTACAAGTAGGATTTTTTCCTTCTTTCTTCTTAGAAGAGCTCTTACGTTTTTGGAGGAAGGGTTGTTTGCTTAATCTTGGTCTGTTTGAACTCTTCCACTGAGACAGAAATTTAGAGCTCGATAGGTAAATTTTTATGTTGACTGTTCAGAAAAATCTCAGTTTTTTCCATCCCTCTTGATTTTAAATAATAGGTTTTTTAGGATTTGAGAGGAGTGTAACATTTTAGAACCCAGGGACCTTACCGATTTTTAAGAGCCCTGTCGGCCACGTGTTTTTTCAGCCTCTGTTTGCAATCCAGTCAGACACAGAGACTTCACTTCAGTCCAATGCAGCTTGTTTTATTTCTAGAACAGCTTTTGCCCTTGAAAGTTTTTTATGATTATGGCTCTAATTCAGTTGTTTGGGAGTCATGTAAATAGTCCAATACCTCTTTAAACCCCAGATATCTTCAGATACTGAAAGAATGCAGTCATGCCTCTGTACGTCTTTTCAGCTCTCCTGTTTCCTTCTGCTCTTAAAAATTCAGGTCTTTGGGCACCTGTATGGCTCATTTGGTTAAGTGGCTGCCTTCGGCTCGGGTCATGATCCCAGGGTCCTGGGATGGAGCCCCGAGTCAGGCTCTCTGCTCAGCAGGAATCCTGCTTCTCTCTCTCCCACTGCCTGCTGCTCTGCTTACTTGTGCTCTCTCTCTATCTCTCTGTTGAATAAATAAATAAAATCTCAAACAAACAAACCAAAAAACCTCAGTTCTGTCCTCAGGCTCTTTTTCTATTGATCATTATTTAAATATTTCACCCAGAAGTGAGCCCAGTAGTCCAGGAATTGTCTAGTTCTGTTATCTTTTTTCTATTAATTAATGCATCCTGGAATTAAGTTTCTGGTTTGAGGTGTGGGGGAAGGACCGTTTCCATTTCATTCTTCATGCCTTGAAAATAGTGTTGACTTCAACCCTAGGTTTTTCGTACTTGCTTCTGTGTTTGTACTCAAGAACTGACTTACACTGATTCCTGAGAAAGTCCATCTTGTCAGATTGGGCTCATCACTTCAACCATCCCTTGTGGTTTTATGTCATTGGCACCCAAGACAGTGGCAGAGTAGGGTAGAGCTGAGGACAGAATTTCTTAGTCTTGCAGTTATAGATCAGTATTAATGCTTTAAACATACTTTGAGTTAATGAGTAAACCATTTTTTCCTGTTGAATTGTTTTTTACATTTAAATGATACTCTGAAGAATCTTTTTTTAAAAAAAGATTTTATTTATTTATTTGACAGAGAGATCACAAGTAGGTAGAGAGGCAGGCAGAGGGAGAGGGAGAAGCAGGCTCCCACTGAGCAGGGAGTCCGATGCGGGGCTCGATCCCAGGACCCAGACACCATGACCCGAGCCAAAGGCAGATGCTTAACGACTGAGCCACCCAGGTGCCCCTCTCTGAAGAATCTTAGGAAAAGAACAAAACCCTTAAGTTTTATTACATTTTATTAACCATATGGTCACTAACAATGAAAGTAAATAGAGAGCATTGAGAATACTCTTAACTTCTTGAAATATGAAGGCATATTTGTGTCTTCTAAACTTCATTTCTTTGTACTGGTTTGAATAGTGTTGTAAACATTACTTATTTTTGAACCTTTTTTAGTGTTCCAAAATACTCTAGTCATAATGATCTTTTATTTTAATTTTTTTTTAAAGATTTTATTTATTTGGCAGCAGAGCCAGAGAGAGAGCACTGAGTGGGGGGCGGGTGCAGAGGGAGTAGGGAGCAGGGAGCCCAATGTGAGGGGCTTTATCCCAGGACTCTGGGAGCATGACCCTAGCTGAAGGCAGATGCCCAAAAGACTGAGCCACCCAGGTGCCCCCATAATAATCTTTTAGTCCCTTTGTGAGGAAACTTGACTTCCTCTAATGGAGAAAATGGCCCGAGCTCTTTCCTTAGGAGGATCTGAGTTAAAATTATGTTTTCCTAAGGCCACTGGATGCACATTTATCCGTGCAGCAAGAATACATTACACACCCATTGTGTGTTTGATGGGTTGGCAGGATATCAGCTGAGTAAAAGTGCCCCTACTCTAAAGGAGCTCAAAGCAAAGGTTTAGAAGACAGTCCTGCCAGGCCCAGAGTGACTGGACTCTTCCCATAATAGAGATTGGAAACTGGGTGTCCTGTCGTCTTGCATTCCCAGAATTACATTCAGATGAAGTTTCATGAGTGTTTCCAATACACTACCTTGGGCCATAAGCACCAAAAGACAGGAATGAGATTGATTCAGGTGCTGTTCAGTAGAGAAGTCTAGAGAACGTGGAACCTCTTCTGACAAAAATCAGGCTCTAGATGCTGCGTAAGGAGTGATGCAAGACTAGCTTCATGGGTGTGCAACCTGTGCATTGGCAGAGGGCCATGTACTTGGGAACCTCCCCTGCTTGATTAAATGGTATGCTGTCACCATCTTGAAATTTTAAATTTTTGAATAAAGGGCTCTGTGTTCTCATTTTGCACCAGGTCTTGCAGATTATGTAGTCTGTCCTAAATTTATGGTCTGCGTTGAGGGAAACTACAGATGAAGACACCCCAGCAGTAGGACAAGGGGGTGGTGGCCCTTTAAAGTCACCAGGCACTTCAGAGGGAAATAGTAGGCTTTAAATAGTCACACTCAGTTGGTAAGGCTAGTCTTCCAACTGAACCAGTTTGGTAGAATCGTCCTGCTTCCCTCATCTCCAGGCCCTTCTAACCCAGAGAGAACGGAAACCACTTAGAAAGAGGGGGAGAAGATTTGTGTAAAGGGAGAGGTGCTTGCATAAACCCTCCTTTCCCAGGTGGTACGTATTACCCTGCCACAGATCTTTGCTGGGGAAAGGAAGCTGTCCTACACTCAGGTTGGATATTCTAATCAAATTCAGACAGGTTTATGTTTTAAAATGACTATAGGACTTGTATTTAGAGAAAAGTAAGAGGAAAAAAAAAAAAAAGAAAAACCATAGGGGTATCTCAGGTTTTCATCCAGGGGTGGGGGATGAATTATTACATTCAATAAAAATGAAGAGAGAAGTGAAGGAAGGCAAAATGGACTCACTTTTGAAATTGCATCTTGAAAGTGATGCTTACTCAGTGTATTGATTACTTAATTGAACTTGAAGAATCTAGAACTATAAAATGCCTTTTGATTCATAAATCATGTTGACTTTTAAGTTTAAAATGATCCTCTGAGATGATCCTAGCTTAATTTTCATGATGAAATTGGGCTTTTTGTAAACTGTATTTCTTCATCTAACTTGGTAATAGGAAAAGATAGATTTGCCCATTTCTCATTTGCACTTGTGTTTATCTAGTTGTTGGCTTGCTCACAGTGGTCTAAAAATGGAAAAGTATAGTTGTTCAATGCAGCTACTTTTAAAGTGAGGAAATTTATGTAATATTTCTTCAGAAAACACATTTAACATTTTGGACAATTAGCTTGATTCGTTGTAAAGTAATTTAGTTTTTCCACTGGCAGTGACATAGAATAATGATTTTCTAGTGGCTAGTCCACATGACCTGAGTTCTGAAAATGTTGCTAGCTTCAATATATTTCTACTATTTTCCATTTTATGCAAAGACTGTTGTAGGCTAATTATAGAAAATTATATTTAGTGACATGTGGATGTGAAATTAACGTTGACGCTGAGGGACTGACACAGTGAAATGAGGTTACATTCTTTTCTGGGACTCTGAACTCTATTTTCATGCCCTTCAATAATGAGATATTTGCATCTTCTTAAATTTTCTAGAGATTTTTTGGTAGTTTAACTTCACAAAATATGAATGTTGTGACTTTTTGACATAAAAATTTCATCAGGTATTTTATTCTTTAGCAAATACCCTTATAAATTCTTGGTGGCTCAACAAAACTTGTAGGAGGTTTATATTTTGCGACTTAGCTTGATAAGTATTATGTGAAAAAGAAGTTCTGTCAAGATAGAGATAATTTTATTTTTGAACTTTCGCTAGAAGTTATTTTAATAGTTGGTATTTCTGCTTTTGTTCTAAACTAGAAGAGACTGTACCTAAAACACAGATCGTTGAAGGAGGGAGCACCATGGGAAAAAAACTGTATTTGCATCATTTGTAATTTAAAAGACATTCTTTAAGGAAGAAAATTTGAAAGTAGGCTGAATGGCATGCCAGGCTAGTCAGGGATTGTGGTCACATTCCCTTCGCTCCTCACTCAGCGCCTGACATCATACGTAAGCCATTACTCAAAACAGTTGTGAATATCATTTGGAAAAGTAATCACAAAACCTTCTTATAAATATCTTTCTGTGTATTTTAACTTCTTCCTTCAATACATTCCTCTGATTTTGTTCTAGGCTCGCAGGAAGGAGGTATTTATCCAGGAACGGTACGGGAGATTTAATCTGAATGACCCCTTCTTGGCACTGCAGAGAGACTATGAGGCAGGTGCCGGTGATAAAGAGAAGAAGCCAGTTTGTACCAACCCCCTCTCCATCCTTGAAGCAGTCATGGCCCACTGCAGGAAGATGCAAGAAAGAATGTCCACGCAGCTGGCTGCTGCTGAAAGCAGACAAAAGAAGGTATTGAGACTTTCAGTCATTTTTCCTATATCACAGTGTAGGATGAAGATGCCATTTCTAGGCTTGTTTGTTCTTAAATGGGATAAGTGTCTCCAAAGGCAAAATGCTGACCGATCCTGGTGGCCCTTTCCAAATATAATTCAAAAATAACACTAAGCTCTAAAATGCGTATAACAAAGAATATATGTTTCCTATAAAGGTTACTTTGATGCTTCTTTAAAATATGCTTTTTGGGGGGTGGTGGGGGGAGGGGGGCTTCCCTTTCTAGTGCCGTAAGACATGCTCTACTGCCAGGCCTGTGATCTAGTACTGCAACCAGGACGCTGATCAGATGGTGACGTCCCCAGCTCCTGTCTCAAGTATTTCTTTGCAACTAGAAATTACTTCTGTAAATTATGTCTTTGGAAAATGAAATTAGCATGAGGAGAATAGAATGAAATTTCTGTGGTAGATGTAGTCTCACAACGTGTCATCTTGAAGTCCTGGTCAGTCTCAAACTCGCCTCTGGGGTCTGAGGACTGTGTGTGCTGCAGACCTCCAGGCTCCTACTCACATGTGTTTCATTTAAACCAAGCTCTTTGCCCTTTCTCACCTCCCCCACCAACACACACATATTTATTATTGTACGTGAGTACATGCTTCCAAGAGTCCTAAGTGATAAAAACTGACTTACTGCCATCAGCCAAAAGGAAATAGAAGTTCAACTTTTGTCCTTCTGATGGGCTGCCCAGACTACTGATTCCATTTATTAGAAGAGAATGAGGAAGTCAGAGAAGCTAATAATGTCTAGTATAACTAGAACTAAAAGTAATCTGTTCTTCCAACCATTCCTAAAGCATACATTTCAGTGTTTCTTCTATTTGTCCTTTCCAGAGAACTTGATAGAGTTCACATGTAACACTTGGTTGACGGTGAACCTGAATGCAGAATTACTGTAAATATTTATGATACTGTCATTTAATGTGTGTGTTTTTGCCCCTGTAATTATATCCTTGCATTGACCTATGTGCGCCCATGTTCTGGTATAGGTGTTGAATGAACGCAAACCTCTTCTTCAGTATGTCACGTGGTAGAAAACTAAAGCACTGGGTAAAATAGCACAGAAGTCTAGAAGACCTTCCATGGGTATGGGGCAAAAATCAAACAGTTTTACTCTGGACTTTGCAAACCCTTTTACAAAGCCCTGCAGAGCAACCACTGACATCCCTGGAGGTTTTCAGAAATCCCCCAGGAACCGCAGAAGCAAGAGCCAGTATGTTTCACTGATGTCACCAAAGCTCATTTGTATTTCTTGGATGAGACACGTTTCAATTATGTTCTTAACGTGTCAGATGCACTATTTCATAATAAAATATGCGGCTGGCTTTTATGCTGCGTTATCAAAAGTCAAGAAAATATTTTTTCTTTGGGATTGCATTTAATGTATAAAAATGCGTGCTTTCCTACATTTTACTTCAGTTTTGCATTTTATCTGTCATTTCTCTTGTAGGAGAAAAAGGAAGGAACTCATTTCAAGTTGAATCAAAGATTTTATTATCTAGCTGATTTTTTTTTTTTTAATCAACTTACATCCTGTTTGCTTCTGAATGACTGGGTCATTTCCAACCTGGCTGGGAGTGAAAGGAAATTGTTTCTGTCCTATGGGTCCTGAGAGGCTAATACAAAATGAGCCAGTGATCTGTCTCCCACGTATAAGGGGGATACAGGAGTCCTTTATGGCCAAATTCATTGGCCTGTGTAGTCTCAGTGAAAGGTTGCTCTGATAAGCGGTGCTGCTCTTTGTCCATAAAGAATATTCTCTTCTGGTAGATTGTAGCATGTGAGAAGTTAGATTTTGTAGTCTTATCCTAAACCTTTCCTTAAAAAGAAAATACCACATCAGCTGATAAGAGCAAAAACACCAAAGTCACCTGTCACCTTTGATCCTGAAAGTAAATATATTAAATAAATACCTTCACTTCTCTTGCACATAGAATAAATTGAAGATCTAGAAATCTAAAATCAGAAAGACGAAAAATCCATTATTTTAAATGAGTCCAGTTCTTTAAATTACTGCCCGAGCAGAAGTCGGGGAAAGCAGAGGTCCCATTATCTACAATTCATGTATTTATTATCTGACACTGGACATAGCTCTTTGGTAATTCGAAGACATTTGGCCTGAGCACTGCTCTCGTTGGCCTTTCAAGGCGGGAGAAGAGGTTCTATGCTCATTCATGCATTGATTCCTGCTGAGACTACTAATAGGAGGGTTAACTATTTGGTAATTTGTGTGCCAGGAAAATTTGGGCAAGAGTCAATTTGGCAAATGGACTAAGCCTGTAAAGCCACTTTGAATAAGCTAATGAGTAATCATCATAGGGAACTTTGCCTCCAGTAATCTACTTTCTGTTTAGAGCCAGTAACGTAGGGTGGAATGATACTTGGGTTTTTATTATTTATCATGTGCCTCATATGTTAATGGAATTTCTATTCTAATTATTTTCAATCGTGTATTCATACTTATAAAGTATAATTGCCAGCCCTGAAATAGGAAAGACCTCTTAATTTGAACAGAGCCTTTAAAAGTCAGAAGCCAAAATAATTACTAGGAAATTCAGAGGGGAGCAAATTTTTTTTTTTTTTTTTTAACCAGTGAAAAAACTTACTGCCATTCTGTGTATGAGCTATAGCTTCTTCTAGGTGGCAGCTTAGTAAAATGAGCGTCAGTTGAAAGGCACTAGATGTGCCAGGCGGGATTCTTAGTTGTGAGCTGGTAAAGCCAGTATTCATGGAGTTAAGCAGGAAGGTGTTTGAGTTGGCTTACAGCATGGTAGTGCATGGCTGGGAAAGCTAGGGCAGCAGGTCTTAATCAGCCAGCATCACTGACAAATGATCACTGTCAATCTAGTCTGCAGTGGGTAAGGCTTCTGCTGATGAGAAGTGCGTACTGTAGCTTGCTGACACCAGACAGCATGACTACCGTCACGCTCTGGGTCTTGAGTGGTGCCTCCCCTGGCCCTACTTTTTGCATCACTCATTTCCAACTTGAAGCCCAAGAGCAGGTGCATTTGGTTGGCCAGGCTTAGGCCCCACACCCTCTGTCCGGCTATAGGGAAGATCAGGAAAGCAGCTATTGGGCGTGTTTCGCTTCGACAGGGGGGAATCATAAGGTGGAGAAATCGCCTAACATAGGAAGGAGTTTCAGGTGCTAGACGACCGAAGAAATGACAAATGGGTTGGAAAAGAACAATCAAATTATTTGTTCTAATTTATTTCATATGCCTTTTCTTCCTATGATGAATAATTGTACTTGGGTCTGCCATTTGTATTCAACACTCTCTTCTTCATTGTATAATACCATTATATCAATATATATCATTATATATGCTTTATAACATAGAAATGCAATTTAATTTAAGTTGCTTTCTAGACTTTCAAGAATAACATGATAGAGAATCAGCCAAAGTGATATTTTTTGAAAGGGTATTTAGGACACCTTGTATAAGAATGGTTGTTTTTTTAGCTCATTCATGAATCTTTCTTGTATAATTCATTTTGACTCCCCAGGAACATTGTTAAGGAGGGAACTGGAGACTGAGATCTGTGGCTCTGAGCAGAGATTGGGAAGAGAGGGTAGTTCATTTGATCCGTGTCTTGCCTTCCCTCTCTTGAAACTCTCGATGAAGAGGAAGGGTCAGATGAGAACTGCGGAGCATGACTGATAAGGAAGATATTTTAATGCATCTCATCGTTAGATATTTGTTGACCAGGGTTGGGCATTTGGGTAGAGGTAACCAGGTGGAGAAGGGAACAGGATGCACTGAGTATTGAATGATTTGGGGGAGCAATGAGGAATATAGTTAAATGTCACAGAAATATTTTGTGGTTGTGACAAACATTCACTCTGCTTTCTCATGTTGCAGTTGACCATAATTGCTTTCCTCTCTGCTTTCCACTTTGAATTAAAACTAATTGCCTTTACATTGCGGCTCTGCTCCCACCTACATAGTTTTCCCTTTCATTCTGTAAAAACAGTTGTTTTGTGCTTCTTCATTCATGGCTTCCAGTCTGGGTGCTATTCTTGGAGCAACCACCCACTTTCTCACTACCAATGAAGCTGTCCTAGTTCTCCTAAGCTCCTCCACACAATCCAGTGCTTTTTGCAAAAGGGTTTGGTGATACTGCTCATGCAGAATTCCCCGAAAATTCGGCCACTACTTGAAAATGGTTGTGAGTAGATACATATTGGACAATAATATAAGAAAGTCAACTGGAACTCCAAAATCTACGTATATGGGAGACAACATTCCTTTACAATTATAGTAGTATGCGGTTGAGTTGGGGGTGGGGGTGTCCCTACCTGACTCATTAGGTCCACAGCTTCTAGATCACTGCTCAGAACTGTCCCAGACTGAGCCAGTGAGAGCCCTTTTAAGCTGACTCCTTCTGACATATTTCCATCATTCTTTGAGTACTTCCTTACCTTCTCGTAGCAAGCTCTTCCAGGCTCATCTTGTGTTTTTCCTATCCCAACCTCTGGAATTAGCTATACTCCCAGGACCAATAGTCTCTTTTTTAATGGAAAATGGTGTTTAGGAACTAATCTAGTGTAGGAAATTATGTATATTTCCCATAATCATATATATTTTTATGAACACATATATTTGTATTTTATTTTTATGTATCTCTGTTATTAACCATGAATTCATACTGATATTGATACCTCTGATTCTAAACTAAAGCCACAGAGTATGTTCTTGTTCTTTCTCTTTATACTTCTCCAGTAGTGAGAAATGTGTCTCCCAGTATTCTTCAGTTTATTTACTCATTTACTCAAGCCTAGAACACACAGAGTAGTTTCAGAATTGCTAATCCATAGTATGATAAAAAGCAAATATAAAAACCTGGAATTCACCATTTTTTACTGTTCTTTAACGATACATTTCCATGAAGTGAAGTTTATACAACTTAAGTATACAATTGATGAGCTTAAAAAAATGCATATACTTGTGGAATCTGTACCTCTTATAGAAAATACTTCCATCACCAGAGAAGATTTCCCAGAATACTTTCCCCATAAGTTCCTTCCCCAGTCCAAGCAATCACTGAACAGTCTTCTGAGTTTTTTCATCATGAATTGATCTTATCTATATACCTGAACTTCAGGTAAATGATGACTGTCGTTAAATAGTAAGCCTTAAGTGCAGGAACTGTACGTCTCAATTTTTTCTTCTTTTAAAAATTTTTTAACATTGAAGTATAGTTGACATACAATATATATTAGTTTCAAGTATACAACATAGTGATTGGACAGTTCTGTACATCATACAGTGCTCACTGTGGTAAGTGTAGCTACTCTCTGTCACCATACACTATTATTACAGTATTATTGACTGTGTTCCCTCTGCTGTACTTTCCATTTCTGTGACCTGTTTAACTGGAAGTTTGTATCTCTTAATCCCCTTCACCTGTTTCACCCACCCGTTGGCCACTCCCCCACCCCCAGGCAACCATCAGTTTGTTTTTTGTATTTATGTGTTTGTTTCTGTTTTGTTTTTTGTTTTTTTTTTTAAATCCCATATGTAAGTGAAATCAAAGGGTATACATGGAAGGATCTAGAGGGTATTATGCTAGGTGAAGTAAGTCAGGTGGGGAAAGATCAACTTTGTTTTCCTTTATTAAAATAGTTTTGCCTATTCTCATACAAATTTGAAATCAGTTTGTTGGTTTTTCCAAAAGTTCGCAGGGACTGAAATTTTACTGAATCTGTACACTAATTTGTTAGGCATGGACATGAATGAGATTGAGTCTTCCAACTCATTATCATTGTGTATTTGTCCATTAGTTTTTGATAATTTCTTTTATCAGTGTTTTATTGTTTTCAGCGTAGTGTCTTAAATGTCTTTTGCTGGGTCTACTCCTAAGTATTTTATGTTTTTGATACTATTGTAAATCACAGTGTTTAAAAACTTTTTTCCAAATATTTTTTGCTAGTATACAGGTATTAACATTGGTTTTGTATGTTGACATTGTATCTTGTGATCTTGCTAAACCTGGTTATTAGTTTTAGGAGTTGTTTTGTATATTATTTAAGATTTTGTAGGTAAGCAAATACATCGTCTGTGAATAGAACCCATCTTACCACTTCCTAAGTTGCCTGCCTATCTGCCTCATGCCTTGTTCTCCCAATAGCCCCCATCATTGCACTGACTAGAACCTGCAGTGGTGTATTGTTGAATAGAAGTAGTGAGAGAAGACTTCAGTGTTTTCTCCTTTTCTCAGGGAGGAAAGCATGTATTTCATCATCAGGTGTAATGTTACCTGGCTTCTTTATAGATGTTCTTTATGTCACTGAGATTTTATTCTATACTGAGAAGTTTTGTCATGAATGGGTTTTGCATTTTGTAAAATGGTTTATCTGCATCTATTGGTGTGGTCATGGTTTTCCTCTTAAGTCTTTTAAGGTGGCGAATTACGCTTATTTTCAAATACTAAAACAATTTGGATTCCTGATGTAAACTTCAGAGGGTCACTTTTTAATTTATTATTGGATTTAGTTTGCCTATATTCATGAGTGGTCGTTTTTCTGTAAATTAAGGAAAATACTTGACTGGTTTTGAATTGAAGGTAATTCTGGGATCATAAAGTGGATTGGAACATTTCCTTCTCTATTTTCTGAAAGGGTATGTATGGGTTTGGCACTATTTCTTTAATGTTTGGTAGACGTCACAGGTTAAGCCATATGAGCTAGAAATTTTCTTTAGGGGAAGTTTTTATTTGTGGATTCAGTTTCCTTAAAATATATAAGGCCATTCCAGTTTTCTTTTTCTTTCCTTTTTTAAGATTTTATAATTTATTTGACAGAGACAGAGAGCCTACAAGCAGGGAGAGTAGGAGAGGGAGAGTGAAGAGCAGGCTTCTGGCTGAGCAGGGAGCCTGATGCCAAGGGTTCAATCCCAGGACCCTGGGATCATTTCCTGAGCCCAAGGCAGACGCTTAACTGACTGAGTCACCCAGGCGCCCATATTCCAATTTTCTATGCCAGTTTATATAAATCCTGAAAGTTACGTGTGTCAAAGGAATTTGATTTGTTGAATTTGTTGACACAAAGTTATAAATTATTCTTTAACATTCCTTCTGTAGTAATATTCCCTCTTTTAGTCCCATTATTTATGTTGCTCAGTCTGTTTTTTTCTAAATGTTTAACAGTATCATTGATCTTTTAGATGAAAAAGTTTGGCCTTGTTAATTTCTCTAGTATTTGTCTCCTATTTCATTGATTTATTACCTTTGTTATTTCTTTCCTTTCACTGTATTTAAATTAGCCTTAATTTTTTGAACTTCTTAAGGTGAAACTTAGATGACTGATTTGAGAAAACTCTTCTGATTTATGCAGTTAAAGATAGAAATTTCTCTCCATCCTCTGCTTTAGATGTTTTAAATTCTCTTCTTTCACTGCATCCCACAGATTTTCATATGTTGTGTTTTTACTTTCATTCAGCACAAAATATATTCTAAATTCCTTTGTGATTTCTTCTTAGAAATATGTTATTTTATTTTTGAATTTTGGGCTGTTCTTCATATCATACTGTGACTTGTATATAATTCTGTTGTCAGAGAAGATACTCTATAAGATTTCAGTCATCTGTAAATTGTTGGTGGTTTTCAATAGCTCAGCAAGTGCATCTAAAAGACTATCTTTTATAGTCTTGGGGTATTCTGTTCCAAATAGAGATAATAATTCAATCATAATTTATATTATAGTTTCTGTGTTTATAATGTCTCTTTTTTTCCTTTGGCTGCTTTCAAGATTATTTCTTATCCTTGTTTTCAGCAGTTTTAGTATGATGTACTTAGGTATGATTTTTTTGTAATATAGATATATTATAGATATATTCTGCTTTAAGATTGCTGAACTTTCTAGATTTGTTTTTGTTTTTGTTTTTGTTTTTTTACCAAATCTGTGAATTTTTTGACTATTTTATCTGTTAATATATTTTTCTTCCCTGTTCTCTCTCCATTTTGGACTCAGTTATGTAGACTTCAGACCACTTTATACTGTCCTACATGTTTATTATTTATAAAGAGCAGTGTGATAACTGATGGAGCAAGTCTCAAGTGACAGGAGAGAGGGAAGTTAACTGTTGAAGCCTGACCTTGAGCAGATAGAAATCTTCCTCTCTCACATTGAAGGGAGGGAAATAGAGATTGGTATGGTTATTTAAAAAAAAAAAAGCTTAAGGGAGGAGATGGGATGTAGAAGGAGTGAATTTTCTTGATAAAAGAAAATTAGGGTAGACTGAGAATTAGTTGAGTGGTAATTGGGTGATGTTTTGGGAGGAGTGGCAGAAGTTTAAATATTCCCTGAAGTGTAAATGGTAGAGGGGGCTAAACAAAGGGAGAGTGATAAATGACTGGGGCTCCGAACTCACTGTGTGTGTAGGTGCATGTTTTAGGTGGCTTCCTTTGAGTTCCACTGTCTATGGTAAGATTTAAAAATATGTTCATCTGAGATAGGACTTACAAGGTCTGAGTGATGGAAGAACAAAGATGCAAAAGAATAGTGGGTGCTTTTATAGTACTGCAGTTTTCTGTATAAATAATGTGAGATTTGTTGAGTTGATCTCCTGTTAGAAGTCTTTCTTCAGTTTGATTCTCAAGTATGAGATATAAGTCATTTCAAAAATAAAGTGTGATGACCCCTAGAGAAGAAATAATGTGGGCAAGATATATGATGTGGTGAGAAAAGCTTGAGACAAGTGGAACCTGGAGTTCCATGATGTTGTAGATGTAGATGTAGTTCCATGATTCAGTAGATGACGTTACTGTGTGAGATCACTCATTTGGCCTCTAGTTAGTTGTTATGTAAAATGAAGATAGCCCTAAAAGTTCCACAAAACATTTTTTTTTCTGGCTTCCAAGGTAAATTATGGAACTCATATTTTTAAAATAAACTGAAAATTTACCTACTTTGGCTTTTTCCAACATGGCTATAAGAATTTGGGGCAGTGGTGAATACAAAATTTAAAATTTTCTTAATAGTTCTAACTTTGCGTATGCCTTCTGCAGAAACTTACTATTTGATGCATTTAGAAGAGTTAAATGTCTTTTGACTATTTAGAAGTGAAATTTTCTGTGAGGCATCTAGATGACTGAAATATGCATATAAATATAGTTATATGATAACAGTATTTTTTCCTACATCTTACCTAATCTATTTATGAAGTCACCCCTAAAATTGCATATAGTAGAATAGAGTGTATGTGTATAAACAGTTGTCACTAATTATTCTTGGGGAATTATCTGTATTCCTGATCACTTATTTATAGGACCCATGCAATGCCATTCAACTTTTTCAAGGCAGGAAGCATCCTAGAGTAAATGAATAATATCTCTGATTCTAATGAGCCATTCTGTCCTTTTGGTTTCGTGACTGACTGTGAAGGTAATGGATTTTCTCAGCAGGGTGAGGAACAGGAGCACATTCTCACAACTGATGGATCATCTGAGCATCTCCTTCCTCTGTTACTGATGACTAAAAACTGACTTACTGACTTAAATAATTACTGGATCTTATGAGAGTATATTTAGAAATGTGGGAAAAAATATTTAACATCTAGGTGGTGGTCAGTGGGGGGAGTCCTGTCTTTATCAGGTAGATCTACTTTAACCTTTCTGAATCATAAGGCCCTTGGGTGGACTGCCAGTGGAATGCTTCTCTAGGTGGGAAGGTGAAGCATGTGGGCCTCCCTCATTTGTCCTTCATGAGTATCTCATAGCAGTAGGTGCTCCTCTAGAAAGAAGTGAGAAACCTGTATAAACATGTTACAGTAGGGCATCTCATAGGTACCCAGAAAGGCCATCAGTGTGCAGAAGTTCGTTGTTTCTGTGAACTGCATTAATTTCATTCATCCAGTCAATAATTACTGGGTGCCAGGTACTATTCTAGGTCTTGGGAACAGCAGAAAAGAAGATCTAGTCCCTGCCTTCATGGAGTCACACTCCAGTGGGGGCAGGTAGGTGCTAAGCAAAGGGTTACCAGTACAGGGCTGGGAGGGACCACTGTTTTCCACAGGACAGTGGGAAGGAGGCCTTGGTTAAGGTAGCAGCTGAGCAGAGGCCTGGAGGAAAAGAAGTGAGACTTTGGTGCTTTGGGTGGTTTTGTGCATATTTGAAAACCCCACCTGGAGATACAGAGTTTTTTTTTAAAAAGCTCCTCTGCATTGATCACCTAGAAAAATGTTTCTTTGGAAAGCATAAATCCTAATGGCCTATGGCTTGGTGAGCAGTCAGGGTCTTTTTGTGAAGGGAAAGGTGCCCTTCTTTCCAGGCAGATGCAACCCCATGCCTGGGCATGTGAGGAGTGAAGTGAGGAGACAGGGCTGGGTTTGGGCTCCCACTCACCTCTCCAGCTGGTCTTCCTTGTGCAGCGCATGAACTGCTTAGCCTAGGAGCCCTGCATGAAGGTGTGTGGTGGAACTCTGGGCAGAGAGAACGGGAAAGCCAACGACCCTGAGGCAGGACACTGTGCAGGAACCAGGGAGGCCAATGTCGTGAGAGCTCAGCAAGCAAGTAGGATTGGAGGAGATGGGGTTGGACTTTGGGTTCACTGATCAGTATCAGTGAAGATCAGAGTTCTAGTAAAATATGATTCAGATATGATTTTGTATGATTTCTATAGCAACCTGTGATAAGAAGCTTGAAGTTAAAGTTAAGTAACACAGCAAATACAGAAGCTTAGAATTTAACTGAAGTCCTGTTTTCAGCACTTTTCCTTATACTGTACCTCAGAGATTCATTAACAACCTTAAGGCATTAAACCTAAAAAAAAAAAAAAGAACATCAGCTCCCTTACAGAGTTCTACTTTTACAAAAACGGAACTTTCTGAACTCTGTGTTGTGTTCTGAAGTATCAGGTTCCCATTCATTTTCTGTAGTTTAATAGGTTTTTAAAAATTCTCTATTGCTGTGACTTAGATGGTTTTCACTAAGCCATTTATACCTATTTTCTCATTTAATGAGTATCTAAAATATTATCTTTCCTGTCACAACAATTTTAGAAATGTGGCCCTTCAGCTAACCCAAATCACATAGCTGTTAACACAATAAATAAAAATCCCTCAAGAAGCCCTTCTTTGGCTGAAAGGATTCTCTGCGTGTTACTCAGAGCTGTCCTGTGGATTTCTTTCAGCTGGAGATGGAGAAGCTTCAGCTGCAGGGCCTTGAGCAAGAGCACAAGCAGCTGGCGGCCCGCCTGGAGGAGGAGCGCGGCAAGAACAAGCACGTGGTCCTGATGCTGGTCAAGGAGTGCAAACAGCTCTCGGGCAAAGTCCTAGACGAGGCCCAGAAGCTCGAAGACGTGCTGGCCAGACTGGAAGAGGAAAAGAAGAAGACAGGTGCATTAGAAGAGGAGCTCTCCGCCGAGAAACGAAGGAGCACAGAAATGGAAGCTCAGATGGAGAAACAGCTCTCTGAGTTTGACACGGAACGGGAACAGCTTCGTGCTAAACTGCACCGCGAAGAAGCGCACACCACTGACCTCAAAGAGGAGATCGACAAGATGAAGAAAATGATTGAGCAGCTGAAAAGGGGAAATGACAGCAAACCAAGCCTCTCTCTCCCGCGAAAGACGAAAGATAGGCGTTTGGTGTCCATATCTGTGGGGACAGAAGGACCTGTGACAAGGTCTGTTGCTTGCCAGACTGACCCAGCAATAGAAAGCATTGACCACATGAAGAAGTTGCCTTTGACTGTGCCTGTGAAGCCTCCCACAGGGAGCCCCCTAGTTTCCGCCAACACAAAAGGAAATGTGTGCCCCAGTGCCGCACTGGGCAGACCAGGTATCGACAGGCAGGCTTCCCACGGTGACTTGATTGTCTCCTCTCTGCCTACTGTCCCACCTCCAAGTGCAAGCAAAATTGAGGAGAACGGACCAAGCGCTGGCTCGCCGAGTAGCACCCCCCAACTTCCCAATAGCACTGCCCCTCCCACCGTGCAAACGCCAGGCATAGCTCCCCAGAGCCACTCACAGGCAGCACCTGGGCACAGTTTACACTCACCGTGTGCCAATGCAGCTTTGCATCCAGGTCTAAACCCTCGAATCCAAGCAGCTAGATTTCGATTTCAGGGCAATGCTAATGACCCAGACCAAAATGGAAATACTACCCAAAGTCCTCCATCCAGAGATGTCTCTCCGACGAGTCGTGACAGCCTAGTGGCCAAACAGCTAGCTCGGAATACTGTGACCCAAGCACTGTCAAGATTTACGAGCCCTCCCGCAGGAGCGCCCCCGAGGCCTGGGGCGCCCCCTACAGGGGACGTTGGCACCTGCCCTCCGGTCGGTCGGACCAGTTTAAAGACTCCTGGCGTAGCGCGAGTTGACAGAGGAAACCCTCCTCCTATCCCTCCAAAAAAGCCAGGGCTCTCCCAGACTCCTTCTCCACCACACCCCCAACTCAAGGTTATGATGGATAGCAGCAGGGCCTCCAGCGCGGGGGCCAAAGTTGATAACAAAACTATGGCTTCGCCTCCTTCCACTTTGCCACAGGGGAACAGGGTAATAAATGAGGAGAATCTCCCTAAATCATCTTCCCCTCAGCTGCCACCAAAACCATCCATAGATTTAACTGTGGCACCGGCAGGCTGTGGCGTTTCAGCCCTGGCCACGTCTCAGGTGGGTGCCTGGCCTGCTGAAACCCCTGGACCGAGCCAACCTGCATGTTCAGAAAGTCCCCTTGTCATTCCCACCACCATTGCCTTTTGCTCTTCCATAAACCCTGTTAGTGCCTCATCTTGTAGAACAGGTGCCTCAGACAGCCTCCTGGTAACAGCATCAGGTAAAGGGATTGAAATATTATACCCTTTTTTGAAGAATGTGGCCTGTCTTCTCACTTGCCTTAATTTCCTTCACATTGCCTTGGAACTTTTTTTTTTTTATTTGATACTTTTTTCCCTATTTCTTATCTCTTTCCTCCCTCTCTCTCTCTCTCTCTCTTTTTTTTTTTTCTTGTATTTTTCTTTAATGGCTCCAGGGTATGGTGATTCATCTTGCTACATGAATTGTGGTTTCTTGATGCTAAGTGCTTTCTTTTTTAAAATAACCTGAAAGTAGTGGTTTGGAGCACATGGAGACCATTAATTTAGAGACACTAAAGCATTTCCATGGGAAGAAAGACTGTTCCTTCTTATTAAATATTTATCTCACGAGGCTTCAGTATTAGGGGGTCGTCACCAGACAATCTGTGCTCGGTTCTGTCCCTTCAGAGAGAACGTTAAAAAATCCTTTCAAGTGGTTATGAATGCTTCAGTCTACCTCGAATTGTCAAATTGATGAGATTTGCTCCGTAATTGGTATGTTCTAAGTTTTAGTAGGGGCTTGGTATTCTTTTCAACCTCAAAAATAGAGAACATAAATTTTAAGTCTCTGTTCTAAGTTTATTTTAAAGGCTGTTTATTCCGTCCCCAGCAGTTGTCTTCCAGCCCCTGAGCACAGATGGATAACATCGCGTGTAGGTATAGTGGGGAAGGTTTTCACTGCAGATGTGCTTTGTGAAGTACCTGACTCTTAAAGGAAGGAGTTGATAAAGAACTGGGTTTTTCCCTTTTGTTATGCAGTGCTAGAGAAAACATCACTTTTTATTGACATGACTGGATTAGTTCTTCCCTGAGCAAATGTGGCTCGAAAATAATGTTAGAGTGTCAAAGATATGTTGAAACTCGACAGCAGTCTCTCTTAGCATCGAGTCTTAGTGGCTACCAGAGACCATGGGTTCTAATGAGAGGGAACTTTAAGAATTAAGTGAAGGGTTGAGTAATGTTATTTATATTTAAAACTCAAGAGTGTGGGGAGTGGGAATGAGAAAAATAGGGAGCACTGTTCTTGCTAATTGTCAGGTAATGAGAGCAATATGCCAGCATTTACTTACCTAATTATAAACTGTTCCTTGAAATTATGCTCATTGAGAGGCTGCTATTCGTATTTTGGTACATAATTGGGAATTGGAAACAGGATGGCCTTTGCTGTCAGTGAGACCTGCGCTGGAATCTAGCCCCTGCAGTTTATGGCTGTGTGTTTTGGTGATTCTTTCGGACTGAGCAAATTTTCTCATTCCTCATGTGGAGTTTATGCTTCTCATATGAGGTAGGGTGGCTGTTAGGACTAACTACCCTAACGTGCAAAGAGCTTGGTCTTGCACTTAGAGCAGCATGAGTGATGAATAAATAGAGGTGATACTCTTGCTTCATTGATATTGTTGCTTAAAGCATTTTCGAAAATTTGCTTTAGAATTGATGTCACTATTAGTACTTTGTGATGTCTTTACAGTGTTCAGCCTTCCATATTTTTAATTCAAAACGGTATCACTGAGCTGAACAGCCCTTCCCATGGCATAAGAATGATGGTAGCTGTTTTCCAGAGCTAAATCCACATTCAAAGTAGGAATTTTTGCTGCCATTCAGGAGAACCAGAGAATGTACGGTAAGGTCTGAGGGCCGTCTCAAAGCAGAGATTCCAAAACCCTTGGGAGCTGCAACAGTGCTTTTGACATAAAGGCACAAACTGTAAAACGGAAAACACTTGCTGGGATATATAAATTTTGTCAGGTTTTATTTTATTTTATTTTTTAAAGATTTTTATTTATTTATTGGACAGAGACACAGGGAGAGAGAGAACACAAGCAGGAGGAGTGGGAGAGGGAGAAACAGGCTTCCCGCTAGCAGGCAGCTGGATGCGGGGACCCCAGGACCCTGGGATCGTGACCTGAGCTCAAGGCGGACGCCCAACGACTGAGCCACCCAGGCACCCCTTGTCAGCTTTTAAATAAACTATAAAACCATCTTTGCTTTGGACTGTGATGCTTTGCCAATTATTGCCTCAGTCGTGACTGTGCTCCGAGGTTCAGCCTCAAGTGTCTTGGTTTCAGTGGAAAAGCTTTAAAATCAGCGTCCATAACTGAGGAACATTTTGTCAGCAGGATCTTAAACTCGGTAGACAAGAGAATTCCTAGGCTGTTATATATTCGCCAGAATGACCTAGCTAGGATAGAGTGGAATTTTGGATAAAGACGCTATGATCCTTCTGAAAAATGCCCTTTGCTTGTGTCTAGAGAGCAAAAGAGGATAAATGATGGAACCAAAGTAGCAGCAGCCAGTGAAGATAAGTGAAACTGGTACCTCATTTTCTGTTCTCTGATTTTGCAGTTTGGCCAAAATCATCTCAGGATTCCAGAATTACCCAGTGGGATGATAAGTTTCTAAATTACTTGGTTATGGGGAGGAATAGTCAGTCATTCAACAAGCTTTCCCTGAGCATCTAGTCTGGGGAATAAAAAAATTATTACAGTAACATAAGAAGGGTGATTAAATCAACTGTGGTTGCAGGTCAGCCTAACTTTTCCAAATGAGATACAGGATTTCAACTGCTTTTCATTTGGGTTGCCCCGATGTTTGCCGCCATGCCCCTTGCAGCCAGGAAGCACCAGAGTTCCTTCCGTCTTGCTTCTTAACCTATCTGTGCCTGGGTGAACTTGGGCCTCTCCAGATCATAAGCTCATGGAAGGTTATTAATCTTCTAAATAGCCACTAATGCCATTGTGGTTGGTAGGAGCAGGGCATGAGGACAGAGCACATCTGCCAAATCCTTGGTAGATAGATGTCTGTTCCAAATTCAGTGAGGAGGAAAGCTCTGGACTGAGCCTAAGAAGAAGGCAGGGTTAGTCCACTTCTGCCTCTTTCTGGTATCACCCTAAAGAGCCCATTTGTTCTGAGCCATTAGCTTTTTCATCTAAAAATGAAATCATTGAACCAAAAAAAAAAAAAAAGTTTCAGACCAGAAAGATATATTAAATTTGCCTGTTGAATTTTTCAAACAGCAGTACACTACCTCTCCCTTCCTGGAGAATCACTAGATCCCCTATCTTTAAAATTCTCAGATTCTGAGTTTCTATATCTGCTTATATCTGTGACAATTATGATTTAGCTAAAGCACTCCTGAAGAGAATTGCAATGACAGAAGATACCACTTTAATGAATTATGTTGTAAATTTCTCTATTAGCAGTTTTTATGGCCAAATGTTAAATTTTTAAATAGCATTTTAAATTCTAAATGAATTAAAATTTCTTGTTCCTCCTGAACTTATCCAATGAATGCATTTTAACTGTTAAATGAATAGACGTCTAAATCAGAAATCACCCTACGCAGCTGAGTTTTCATACCCTTGGAAATTTGTTTCTGGTTTGTTTTTGGTTTGGGGTTTTTTTTGGGGGGGGGTGGTAGTGGTTTGGTACATTTTATTTAATTTGGTTCAGACATTTTTTTCTTTAAACATTTATTTTTAAAAAAAAGATCCTCCCTGTAAGATTGGATTAAAGTCTAAATCTGGAAATGAGACCTATTTGAGCTATGACATTAACCTTCTCCACACTCTGAAGCTGATGCCAGAAGCTGTTCTCAACTTCTGTTCCCTCTTGCATTGCATGTTCTGTTCCCTTGGTCACCCACCGCATGTTCTGCAAGATGCTCACCTTTACTAATGTTTGCATATGACGCTGCCAAGCTGAATGACCTTTTTCTAACCTCATTAAAGTAGCTGTATGATGCAGGTCTGTTCTGTCATTACCTAAGCAGTCAATAAATATTACCGTTTTTATCATTGTTGGGAATTTCAAATGGCCCATGGCAAAGTTTTATTTTATCCCATATGGATGGAAGGATTCATTTAAATAACTTAAGCTATTGGAAATGATAGTGGGGATAAAAGTTTTATTTAAACTTTAAGAATACTTGGTATTTATAAAGCATTTTTCCTTTTAAAAATATATTCCACGCCTCTTAGAAAATAAAAAAAAATATTCATGTATATTCCTCTGTTGTTTTGTATGACAGAAAACTGATTCTTGAGTGGTCTAAAGATTGAGAAAATTTTGAATAAATATTTTCTCTTTCAGATAGCTTAGCATTAACAATAGAGTTTCCCAGCATACTATATCCGAAGTTTCCGTAGAAGGCATTTAGAAATATATCTGTATTTAAATTGTCACCCAAAGCCTAGAATTGCATTGGAAAAAAAAAATGAAGACAAAATCTAAAAGAAGAGCAAACCATTCGATATATAGGTGTTGATATTCTTTCTAGGATATCAATAACAAAGACTGTTTGGAGGAGCTAGAGAAGGTGGGGGTAGCAGGAAGGACAGTGGGGGTGGAGGAGGGAGAAGGGTTGGGAGAGAGCGCACCAGGAGCTCAAGGGAAGAAACTGAGTTGTGAGCCACACTCCCTTCTGTTCCACAGAGGACCACCTTGCAATGCCTTCATGTTACTTTTGTGTTTGCTTTGCAGTCAAGGTGTCATACCTTGGTGTTTATAATTTCTCTGTTTATCATCCATTTCTAATAAGTACTGATTTAATTTTTGTGGGCTTGTTTTTTTGTTTGTTTTTAAGAAAATACAAAAGGTAAAATGTACCAGAGAGGAGCCTTCTTGTAAGTATGAAGTAAAAATACTACTTTTGTAAGAAGAGCTAATGAATATCAATGGGGAAATACCATTAAGCTTAGATAAATATTTAATTTTATGAGCATTTGAATTTTGTTTGTCATTGCAGTCTAACAGGGTAAAAACAATAAATTATTCATGGACCCAAATGATTAATTATGAAGATGTAATATCCAGCTTTTAATAAACAGACCAGTTTTATATGTATAAACTGCATTTTTTCACAAATAATTTTTAAAATACCAAGAAATCTTTTGATTTTAATATTTGTTAAAGTAATTCAGGTCTCAATTATACAAATTTATTACGTATTAATGTAATACCCATATATGTAGAATATTATCCTGATACCAAGGTGGAGGAAACATAAAAGATCATCTGTTGTGTCCCACTACAGAGAATGTTACTGGGTTTATGCAGAAAGTGTACCCTGAGGAGTGAATATGTGCACATAGGCCCCTCCGTATACACCGGGATTACTTTGAGGTATTTGGGGCTTCAAAAGGAAGAAAGTACAATGACTTATTTTGAAAGTTAATTGTATCTAAAACACATAAAATACCTATATATCACGTTAAATAAACATTTTTACTTTACTGTTTTTACAGCCTTTTGACCAAGGAAGAATTCAGAAAATTTTCCATGCTATATGCAGCCGACTTCACACACTTAACAGATTCTCTTCTAAAGCTGCTAAATACTGATGAGAAATATCTAACTATGATAACTCTTATGATTCTTATTAAAACTATATGGTAGAGTGTCTTGTTTTGTTGGCTAGTAAAAGTTTCTGGTACACAAGTTGTAAAGATGGCCAGATGACAAAGTCTTCAGAATCGTGTCTTGCATATTTGTGCTGGTATACAGTATTCTAGATTCAATTATATATGTTGTGTTTCTTTTAACTCTTGGTATGACTAGCACTTGGGTCCCTTCATTATTTTTTCCCCAAATAAGGGAATTCAAGGAACGTAAATAGATTTCTTGGCAATATTTGATCCCTCTTAGTGATCTGTATAAATTTTTAGTTAAATACCTTGGAAACATGGTTGAAAAAAGAAAATCTCTATTTCTTACAATTATTTCTATACCTAAAGATGTCAGTTCACTTTTTAGATTGATATTGAAATTGAGGAAATATATACATAATTTTAAAATTCAAATTGTTTTGAAACCTTGAAGTGGAATTTGAACTTTTAAAATGAGATAGCCATCTTAGTTTCCTAAAACCAACCACTACTTTAACATTTATATGTGTAAGACTGACAACTAAAAATAATATGTCACCGTGTATGTTAATTTAATTAGCAGATACAAGATTGAAATAACAGTACAGGTTTGTGCTAAGTAAATATTAACAGATTGATAATGTTAGAAACCACATAATCCTCTAAGGATACGTATTCATATGTCTGTGCGTGTGTGTGTGTGTGTGTGTGTGTGTGTGTGTGTAATTCAGAAACAAGTGGGTAATATCTGTCTCTTGTCCTTGCTCCTACTCTAACTCGGGTCACTTTAACCCACAGGCTGGTCACCCTCCCTAACCCCTTTGCTAATGAGTGGTGGTCCTGCCCCCCTGGCTGGCAGGCCCACCCTTCTTCAGCAAGCTGCTGCCCAGGGAAATGTCACTTTATTATCAATGCTGCTTAATGAAGAAGGACTGGACATTAATTACTCCTGTGAAGATGGCCATTCTGCCTTGTATTCTGCTGCTAAGAATGGACATACAGGTAAAGATGGCAAGATCTTACCTTTTGCAAAAGGATGGGGAGCAAAAGCACTGGTAACCATTGCCATGAGCAAAAGGTTCTTTTGGTTTTGATTTTCTCTTACAGGTAGTAGTGGATAATTTTTTTTTTTTGCATGATTTAACGATTTTGTAAATATTGTTTCAAAAAAAAATCCAAACTGTAGTTTTGTAAAAATGTAAAATTTCAGGGGCACCTGGGTGGCTCAGTCTGTTGAGCAACCGACTCTTGATTTCCCCTCAGGTCATGATCTGAGGGTTGTGAGATCAACCCCACATTGGGCTCCACGCTCAACACAGGGTCTGCCCGAGATTCTCTCCCTTTCCCCTTTCCCTCTGCCTGTCCTCCCATGCTCACTCCCTCACTCTCAAATAAATAAAAATCTCTTTTTAAAATAGATTTTATTGCAGCTGGCAAAAAGTGATCTTTGTTTTATGCACAATGATATGTATTGTGTATGTCAAAATTTGGGGTCTAGTACTATGAAGCACATTTTAGAAGAAAGCCTTCCATCTATAATCACTTTAGTCAGGACAAAATAGCTCTAATTTGTCTGTTAGAATACCTGTGTGTGAAAGTCAAAGTGACAAGGCTTAACACATGCTACAGTGAGGGCAAGTTTTAGGAGTTAGAGAAGGTCATGGGTCTGGAACTGTTCTGTCATTGGAACAATTTATAGTTAGTTGGATTTTTTTAAGAGAACTGAAGAGTTGTATAGCTATAAATGACATATTGATGAAGTCTGGGAATTATTCTTGTTTCTCAAGTCTTGTGGTCAAATTTGCTAAAACATATGGTTGTACAGAAAAAGTTAATTTGCCTGCAAATCCAGAATCAAATAGCATTGCTCATATAAGCTGCATGATTGTTGAGTATTTTGGAGAAGTTTTCGGAGTTTCACTGTGTTCAGGTGGGCTAATTGGAAGAATCCAGGGAGCTAAGAAGATAGCTCATGATTTTAAAAGTACTTTTGGATTCTTCTTTACTTCAAAAGCCCTGTGGGAATTTTCTTTAATGTCGAGAAATTAAATCTAGTAAATAGCATGAGGAACCCGAGTCCTAGGTGATTTTATGCCAGAGTCAGGTGACTTTGTGTGGGTTTACCTTACGTATGGAATTATGTGTTGGATGACCATCACATGGAAGTGTTTCAAAGGTTAATTATCACAAAGTAAGAATTTAACTCTCTAAATACAAGGAATGGTATTTCAATTTGGCAAGTAGATTTTGTTCTCTCCCCAGTAACATTATCTCCTGGTATAGACTGGTAGAAAAATCTGGTAAAACATTTTCTGATATAGAACAATCTTTTCTCTCATCAGCAACTCTTCCCAAAGTAACACACACTCACCCCAACGTCTTACCTAGTTGGTGAGTCTGGGGCGTTAGCATCTTCTGGAAAAGAGTCTACTTTCTCTGTAAATAGCCTGCGGGGTCTCATATCCACCATGCCAGAATTGTCAGGTGGACTGTGCACGGGCGAGGTCCTTTGGGTTTAGCATCTTTGTAGAGCTTGTTTAGAATTTGGCTCACCATAACTCTAAATGGGGAATTTAAATGGCTTTCTATTAAAATCCACAGACTGTGTGAGATTGCTGCTGAATGCAGAAGCCCAAGTCAATGCTGCTGATAAAAATGGCTTCACACCCTTGTGTGCTGCAGCTGCTCAGGGACATTTCAAGTAAGTGGTGCTCTGAATTCTTCCTTTCCCCCCCAGTGAAAAGAGTCTGTATAATCTGCACACATATTTCAGTTCTGGCTGAATGTGTAAGCTAGTGCTTAAAATCCACTGTCAAATAAATTCACTAAATATATTTGAAGATTTAAATGAGAAGTAGGGGGACACCTGAGTGGCTCAGTGGGTTAAGCCGCTGCCTTCGGCTCAGGTCATGATCCTAGGTCCTAGGATCAAGTCCTGCATCAGGCTCCTTGCTTGGCAGGGAGCCTGCTTCTCTCTCTGCCTCTGCCTGCCGCTCTACCTGCTTCTGCGCTCGCTCTCTCTCTCTCTCTCTCTCTGACAAATAAGTAAATAAAATCTTTAAAAATAAATAAATAAATAAATAAATGAGAAGTAGGATCCTGAATTTGCTCTTCTTCTTTAAAGGGAGATAGTTGTGTATGAGGACCGTGAAGAAGAGAAATGGGTTGTGTGTCGACCTCACATGAATGAACTTGCTTCTGAAGAAAATCGATTTATTGTCTATCAGCATATATGCAGTGATACATACACTATTAAAGACTGTAATTCACTGTTAACCCTCCCCAACACAAGAAAGCTTTTTTACTTGTGATGGCATTAAAAATAAATTCTAGAATTAGATCAATTATGAGAATCTTAACTTCCAAGTGGCACTTCATTCAGTATTAAATCCCAGTATATTCACCTTGTTTTATCATCTTAAAAAATTGAAGCAGAAACTTTTCATACTAAAAGTAATTAGAGCACAAACCCTAAGGAACCTACCAACTGAAATATGTGTAAGTTTAACAGTGATTTCTTCAGGAGCCTCCCAAGTCTGTTGAACACAGACATGGCTTTTTCAAATTAAGAGTCATGGTTTAATAAAATAAAATGCCACTAAGCTGCTTTCTCTTCCTGTGCTGAAATGTCCTGTAGGGAATGCAAGCTGTTTATCTAACTATCCTGATAGAAACGTCCTTTTTTTTTTTTTAAGTTTTTTAAACTTTAAATTCAGTTAATTAACATATGATGTATTAAGAGTTTCAGATGTAGAGTTCAGTGATTCATCAGTCTTATGTAACACCCAGTGCTCATTACATCACATGCCCTCCTTAATACCCATCACCCAGTTATCCCATCCCCCCACATCCCCTCCAGCAACCCTCAGTTTGTTTCCTATGATTAACTGTCTCTTATAGTTTGTCTCCCTCTCTGATGTTGTCTTGTTTTATTTTTTTCCTTTCTTCCCCTATGATCCTCTGTTTTGTTTCTTATATTTCATGTATGAAAAAAAAATTCACATATGAGAGAGATCATATGATAATTGTCTTTCTCTGGTTGATTTATTTCATTCAGCATAATACGCTCTAGTTCTACCCTCGTTATTGCAGATGGCAATGTGGCTGTTGTGGACATTGCTGCTGTAACGTCCACAACAGCCACATTTGTATCTTTGGGGTAAATCCCTAGTGCGATTGCTGGGTCTTAGGGTCGCTCTATTTTCAGCTTTTTGAGGAACCTCCATACTTTTCCCAGAGTGGCTGCACCAGCTTGCATTCCCACCGATGGTGTAAGAGCGTTCCCCTTTCTCTGCATCGTTGCCAACATCTGTCGTTTCCTGACTTGTTAATATTAGCTATCTGGTAGAAATATTCTTAACATATTTCATAATTCCTATAATACGGGTTTTAAGGTTCACACTAATGTTATTGATTCTAATTGTCAAGTTTTAAATATTCAAAATGCATCTTTAAAGTGTACGTTATTTTTTTCTGTGTGTCTGTTGCAGACTTCGTGAGTGTATTGTTGAAGACCATAGATATTGTGCCTATGTCCCGAATCCTCCAGAAGGGATTTCTTCATCAAGCCTAGGCTTTTACATTTATTGTTACCCAGGAATGAGTAGTGCCACTTACTTGGAAAGTCTTAGAGTACCAGGAATGCAAACATGGGTTGCTTTGCCAAAAGCAAGAACCATGGGCGTTGATTAGTTTATATGTATATGAGATATAAACACATATCAATATGTAACTTATTTTTTAAATATATATAAACCAAAAGTTTTCAAGAAAAGTCAGGGGGAAAAAAAGCATATACCTGAAGTGAGAAAATGAAGATGTTGTAAATTGCTTCTTAATTTGATTATGATTTAACCTACTTTTCTCCACTTATTTGCATCTCATTTTACAAACGCTTTGCACAAATGCCGCAGAGTCTTGAATTTACCTGTTTCTTTCCTCCTTGATTCTCAGAGTAATGAGTTTCTGCTTAGCCATCTTTTTCCTTGTAAATAGCCCCCCTTCAGGAGACAGGATAGCCTTTGCTGTCTGCTCTCCCCAAGGCAGCCCTTTGCTCAGCCTCCCTGCTGCCTTTTATAGTGGAGGCACATGGTGCCCTGCTGTCTGAGCTATTTATAATTATTTTCTCAAGTGAAAAATCTCAAAATGACTCAGCAGTCTGACTTTTTTCAAGGTTTAAGCTATTTTGAACCACAAATAATATGTATGTCACATATATATATATATATATATATATATATATATCACAGTTCAGCCATTCATCCCAATTAGTTAAATACATTGCAAGGACTCCATGTTCACGTTTATAAGTTGGTTACAGAAAAGAGCCAAAACCAAGTTTTAGTACTTGATCAATGCCGCTGTCTTAAATTTTCATAGACGTAATTAAATTTGTGATTAAAATGTATCTTCTAGCCTTGCTACAAAACCGTATCCATATAATAAGACCCACAGTAGTTGATACATATATAAGTAAAAACAGTTGATGTAGAAAGATACAGAATTGCTTTATACATTATTTCCTTTATTTAATATCTGGGTCAGGTCCTTCCAAAATCAAACCGGTTTTAGTCTGATTAATTGTAATCTTGTGTTTAGGTGTGTAGAATTATTAATTGCATACGATGCCAACATTAATCATGCTGCTGATGAAGGACAGACACCTCTATACCTGGCCTGTAAAAATGGAAATAAAGAGTGTATCAAACACTTATTAGAAGCCGGAACAGACCGCAGTGTAAAAACCAGAGTAAGTACCAGTTTTCGGGGGGTTTGTCCTATAATTTACTCTGTCTGCCTACTCTGTAGCTAGAAGAACAAAATATATTTAAATAGAGGTTGCTTTGTTTTTCTTTGCTTTTAGGCTATCGAATACAGACAGTGTCTGACCTCTGACTTCTGTTGGAGTGTCCGCTATGAAAAGCCTTGTCCGTTAGCCTAACCAGTCCTTTATCCTCTGAATCTCAAATTATTTATCTGTAAAAGAGAAAAATGAGTACCTGCAGCCTGGCTATTTTCTGAATCAGGGGAGATAATAGAAGTGTAAGTTTTGAATCATTCGACAAGTATTACCTAAGCACCAGCTGTCCTTGGGACAGGAGAGACAGCAGCAAATCAAGCAGTTCTGTCCTCATGGATCTTACATCCTCATGGGACGGGAGGGGTGACCATAGGCAAGTAAATAAACAGATAGTGGCTGGATGTTTTAAAGATCGGAGTGCCTGGGCTGGGGGAGTTCCTTCAGTTGGTGGGGAAAGTCTTCATTGAAAATGTGACATTTGGGCCAAGACCTGAAAGAAGCCAGGGTGTGGGCCATGAAGAGATGTGGGGAGCAGTGTGCCAGGCCGGAGGTGGGAGAGCTCTGGTACCCTCAGGGCACCTCAGGCAGGCCAGTGTGGCCAGAGGCCAGCCACAGAAGGTCTTATGGCCCATGGCGAGCACTTGGAATAAGGCCTTTGGATGGATGGTTTTGAAGAGAGCAAGGACGTGAACTGACTCATTTTTATGAGAGCCACTTTGGCTGCAGGCTTGAGAATAAAATACAGGTGGTGCAGAGCAACTGCAAGGGAGACCCAGAAGAATCTGTTGTTTTAATCCAGGGAAGAAGTAATCGTGGTTTGGATCAAGGTTGAGGGGTAGAAATGGTGGTAAATTGTCCAATTCTGGATATATTTTCAAAATGTCTATTTTATAGAAGAGCTGCAGGAGGACCCCCTGTTGTGGCAGTGGCAGTCAACAGTGACCTAAAATTACTGCATAATGGCTGAGAAATCAGGCTCTGAAATCAAACTTGTGAGGCTCAAACCATCCCTTCACAAAGCTGTGTGAGCTTAGGCAAATTATGTTACTTTTCTGTGCCTTGGTTGACCCCTCTACAAAATGAGTCTAATAATAGTAGCCATGGTTAGGGGTATTAAAGTGAATTGAGGTAATCTATATAACATAGCTGGTATGGTGCCTGGGAACTGTAAGCAGTGAACAGATGTTCAGATGTTTGTGACAAGGTAGTGCTCATTGCCGGAGGAGAGTTATCTGTGCCCGCTCTTCCCCCTGTGACTGATGTTTGTTGTTGTAAGATTGTGTAGCACCTCATAGACTTCAGGGTCATTGTCTAATTTGCCCCAGAACTGGAAGCACTATATGCAGATATCCACTGTGGACCCCAAATCGCTGTTGACTCCATCCCACACAGCTCTGATGTTTCCTGTACAAGGTGCACAGATAAAGTCAGTGATTTTGAAAGTGAAGACAATTAGAGTCTGATGCATGGAAGAGTCCTTGGATAACACTTCTGGCAAATGCATTTGAATTAAAACATCTCAATTAGCCCTCCCAAATTTGTCTTCATCAACCTGTTGTGAAACACTTGAAGCCCAGGGGATCAACCCTGTGCACACTGACATAGATTTCTCAGAGGGTTCCCTCTCTGGGCTGGAGGAGTTAAGAAGCTTCCATCACCTTTATTATTCTGGGAAGCTGCAAAAACAAAAAATAAGGTAATTCCTGAGCTCAGTGAAGTGTGGACCATGATGGAAGCTCATGCTTCCATCATAGGAAACGTCCTTAAAGTTTCCCAGGATAAAAAGGCACATTTTCTATTTTATAGGTCACCCTTAAGATACTGGATTGTTGTTGTATTTATGTTTTCTTTTCTGGGTTTTTTTTTTTTTAATGACAAGTGTACTCCTTAGTCCCCATTGACTATTTAACCCATCCTCCCCCCACCCCCCCACCTCTGGTAATCATCAATTTGTTAATTAAGACTCTGTTTCTTGATTTCTGCCTCTTTAACTTTTTTCCCTCTGCTTGTTTTTTTTTTTTTTTTTTCATAAATTCCACCTATGAGTGAAATCATAATGTTCTTGTCTTTCTCTAACGGATAGACTTCACTAAGCATTATAGTCTCAAGCTCCATCCGTGTTGTTGCAAATGGCAACATTTCATTCTTTTTTATGGCTGAATAATATTCTATTATATAATAGATTATATATCTCACATCTTGAGGAAACTCCATGCTCTTTTCCATAGCACCTGCATCAGATCGTGGATTTTCTTAAATAATTTACTAAAAGAGAACCAACAATTAATGTTATAACCAGGGATATAAGCCAAGTATAAACATTTTCCATTGAGTCCTATTGCTAGAGCTTTTTTTTAAAAAAAAAAAATCCTTTTTACTTATTTTTTGAGAATCTGAGAAAATAGTCCAATGTTATACTTACTTGTTTAGTTTATACAGTTTAAGAAATCTGTGATATTCCACATATTTAATATAAAATTCTACCTTATATATAAAAAGTGAATGAATCACATTACCAAACTAAATGAAAAGTAAGTAGTGCAGCATGAAGATAAAAATGTAAGTCACATCCTGTAAGAGAACACAGAAGTCCGTGCTCTGAAGCTACTTGTTGATGAACTGACCAAAATTGCAATAATAGAGTCTCCAAAATACAGAGGAAAACGGTATATTTGATAGAGGAACTTAAGGGAATAATTATTTCTTATGATTTTTAATAAGAAATCAAAGGGGGAATAGAAAATTGAAAGTTTTTCAGAAGTGATTACACAGCCTTTGTAATGTAAAAATTAGGAAAAAGTCAAGAGGTTTGACTAGGGAAGGTCAGGAGCACTTATACTCACTCTGGTGCCTGATTAAGGCTTACCCGAGTGAAGTCTAAGCCCAACAAAGTCTAAGCCGTGAAATGCTTTGCCTAGCGGGAGTGTATGCCTGAGAACTCTAAGGTATTCCATTTACTGCCTAGCCATGGTCTTGTCTTAGCCGAGTCAACTTTACTGGTGTGAAGTACAGAACCAGACAAAAACCCACTTCATCAAGAGGCGGCTTTAGCAAATGATCAGACCTCCTCTAAATGTACACTGTTACCACTTACTATCTTTCCTTGTCTTCTACCCTGTTATTTCTTCTTAAAAAGTGTGCTTTAGTTCACTTAAAGATACTTCATATAGCAATATGAACTACCCTGTGAAAAAAAAATTGGCCAAAAAGGAAAATAAAGTAAAAAATACAAATCAACAAAATAATTCTGTTCTTTTATGAAAGTCTTAAAACTGTAATGAAGACTGGTACCTGAGTGGAAGGAAGACCCTTGAGAGATGGAAAGGTTTGCCCCAGAAAAGTGCTTGTCAGACTTCTGAACGTCTGAATCCCCCGGAGGGCTGGTGAGGGCACAGATTGCTGGGCCTCCCCTCCAGAGTTTTTTTCATTCAGTTGGTCTGGGTGGAGGCTGAACAACTCTCATTTCCAGCAAATTCCCAGGTGATGCTGCTGCTGCTGGTCTGGTGACCACCCTTGAGAACCACTGCCCTAGAAAAGAGGTCTGAATTTACTCTGTCAACAAGCTAAGTGGATAATGAAGACCTCACAGTAACATTCTAGAGAATGGGCCCAGTACTTTTAGCTGGAACATTTTCTAAGCTTGCATTTATGTTTCCAGCCGCAATCAGAGAGCTCTCAGCAGAGGTCCATAGACATTTCATAAAGTGAAATTGGCCTTGCTTTTCCTATATGTCCACCTTTTCCATATTACCTAGATTTTTTCCTTCAGGAATCACTGGCATAAAATTTTAAGATCACCAGTTAGGACTCTGCCTTGTATGAAAAACTGGCTTATAGCCGCATTCATTTAGTACATTACTAATAATACTGTACTTGAATATAAATATTGAAAAATCTTTATGCTAAAGTTCATTCCTTTTTGTACTATTAAACTCCAAAGGGCTAACCGTTAAGTGGAAATTCTTACAGAAGAGCAAACATGAGTCATAGCAGTGGGAATTACGGTAATTGACAGAGGTCTGAGAACTTGACTTAGCTCATCAGTGATATTCAGGATTGGAATGCCTGCTTTTCCCTGCTCACTGGTTCATGCCCAAGAACATTTAGAGGTGAACTTTAAATAAGACTGTTCTCAACATTAATGTTGTAATCAACCCTTTTCTTCCTGGTCATTTTATCTTTAGGATGGCTGGACACCAGTTCACGCAGTTGTGGATGCTGGTAATGTGGACGGCCTCAAGCTTCTTATGTACCATAGAGCACCAGCTCGGAGAAACTTTTTGCATGAAGAGGAACCCGAGTCAGGTGTCTTTGACTTGGATCAAGGAGAAGAGAGTCCTGAAGGCACATCCAAGCCTGTCGTTCCTGCAGACCTCATTAACCACGCTGACAGAGAAGGCTGGACGGCTGCCCATCTTGCTGCTTCAAAAGGTTTTAAGGTGGGTCTGGTAGCAGCTGGCGTCATTACCTGGTTGTAATTTGATGAGTGACACAGTTGTCTGCTATTGACTGAGTGTATTTCAATGGAATGATTGGAGATTGAGTGATACCATTGCAGGAGACAGTCAACTACCCATATGAACTGACCTTTTTCCTGACCAGTAGTACTTACAGTCAACTATATAGGAGACTTCTTTTTTTTTTTTTAATAAGATTTTATTTATTTATTTGTGAGGAAAGAGAGTAAGAGAACGTGCACAAGCAGAGGAAGGGGCAAAAGGAGAGGGAGAAGCAGACTTCCCGCCTGTCCTGTGGGGCTTAATCCCAGGCCCCTGAGATCATGACCCCAGCTGACGTCCTGTGCTTAACTGATTGAGCCACCCAGTCACCCTGAGACTTCTATAAAAATCATACTTGGAGTTTGTTAGCAAATGTGGGAGTAATTTCAGACATTTTTTTTTCTTAATCTTATGTAAAATTAGGAGAAGGAGTTTGGTGTTGATTTAGTCAACTGGAATGTTTGATTCATGGACCAAGGCCATGCTATTGGTTAGAGGGAGGGCCAGGATGGAAATGCTTGCTCTCAACTCTGAACTACCTCACTTACACTCTTGCTGGGCTGTTTTACTGGTAGATAAGAGGGCTCAAGATTTCACTCATCAGTTAGAGTAGAAAATGATTCTGATTAGTAAGGAAATAGTAGGCCATTCCCTCATGCTTTTTTCTGTTTTGATCAGTTAAGCAATAATGTACTTCAGCAATAAAAAACTTCTAGGGAGCTC